>NW_027526361.1:21857565-22175691 GCF_048455015.1 Haemaphysalis longicornis
CGGACGGCGGAGACGCACACTGCAACGTCGCCTCCGAGTCACCGACCTTCGAGCCGACGGAATACGTCAGCGAGCCGACGCGAGGCCTAAATGCAGTGATCGCTGAGAGTGGATCGTTAAAAACAACGCGATTGTGCCTCTGCGAGGTGGTTGAAGGTAAGATTTTCATGTTTTTTTATTGTACCCAACATTTTGGGATACTTGTGCCCCTTCTAGTGTCAAATAAACTCAGCGTGTTTCCCGCGTCACTGCACGGGCGATTCTCCGCACTGGAGGTGAGCGTTGTGCGTGAAAGACGGCGCCATGCCCGGAACGTCATTGGGGAGGCCGAACGGTGTGAAAGCAATGCGTATTTGCGCGGTTCTCGAGCAGAACACTCACTCATTCACACTCGCCAGCAGAATGAAAACTGTCCGAACTCTGAACGGCTGTGAGGTGTTTTTGTTAGGTTGTGTCTGTGGCTTACTGGCAGGCGAAGGTGAAGTCGGCCGGTCAAACGTCGCAGGGCGGCCGCTTTTCTTGACAAGTACGTGTGGTGCCAGCCGCGCCTGCTGCGAGGAGGGTGAGTGCCGCGTGTCGCCGGCGATTAATTGCATTCACTGGAAAGGGAGAAGGTCGGGGTCCCGTGGGAGCTCTCCGTACGCTAGGCGCGTGTAACTATAACCAGCAAACGCCTTTCGAGGGAGCATTCTGTAGAGTCGACGGACGACTGCTTATTTGGCTTATTTATTTATTAATTTTTTTGAAGGGGGGGCAGGCGCAGGCGTCACACCGTCCGAAATTTTTTCTTAACTTGGGGTGAGGGGAGAGAGGGGCAGTGCGGGGGGTAAAACCTGAAGCTCGTTCCCAGTACACTACACACAAGGAAATGAGGGAAAGGAAGCATTTTGAGAAGTTGGTCACCACAAGGGTCGCGCACCCTTTTGAACAGCAGAGCACTTCGTTTTGACGAACTAGTGAGCGCAGGTGTCTCGGACGGAAGGGCAATTTTGCGTAGCTTTAAATAAACATTCGGACATTATGGAAAGTTGGACACAAGAGTGGCAAGTTTAGCGTCTTTACAGTGCCGTTTCTTTTCTCCTTTTTTTCAGGTCAGATGCCAATATGCTTCTGTATTTGTTGCCGCAGATTTAAAGCGTTTTGCTATCCCTCTAATGCATGTGCTGCTGTGGCTTCCTGGGGAACGTGCCAGGAAGTGCGGCGACGTCAGCGTTTGGGCGGCAGGTGCAAGCAAACAGCGCACCGACGGCATGCTGACCTCATTGTTTGCAAATGTCTTACATTTTTTTCGTTGAGGAGTGTTGTAGTAGATAAAGTTCTTACCAAGTTACCTTGTGTTCTTGATGTAGGCGTTTGGTGATTTAGTGTTTTTATTGTCTTATTAACGTGTCCACACGTGTAACGTATTTCTGTAATTTTTATGCAATAAATTGTCTGTGCAAAAAACAAAATTTTCACGTTTCGCCATTCAACGCTTGAAGCGGAAAAAGGCTAGAAATTACGTTATCCTAAACGAAGAATGAAAATGCGGCCTATGCGCTCATTAAGAACTCCCAAATACAGTAATAAATTTCTCTGCGGCGCTTATATCAAGCGCACAAAAAACGAAAAAAAACCTCTATAATGCAGATCAACACTGCTCCCAACACGCCCCCTGAAAACTCCCAGTTGGAGGAAACAATACACTCCCAATGGTACCCCTGGAAACTCCCATTGTAGTGGCAGTAAAATGAAACTCCCATATGCTACTGAAAAAACTGCGGAAATAATGGGAGTAAGGCGAAACTCCCATTGGAAGGAGTTTTGAAAACTCCGAATTGGTACTGAGTTATGCGACAAGCCATTTACACCTATTCCGGCTTATTTGTGTTCTGTGTGTGGAGCACTTACCCTGCTTCTGCCCCCCCCCCAATCCCCCACCCGGGCCCGAGAGCAGAGCTCCACCGAGCGCTCCATCGTCGAGGCCTTTCCAGCGCCGCATGGAGAACTTTCTGTTCCCAAAGGGGCCTGCGGCAACCCAACGGGAAGTGTTCGCCCATCTGCAACATTACTGGAGAAGACCGGCCTCACGCAGCGGCTGTAGCCCGGAGTGCAGTGCCCGGACTGGCAGCTCTCTCTCTCTCTCTCTCTCTCTCTCTCTCTCTCTCCTCTCTCTCTCTCTCTCTCTCTCTCTCTCTCTCTCTCATCTCTCTCTCTCTCTCTCTCCTCTCTCTCTCTCTCTCTTCCTCTCTCTCTCTCTCTCCACCTTATCCTCTATCATTCCCCCTCTACTTCGCTTCCCCTGCACTGAGTTCTATGCAGGTGAGCTCCCTGCCGAGCACAAAACATTCCCATTGCATTTCCTTTCCTTGTCCTCTCCCGCCAACTACAACCCCCCCCCCCTCCCCTTCCCACTGCTCATGGTTGGGGGGGGGGGGGGTAATGAGGGAGGGATGGTGTGTTGGAGCACGCCCAGATCATATAGTAGAGTGTGCACGGTTGGGGACAGTACTTGCAGATGGCGGAGTAGGAGGTGGGGTGGATGACGTGGAGGAGGGTGCCGCGAGGGTATGTGTTGGTTTGAAGGCGGCGGTAGGGGCTGGCGTCTTCCTTAGTCAACTTGTCGTGGGGCGGGGGGTAAGGTGCGGCGTTCGAGGGGTAGTGTTCGAGGATATCTATGCATTTTTATGGCACAGAATGGTACGCTTCCGACGGGACGCCGGAGTGTTACGACATGTCCTATAAATTAAAAAAAAGAAACATCGAGTTCGTTTATTGCCTTTTCTAAACACAGAAAGAAGGCTCTCGTTACCTATTTTATGACCTCTGCAGTTACTTATTTTTAGCCAATGAAACAGATGTGGCTTAACGGATGTAGACTTTGTCGAGACTTGAATCCAGGGTAAGCAAACAACGCGTGACGAGGATGTGAGTCATCAAACAGGATGCAGTCTAAAACGTCACAGGAGCAACTCTCCTATGCTACCAGTGTTCATATTCCGGGCTCTTGAAAAATATCTAATAGCTTATATTTTTCAACGACCGAACTAAGGGCGATAAACCAGGGCGTGGTCCGGCGTCGCTCTCAAATACCGCTAGTAGGACATACGAGGCTGTGGCCTCAACAATAATAATAATTTTTCTGAGCCTGCTGATGAGTACATTGCCGGACTATGAAACGTTTCCGACCTGTTTCACGTGAATGAACCTTCGCCCCAGAATTTCTTCATATCCCCTCGCCACCGGCTTCTATCCGTCCTTGGCCATTCTGTCATTCCAGTGGTCCACATAATGTCAGTGCTCCGTATCTTCAGTCGGCAAACGGCACACATATATACGTGTGCTGTACCAGTGGCTCGTTACCCCTGTCTATATTTTTTTTTTAAGCGAAGCTTGAAATACCTTTCTAGAACGGCGACGTGTGTATGCTAACCGCCATACAGTACAGCCCACCTGAAGTATCTCTGATGATGATGATGATGATGATTATGATTATGATGACCTGAATTCACGTTCGCAGATCTATAGGTAGGCCAAGGGTGAGTCGTTCGGCCGAAGAGTAGGCGGCTATAGGGCTACGCACTCGTAAGCGTGAAAAAATCATCATCATAATCATCAGCCAATCTACGCCTACTTCAGGGCAAAGGCCTCTCCCATTAATCTCCAATTACCCCGGTCCTGTGCTACCTGCGACCAATTTATCCCCGCAAACTTCTTGATATCATCTGCCCATCTAACTTTCTGCCGCCCCCTGCAACGCTTGCCTTCGCTAGGAATCCGCTCTGTTACCCTTAAACCAACGGTTATCTTGCCTTCGCATTACATGCCCTGCCCACGTCCATTTCTTCTTCTTAATTTCTACTAATTGGTCCTTAACACGCGTTTGTTCAATGACCGACTCCGCTCTCTTCTTGTCCCTTAATGTTACACCTATCATCTCTCGCTCCATTGCCCGTTGAGTCGTTCTCAATTTAAGTTGAACCCTCTTAGTGAGCCTCCAAGTCTCTGCCCCGTAGGTGAGTACCGGTGAGATGCAGCTGTCATACACTTTCTTCTTCAGGGACAATGGTAGGCTGCCATTCATTATCTGAGAATGTCTGCCGTATGCACTCCACCCCATTCTTATCCGTCTAATTATCTCTGCCTCTGGGTGAAAAATATCATAAAATAAATAAGAGAGAGGAGAGAGAGAGAGAGAGAGAGAAGAGAGAGAGAGAGAGAGAGAGAGAGAGAGAGAGAGAGAGAGAGAGAGAGAGAGAGAGAGAGAGAGAGAGAGAGAGAGAGAGAGAGGGGGGAGGGAGGGGAGGGAGGGATGGAGGGAGAGGGGGGCCTTTAATGTGAACTGGTGAGGTCAGCCCTGCTAGGGTCAAGGCTTGCTACACCAGATGGGGGGTGACTAAAATGATGAGTGTTGAACTTTGACATTAGGGGTAGGACAGAAACTTGGACTACTTGGACTACTGACTACTGAACTACTGAACTACTGAACTACTGACTACTGAACTACTGAACTGGACTACTGAAACTACTGACTTGGACTACTGAGACGTAAATTAAGAGGCGCTCCTCCTGAGGCTAAAATTCAGGCGTACAAAACCATTGTTCACCTACCTTAGAATACGCTAGTGTAATCTGGGACCCGCACCACCAATATCAAATAAATAAATTGGAGCGTATTCAGAGGTTAGCAGCGCGATTTATTGTTGGTCTACACTCGGTCAGTCGTCGGTGACGATCTGCTGGATATTAGCCACAGGCAGCTGCGCTGCAAAAACAAAAGCAGAGAAAATGAATGTGCTAACTAAACGAAAAAAATGTCGCCAAATTTGACTACTGATAGTAAAATCTTGCACCCGTCGTACGTCACAAGAAACCGAGAAAAATGTATAAGAAAGATACAAACCCTAAGCATAGACTAAGGAAATCCGAAAGTTGTATCTAATCACGCGATTAACTACAAAAAGCAAAGAACAAAAAGAAGACTCTATCTGCATGCTTTGACGTGTTCATTCAATGCCACCATGATAGCGTACTGTTGGTAAAAAGAATAAACGGCGTAAGAGTGTTTACGCATTAGTAGCGAAATCTTCGAATTTCTGTGTATTTCTTCACGGGCCGTTAAGGACAACAGAAACGTCAGAGGGCACCTAAGCCCTTGTTATGAGATGTGAGGGCGAAAACTTTAGTATCCAATTTCACGCCGCAGAGTGCTCATTCCAGTGGGTATGATGCCATCGCAAGTGAATCGGAATAGGCGAATCGGGCCGTGAGCCTCCCACGGCAGCTGCCATACCTAGCTGGCCCACCCCCCTTTTCGATGATGATAGGCCCCGGGCTTGGTTCTCACTCAGGCAAAAAAATCTCCCAATTTTTTTTAAAACTTTGTTGCTTCACTTTTATCTTTTTGCGCCATCTGCATTTTAAGAGCTTGCCGCTACAGACTTCGCTACAGGGGCTTTTTTTTTTTTTTTTTTAAATAGGACATCTTATGCTTCCGCGTTGAAATAAGTCCCCCCGCCAAATTTGTTGCTGTATCGATCACTCCTCCCCCACACCGATACAACCATAGTATGTACGTTACAGAGCGTGGTCAACTCTAAAACCATGCGCCGCAACTGGCACAGCACTGCAGTTTCAATTCCACGGGACATCACCAACCGCACTTCTGGCGCTTGCGACAAAGCTGCCGCGTGGTGAGACGTTTTCGCGTCTTCTCTCTCTCTCGTTGTGTCGGCCGCCTTCAGGCGGCGTGGTATGCCCTAGCTGCCTAAGGTCCCTAAAATTAGCTGCCCCGTCAGGAGGCAGCGTTGGCGCGAAAACGTGGCCATCCAACAAACCTGCTCTGAAATGAGAGCTTTGAATTCTCCTCCAGTTGCTTATCTCATTGTAGTCAGGTTGTTACTCTAAGCGGCGTCTCTTCCTCGTAAAAACCCATACGAACAGAGGTCCCGCAGGGATCTGTCCTGGGTCCTTTGTTCTCTATATTATATGTAAATGACTTATCACTGCTTATCAATTTTGCAGAGCTACTAATGTACGAGGATGATGCAGCTTTAGTTGTTAGGGGGGGAAATAAGCAAGAAATTGTAACAAAAATAAATACCGAACTATCAAATATATCACATTGGTTCATGGCAAATAAAGCCACCCTCAACACACAAAAAAAAACGTAATACATATAATTAATTCACGACACAAGCCCATACGTCAGACATTATATACTAATATATATATATATATATATTAATATATATATATATATATATATATATATATATATATATATATATATATATATATATATCTATATATATATATATATATATATATATTGAGAGACGTCGGCCAGGAGTCGTGGTGAAGCGTTTATTGCAAGGCAACGGTGCAACCGGCTTTGGTGTGAGGCCAGTCAAAATGGAGCCCGAAACGACCGCGCTCGCCGGCGAGATGATGATGGTAATAAGAGTGTTCCTGGCTGGTTCAGGTTGTAAATGAGATTGACCAGTGCAGGACACGATATGCGATAGGACTGATGAACTGTGCTCACAATATATAGAAGATAAATAATTATGGTTTCGAAAGCTCTAACTCATTTGAATACCTAGGTGTAGTTATGGACAACCATTTCCACTGGCAAGCCAATATAAACTCCGTGTGCTCATGCATTGGCTGTCATGGATTGTTGCAAGGAAGAAATTATTTCGACCTGGAAAAATTGCAGATCTTGTCATTTTACTCGTCCCCTGTCATTTGTCGTACTGCATAGATTCATGGGGTTGGACTTACACTACGTACCTTGAACCTTTACGGAAATTACAGAAGTGCTCATTTAGAATAATAACGCACTCAAGCCATGATCGTCCAAACGCACCCCTGTTGCGCAAACTACAAATCTTACCTATGGACAGTTTACGTCAACAGAAAACCACGACCGGCTACAAAATATAGCTGGTCGTGCAGAAAACAGCCACTGCCATTAATCATATCATAAGGTATAACCGCCCCGTTCATTCGTCCAATCTGTTGCTGGTAACTTCAACCTACCTCCCACGAATAACGTATATACAGGGTGTCCCAGCTATCATGCACCAAGATTAAAAAAAAAGAGCAATGGCGTTAGTCGAAGAAAACCTAGTGTACAATGCTTGCAGTACTGTGTAGAAGCGAACAGTAATTTTTTCGTTAATGAGACTTAACTAATTAATTATAATTAATTATCTAACCGAGAATTACTGTCCTAATCACTGATGTACCAATGAGGAACTTGTAGGTACCAACGAGGGGCATCTAACTGCGGTATATTCAGCGACGAACTAATTGCCTACTCATTGCCTACTTGTTAAGAAAACCCGCGAAATATGAAAAAATACCACGTGACGCCGCTTCTGCGCGCATTGTTCAGCAGCGTCCTCAAATAAGCTGATTGAAAGCAACTGCTCCCCTGTCACCCGTCCGAAGAGACAGCGCATCACCTTGATAATGGCATGCATGGAAGGAGCAGTAACAGCAAGATTCTCAGGGCCCGTGTGTTGATAAGGTACAAACTCCTTAGCGATTTCTTTTTTCTTTGTTTTGTTTATTTCATTCTGGCTAACTCAGAGGCAGACTGTTTGAGGGAATTGCTTTACTATGCACGCGAGGCACCGTCACGTGGTATTTTTCATATTTCGCGGGTTTCCTTTATCAGCCAGAATAAATGTGTAGGCAATTAATTCGTCGCTGAAAATACCGCAGTTAGATGCCCCTCGTGGGTACCTGCAAGTGCCTCATTGACACTTTAGTGATAAGGACAGTACTTCTCGAGTTAAATAATTAATTACAATTAATTAGTGAAGTCTCATTAACGACAAAAATGCTGCCCGCTTCTCCAAAGCACTGCAAACATTATGCACTAAGTTTTCTTTGAGTTACGCCATTACTCTTTTTTTAAATCTTGGTGCAAGATAGCTGGGACACCGAACGACGACTATATTTCATCGGCACCAAAATCTGGAACAGCTTGCCCCAGGACATAAAATCGACTCTTAATTATTTCTTTAAATAAATAAACATTTCCTTGCCCTCATTAATGAATCTCCGTGAATAACAGTCACTCCAGTAATAGTAACAAAATCCTTAAACTCTTCTCTACCAATATCACTACGTCCAGCGAAAAGTTTACAGCGTAGTTGTTCATTATTCATTGCCTTTCTTTTGTTTGTGTATAAAAATTGCATATTCTGCTATCCTACCCACGTTTCAGTGTGCGAACATATAAGTTTGTACAGTGCCCTAATCTTTTCTATATTCGCAAATACGAATCCTGTTACAATGCCTTGTATCGCAATATTGGACTATACTAGCCTGTGGCTATGGGTCCAAGCAGTTTTTAACTCGACAGCGTTTTATGCCCGGTTACACAAAGATCTCAGTGATGTGACACCCGTTACGAACGTGACGTCACCGGAAAAAGTGCCATTGACGCGGCGGCGCCCGGTTTCGAGCCAGCGACTCTCTCGCCACAACGGGAGGTGCGTGGCGCTCTTCTCACTGCGCTATGAACCGAGACGTGAGCGGCTCTACGAACGCGCCTTATGCCGTTCTCTACGACCCATTCAGATGGCCCTGGCGTTTAGGAGAGGCGAAGTGAAGTAGCGCATCATGACGCTAATGAGCACCGACAGTTGATTGATTGATTGATTGATTGATTGATTGATTGATTGTAGGGTTTAACGCGCCGGCGCAACGCAGGCGATGAGGCACGCCGCGCCGTAGTGGAGGGCTCCGGATTAATTTTGACCACCTGGGGATCTTTATCGTGCGCCGAAGTCTCGGGCACACAAGCATTTTTGCTTTTTGCCTCCATCAGAAAAGCGGCTGCCGCGGCCGGGAATCGAACCCGCGACCTCGCGCTCAGCAGAACAACGCCTTAGCCCCTGAGCCACCGAGGCGGGTGAGCGCCGACAGTTGGCGCCTCGCTACCAGCGCCTTCGTGTACGGGGGACACGCGTGAACTGAGGCACCCTCCGCTGTTTTTTGTTTCCTTCGTGTCGGCGTCACTTCTGGCGGGGTAGGGCTCGCGAACCCTTCGCACATGAAGGAGGTTCCTTTCACATTCAACTGCTCCTGTGAAGGCCACTTTCACTTTCGTGTTTTGCCGATTCCCATGAAAGAGGGGTCAACCACAATTTTTCTGAACTACCATGATGAAATTGGAAATAAAGGGAAATGAAATAAAATTTGCCGTATACCTGCCGTTCTCCAGAATAAGTAACCGACAATTCCGAGGCTTCATTCCACATTTCTTGCGGCACTTGCAAAATTTTGGTGCAGCATACAATTTGTGGTCAGCTTCTTCCAACTGAGCATAAAGGTTTTTACTTTTCATGCCCTTATAATATTTGCTTTGCTATGGATTGAACATTTTGATCATTCCAGCCTGTATTATCTGGTTTGGCTCACAGCTGTATGTTTGCTTGTCGTCGTTTTTTGCTCCCGTGGAGGCATTGGTTATCAGAACTCATTCAGAAAATATTGAGTCTTTACGTATCAAACGAGTTTTATTGGGTGATCGTTTATGGGGAATTGTTCGAACCGAGTAAACTGTTCCCCGAAAAAAATCTGTTTTATATCTAGTCATGTATTCTACCCCATACATGAGCTCATCAGCACCCTTCCTGTAACAGCCAGTCTTAACGGTCAGGTTCGCAGCTCACGGCGGATTATAAGGCACTTTATAATAGAAGTTAAAAAGTAAATGTATTTGTCAGCTGAGTAAGGTGGTGCGAGAGAAAATAAAAGGGAGCTGACATTACTACGCGGTTAAAAAGGCTGCAGGTAAGCGCCCGCGAAAATTTGCTTCATTTCGAACTCGAGAAAAAAGCAACTATTCTGGCTAGAATCACCACCACCACCACCATCATCATCACCATCACCACCACCACCACCAACAACAACAACAACAACAGCCTATTAAAATCCACTGCAGGACGAAGGCCTCTCCATTTGACCTCCACCCGCTTCCGCTGCTCGAGCCCATCCTTTGCCTCAGAAATTCCTTATTTCGTCTCTCCCTCGAGTTAATGGCCTTCCACTTCTTCTAGTCCCGTCTATAGGTACCCATTCTGTTGCCCTAGTGGTCCACCTGCTGTCAGTTCGTCGTACCACATGGCCAGCCCAAGTTCATCCATCATCATCATCTGCCACCTCAGGTCCACCGCAGGGCGAGGGCCTCCCCCATTGACCTCCAACCGCTCCTGTCCTGCGCTGCTGGAGTACACAGTTTACCCCAGCATTTTTCTGTTTAATCCCTCCATCGGGTTACTGGCCTTCCTCTTCTTCTAGACCGATCTCTTGGTATCCACTCTCTTATACCCTTACCAGAGAAGGATCTGGCCTCTCTGGTGTAGTAGATGGCGGCCACCTCCCATGAGTGACCAAAACAACCAGAAAGCAAACTTAGGCCGGCTCAACGGGCCATGAAACAAATAAAGCTAGGAGTGACAATCAGGGACAAGAAATGAGGTACCTGGATCAGAGAACAAACTAGAGTAAAATATATCATTGTTCAAATAAATAAAAAAGAAATGGCTTATAGGCTGGCCATGCAGTGAGGCCAACCGACAACCGGTGGACAATTACCAAGTCCATTGCTTTTTCTTACGTCGAACCCCTTAATAAAACCTCTAATTTATAATTTTGGGCTAGTATTCAACACAAAATCTCCTCATACAGCTTTCCAAAGTGTAGTACTCAAATTTTCTTTATGACACAGTTTTAAGTAATAGAAAATGTGTAAAAATCGCCCTATAATAAGGACGGCGCTGTTTGGATACTTCAGACTGCCCAATAATTTTCTTGCTGGCCGTTTTGGGTGACTAAGGCCCCACATTTGGCGCTTTTTCACCGGACCTCTGCGGCAAGGTAGGAGTGTCTTCGTTTGCGCTTCCGCGTTCTTAAATACTCGTGGTTTTTAATAACCCAATTGGAGTACGCAAGATTATGGAGAGGCCAGACCCGCACCCACCCCCCTCCAAAAAAACAAAAAAAAAAACAAGAGAGAGTGTAAATAATGGCAATTTGTTGCAATATTTAAAAAGCTCCTTTTCCTGTGAAGATGATTACCCAGGTTATGAATCAGTGTCAAAGTGTTTGCTAGATACTTTCCGTTTCGAATTAAGAAAAGTTTCGTTTGACAGCGTCTTGTGGCTACAGATATTTACAAAGCATAGATTAATTTACTTCTTTCTTTTTTCCTGCGCACAACAAAATCAAAGCTCTATACTTAAAAAAAAAGATCTACGCACAACAAAAAAAAAAGCTCTACGCGACGCTCCCCCATTCAGCTTGAGCAAAACTCTAAAATCAAAACTTCCTCGACCGCGTCGGAATGACACAATCGGATAGACGTCGGCTTCATAACGTGATGGACCCAGGTTTTATTCAGACCACGAAAGGCGTTTTTTTTTTCTATTGAGGCGCTATATGTGCCCTTGCTCATCATCTTCATCGTTTTGTCATACAGATTGCGTAAAGTTGGCTTTCATGCAGTCAGTTTTGGAAGCAGAACGTTTGTCATCAGTAAGGCATATAAAGCTTCGCTTTAAAATAATATTGTATTTAGGCGCTTGGCTGAACACACACGTTGTAGAAAACACCTTTTTCTGCGAAAAATCATATCAGAACTCCTTCCCAATACGACCTCTAACAGAATAGGCACAGAAATGGTGTTGTCGGACCAAGAACACTGCATACTGCGGAAGACTGAGGTGGGGCGAGTAACTACTGATATTTATCTCGTTTCACTCAAGCTTCTGATTGTATGAACCATTCAACATTCTATAAAACCTTAACATGACTTGGTTGCTGGCTGGTTGGTTCATGACGTGCGATGAAATAAGACTTGCACGAAAGACACGGGCGGGACAGGAAGAGCGCAACCTCAAACTTCATTTTCCCACCGGTATCATCCATAAACCAATCAACAACCGTGCCAACCTTTTGGCGTAACAAAAATCACACGAAAAAACAACAACTAAAACGAGTTGATAGGGCGCAGTAAACAAAGCAAGTCGATAAGGTGGGGTAAACAAAACGCGGCACCAGATAAGAGATTCAACGTGCAAACTAAACAAAGCGTGCAAAATAAAGACGCGTCTTTCCTAAGATCAAACAATAAAACCAGAGCCAGTAAGGCATAAAATCATCTAACTAGAATAATAACAGTGGTGGGAAAATGAAAGTCGTGAACGAAACGCAAGGCACGTTTCAATTTTTTTTTCGTTTTAACAAGAACCTAAATGTGCTTAAAAATAAATTTTTATTGACGTTCTTCTAAATGTGACCCTTTAAGAATTTTGGTTCTGTGGAGAGAAGGCTTACGGAAGGCCCGGTGACACCACCCTCCCCATTGTCTCCAATCCTGTAGGCTATAAACACCCGAGTTTTGAACATAACAAATATCCAGATGTTTGACAACTGTGCACTGCAGGTAAAGCCAAGGAGCTCGACGAATTGTTCGTTATTAACTCCAGTTTCGTTCTGAAAATTAATTTGGCCCCGTTATTCAATGAGTTATCTAACAGCTTTAAAAATTCTTTCGTGAGGTAGATTGTGGTAAACGACTTCATCATCCTCTGAAAAGGCCGCAGTGGTGTCGGAAACTCTTTGTTCTAACCCTTGTAACACCTCGTTAGACCTATGAACCAGGAAAGTGTCGGCTGGCTGTAACTTCTTTAAGTGCGTCTGTGAAAAGCACCCCACTACACGCTGCCCGCTGTCTTGCTCAGTCACAATGACCCGTAGGGGATAATTCGGTTTGTGGTTCGTAGCCCTGAAAACATTTATCAAACTCTTAGATGAGCCTTTAGTCCGTAGCATTCTTTGCCGAGTACCCCCCCAGCCAGGACCATGTAACGCCCTGCATTTCCACAAACATGCAGATTCAGCAGAAGTTCCGCCTGTAATAGCTGAATAGCGTAAATGGAGATAGCTGGTCGAACGAAACTTTCGAAAAAATAAAAAATAAGGAAAATAAAAAAATGAACCGTGTAACGCCCTGCATTTCCACAATAATGCAGATTTCGCGAGAGTTCCAAATGTAATCCTTATAACAACGTAAATGGAGATAATTGGTCGGACGAAATTTTGAAAAAAAAAAAAAAAAATAAAAGTATTGAAAAATTACGGTAAGTGGCGAGAAGTATAATGCATGACATTTCCACGATAATCCATATTTCACAAAAGTTCCACCTGTAATCGTTATAGTAGCGTAAATGGAGATGATTGGTCGAACGAAATTTTGAAAACAGAAAAACTAGAAAAAATATTAAGCAATTATAGAAAATGGCAAACCGTATAACGCCCTGAATTTCCAAAGTAAGGCAGATTTCGCGAATGTTCTACTTCTAATCGTTATAATAGCGTAAATTGAGACCATTGGTCGGACAGGAATAAGAAAAACCAAAACATTTGGCTGGAAAAAACTCACACTCAAGACAAGCGGCATAAGAAAGCTGCGCATTAGTAGATAATTCTCTGAATTTCTGCAGCTTTGGCCGCTGAATCCAGGTGAGCATCTTTTAGAAACTTAAAGACCACCAGTATTTATTTTTTTTGGATTAAAATGACCTGTTTAAATTTTTTACATACTGCTTCTAGGGCTTTTTCATCGAATAGTCCTTCCGGTTATACGACAAACCCACTCGCTTTGTCGACCTGAAGCAAGTTAAGGTTTACCTCTATTAGGCGAGCTGCTATTTTGTGGCTCTGGTTTCACTCTTTAGAGACGCTTTGTTTGGTCTGCCCGTTGAATTTGCTATCTGCTGCCTATTGTTTTGTTTACCGTGCTTTATCGTGATGTTTTGTTTGTTGTGCTTCACAAGTGATTTTTGTTACGCCGAAAGGGTGGTGCGGCTGTTGATTGGCTTATGAATGATACCGGTGGGAAGTATATATGTGCGCTGTCATTTAATGCAAAAATAAAGTTGGAAGTTGCGCTCGTCCTGTCGCCCTCGTGTCTTAGTCCTCGTCTTTCGGGCAAGCTTTATATCATCGTGTATAAAACCTCCATCCCTGTGGTATTCGTGGGCCACCTCTTGCACTGTTGGAGAGCTGTCTCACAGATATCAAATCGCTTGAATAAATAGTTTGGCATTAGATAGAAAAAAATGTTCAGGCGTCCCACAAGGAAGTGTACTGGGACCATTACTATTTATTCTCTCTATTAATGACAGTGCGCATATTTCTACGGAGAGATTTAGTAGATGCGCAGATGATACCGGGATATTTAATTTCTATTAATGAAGTTTTTACCAAATCTAATAATATCTTTTATAACTAGACATTTGGGCAACCCAAAATCAGTTAAAATTATGTCCACGAAAACAACGGCAATCTGCCTTCCATACATGAGCCGCATATCCCTTGCTCGGTATTGTTTTCCTTTACGTTTCAAGCGAATACTTGATGACGCAGTGCATAAAATGTTGTGTTTGGGGAATCATCATAATCGCACAGCCCCACGTCAGCAGCTATCCTACTGCATCACTTCAGGAGTATCGCCTTCGATTTCTGTTTTTTTCTCTCTCAGCAAGTATAAAGCTGGAGCCGTCCCGTGCATGCACAAAGTTTGGCGCTTCGAAGACATTTTTTTCTTCGTATACTCATCTCCCCCCCCCCCCCCCCTCATCCTGAATCCTGCGGGGAGGCATGACGAGAAGGCTGGTGCTTACGCAAATGCTACAGCGATAAGAAATCGTGCGTGTTGCAGAAACCTGCGTAGTGAGGAAAGTTATCTGTACGCAAACAAATCACTTGCGCTATCAGCGGCTTTTGAAGAGAGGCTTTGACGGAACCTAACACCTGGATCAGTCTATTTGCCGACAGAAGAAGGGTCGCCGCCACCAGGACAGTATAAAGCAGGTAAAGGCTTTCTTCATTCATTTGTCCCCGTTGCTCACTGCTCGGTTAGTATTTCCGTTAAGGCTCACGCTATGTACGTAGCATTGTGCGTTTTAAAGCCACTTTGGCGAATGAATGTAGAAATAGAATGCTGCCTGGCCATTGAACGGCGAATATGACGGGGCAGTTGGGAAAATGCCTTTCAATGCTTGTTGTTCAGATCTTAAGAAAATGCCTCTGGTTAAGGGTTTTTTACTCCGCTGAAGCTTGCGATGAAACAGCAAGCTGTGCGTAATCAAGAAAGGTCGGCGATGAGAGTATGAATTTGGTCATTGTCCCTTTTGATATGCACGATTTAGCTAGAGGTTCCAAATTTTTTATAACGATGACGAAAAATTACAGGTAGAAGTTATATTATTATTAATGCCGGGTATATTTGACTGTCCCGTTTTATGCCTTTGACCTTGTGACTACGATAAAGCAGGCCTGGACCACTTTCTCAGCGCGTCAAACTTAAAGAGTTCCGGTACGGTTGAAAGAAACAACACAAGATGAAGGTTACCTGAAGCTCAGTAAAAAAACAGATTTATTTTTCCAATGATACATTTCCCTTAAAAAAGTATGTATATTGGGGTCCGTATAGTATTCCCCTCATCTGTGTGGTGCGTTTCTGCGGCCACGAGACCCCAACGGCCACGCACACAAACAAGATAGAATCAACAGTTCCGTGGAACGTTAATTTATGATAACGGGACAACTCTTCCCGACGCCATTAGACTTTGTGTATAGGATTTGAATATCATTCGACGAATTTGTGCTGAATCATGAATCGGCAACAGAATAATAGCCAGGTTGATTCGTTTGTCGTGACGCAATCTGTATTCTTTTTCAGCAATGAACACACTTATTGCTGTGACACTTCTTCTTGCCAGCGTACTGTCCCGTACGTCCACTCATGTCGCCAAGACCAGTTCCGGTAAAGTGCGTGGGATCCCCCTGTCCGTAAGCGACAAAACGGTGTTAGGGTTCCTCGGCATTCCCTACGCCCGCCCACCGACGGGCGAGCTTCGTTTCCGGAAGCCCGTGCCAGCCCAGCCCTGGAAGGATGTCCGGGATGCTACGACCGTGCCGTTCTCGTGCATGCAGCCGGAAAACGTGTTCCTCAGCGCGGGCTTCGAGGACGAAAGCCGTCACAGCGAGGACTGCCTCTACCTGAACGTGTGGACGCCCCGGATGGACTCCGCAAATAGGCCCGTGATGGTGTGGCTCCACGGAGGCGCCTTTCTCATGGGATCCGCAAGCCACAGCTATAACAACGGTTCCGTGCTGGCGGCCTTGGGTGACGTGGTCGTGGTGGCCATGAACTATCGGCTGGGCGCGTTCGGATTCTTTACGGCGGACACGGAAGAGGCCCCGGGAAACTTGGCGTTTCACGACCAGTTGCTCGCGCTGCACTGGGTACACGACAACATCCGGAGCTTCGGTGGTGACCCCGACCAAGTCACTCTCTTCGGGGTCAGCGCCGGCGCCATCTCGGCTAACCTTCACCTCCTGTCTCCTCTGAGCCGCGGCTTGTTTCGGCGCGCGATACTTCAGAGCGGCAGCCTGTACGCGGCCAGTTTCCTGAGCTCGACGCAAGAGGCCATACACGTTTCCAACGAGTTCGCACAAAGCGTCGGCTGCTCGAGCAGCATCGACGAAGACCTGATGTCGCACCCCGAGGCAGTGGTGCGCTGCCTGCGGGCCAAGAGCGCCGACGAGATCCTCCGCAAGCACATTGCCTTCTCGCAGGGCAAGATAATCAGTATGAGACCCATGCACGGCGACGAGTTCATGCCCAAGTCCCCGCTGCCGAAAATTGAGAGGGGCCAATTCCAAGGCGGCGAGGTCCTGATGGGCACGAACGCCGACGAGGGCTCGCTGTTCCTCTTCTTGGGCTTCCCGCACCTGTACCCTCTGAAGACAACGCAGAGCGTTTCGCGCGAGGACACGGAGAACGCGGGCCGGATCCTGCTGCACGCCTTCCACGCCCCGCTGCCCGAGGACGTGTTTGACGTGTACTTGGACGGCGCCGAAGAGGAGGGCGCGGCCATTAGCGAGAGCGACGGGCTGCGCCGGCGGCTAATTGACATGGTGGGCGACCTGCTGTTCGTCTGTCCGTCGGTGCACTTCGCGGACGCGTACGTGCGGCACGGCCAGCGCGTCTTCTTCTACTCCTTCGAGCACCGCACCGAGGCGAGCATCTGGGGCCGCTGGATGGGCGTGCCGCACAGCGACGAAGTGCAGTACGTCTTCGGAATGCCCGTCAGACTGCCCGAGCACTACACCGACGACGAGGCGCGCTTCTCGCGGAGCATAATGGACATGTGGGTGGCGTTCGCCAAGACCGGGTGAGTGCCGCTCCGGGAAACCAGGGATTAGGGAAATCGTAGTGTCGCCAGTATGCGTGTTTGTGTGCATGTTTTTAAGTACGAGATGTTGCGTATAGCCTTTTTTTTCTGTTTCGCATGAAGTTCAGCGAGGTTTGGGCTATCACTGTAAGGCGTGACAAAAAGTGGAGATTCGGGTTCCCAAAGTGTGCCATAATCGTCAGTGCACGAGGATGTTGCAAATTCGGTTCTGATAAAAGACACCAGAAAAATTATTGATGACACTACCAACTGTTAAAGGGGGGTAATGCGGGCCAGTTGGTACATGATGCTTGAATGAAAAACAGCGCTAAGGCAGGACAAAGGGAAGACCGGACACACGCAGCGCTGACTACCAACTAACGTTTTATTGGAAAGAAAGGGGATTTTAAACACGCGTATCAGAAAGAACATATACAAAAAAATGTAGTAACAGGACAAGTGATTTTGAAGTGAGATACCTAATCTCCTTGTCCATTAGCTCCAACGAAGGACTGCTGATACAATCTTTTGCCGCTTGCTGTATGACTAATGCTTCGAATATCTCTCGCGTGCGTTGCTCTTGGTATCACCTTATACCTGTGCCACAGGTACACGAAAAATGACATTAAGTGTTTAAGGCCTTAAGATAGCGAATGGCATTATTTGGGCGGACCGTGCTACGCGTGAAAACGCAAAGGCATTACGTGTTAGGCATGATGGTGATAATGACCAAAAAGAGAAATGCACACACATTTTGCATTCCAAACTTTCTCGCTCAAAATTCCGACATCTCAGGAACCTAGCAGAACTACTTCAGGAAAGTGACAGTTGGCATAAATCAAGAAGTCAATGTGGAGATGAAAACTTTAAAAGAACTTTCCAGGATTCTGAATATTTTTTGTATGATTCGCTGTCATATCTTACTCCCAATGCATTTCTATGGGATAGTTTCCATGGCTCTGGAACTTAGTTGTGCCACGGGCCAGACTTGAAACTGTGCACAAAGCACATTTTCACCCCTAATATTAGCTGCGAGAAAATATTTTACATTCCGCTAAATAAATAAAGAGTAATCACTGTTGAAAGGACTGCCATGAGCGGGAAAGATGCGCATGGGAAGTTTATAACGTAGAAAAAAAAAACGTCTTACAATGGTTAAAAATGTTTTTTTGTGAAAGAAAATGTTATGGGAAATAGTGTTTTCTGAAAAGGGTGTGAGCCGTTTCAAGAAGTGGCTTCAGCAGTTTCCGTCGCCTGCCAGCGGTAGCCAAATCCGAAAAATTCGAAACAACGAGTAACACAATGTTTTGCCCTTTGCCGCTGTTTTAGTAAACTTTGTCTTCTTCAGAACTTCGCTACCAACAGTGCACAAAAAATTGTCTTAACACTCTGGTTCTGAGAGTTTCGTTGGTTTCATTTGGTGCTCATCATGTTCAAGAGTAGGCATATTTAAGGGGTTCATGAGAGAATGAGTTGTGCAGAACTTCTTAAACAAAAATTGACATTAGAGAGAATGACATTAGATTTTTGCGTGTAGCAGCGAATTAATTGCAATAAAACCTAAGGGATTAAGCACACAATATCATTTTTCTAGTACGTGTGGCACGGGTATTAGAATGGTGACTTTTTCAAAGGGCGGCGTGCGTAGGTGTTGTGTATGAAATCAAACTGTCATGGGGCCGGTCCTGTATCGGCCAGACAGGACGGCTCACCAACGATCGCCTGAGGGAGCACGCGTACTGCCTAAAACAGGGCACGGGCAGCTACCTTGCAGCGGACTGTTCAAAGTGTAGCGGTTGCACGCTGGCGTTTGAAAAAGTCAGCATTCTACGGCGATACCGAGAGCAACGCACACGAAAGATATTAGGACCATTTGTCATACACCAAAAGGGAAAAGATTGCATCAGCAGTCCTTCGTTGGAGTTAATGGACAAGGAGATTAGGTATGTCACTTCATAATCACTTGTACTGTTATTATATTTTTAGGGGCGAAGCACCTTAGGACCTCGCTTTGTCTGTGCCTTGGCGTCCGTGTACACAGTGCTGCGCATGCGTGAGGAAGGAGCATTGGGTTTGATTGGATTGGATTAAATTCAATTGTATCGGATTGCATTGAATTGGAATTGGAATACTGTACACACGTGTTGTCACTCATTTACATGCGCGAGTGGGCAATGCCACGGGTGATTTACGGTAAGAGCGATCCCCAGTGCTTCGCCCACTCGTCATGATTCACTTCGTGGAGATGCGTGAATTTTTTTGTATATGTCCTTTCTGATATACGTGTTTAAAAAACCCCTTTTTTTTCAAGTAAAACTTTCATTGGCAGTCAGCGCTGCGTGTGTTTAGTGTTCCCTTTGTCCCGTCTTTAGCACTGCTTTTCTCTTTAAGACACCATTTATTACGCGAGGTGATGCGGAGCAGGTGAGCTCTTTATGACGCGTTCAGACTACTGGGGAACAGTCATATCATAGGATTCAGACGCAAGAAACTGTGATTTACGTAATTTGGTTGGCTGAGACGTTTGCTGACGTCACTGTTTAGAAATGTATATGACAGGTGCGACAACAGTCTAAACGTAAGCCGCTGCGACATCATGGTTGGCGCCACAAGGCTGCCCTGGTTTATATCTTAGCCATGCAGCATAAGGAAGGCAGATATTCGCCGCGGTACTGAAACAAAATTTGTGCATCAATGTGTGATGGAAGTTACGAAATATATGTAGAGTTGTTCGTTTTCGGGTTTTATATTTTTTTAAAATCGGGGGGGGGGGGGGGGGGGGGTTAAAAATCGGGGGTATTTTTTAAATTGATAATCGGGGAGAAATCAGGTTTTTTCTAGAACCACTCCGAACTTCGGGTTTTTTTCGGGTTAAATTTGCAGATGCACTAACTAATCACCTCAGTTTATTTTAGAAGGTATCACGACCTTCTCAATTCTAACGTGTTAAAGTTGGTGTTTGTTTCAAGCTGGTAATCGGGGGGACATCAGGGTTTTCTAGAAAATGCTTTCCGAAATTCGGCATTTGTTTGGAAATGAATCAGTAATGATGACAGTAAGGAGGATTCGTAACTTCTAAGCAATGATACATTTAAGGTACAAAAACTGGTCGTCGATTTTTCCCGCATCCTTGCTTACATACATTATCATCTGCATGCGGCCTTCATTCGAGACCTGTCTGAAGGTTGAACGAACCTCAACTGGGAGAAAGTTCTCTCGACAACACCGCTTCCCTTAAATAGGCACAACATTGTAAGTCCCGCAATTGCCAGTCTTAGGTAGGGTCATAGCGACAGGTAGGGCCATGACAATACTCAACAAGTTCGGAAGCGGTGTTTGGGAGGCGTGCTTACAGCAAGTACTGGTTGAGGACGGCGGACCACCCCCGCACGATTGTGCCGATAGTTACTTTGAAAAGGCCCATTCGGGGAGAAACCGAGTTCAACCCGATCCTCCTGAAACATCCGGGGCTGTAAAAATAAAGTCAAATCGGGTTTTACCCGAAAGCGAACAACCCTAAATATATGTCATGGTTATGTGGCGCCTCTTTGCAACGTGCCCACTTTCTTCCTCCCTTTTAAAACACAGTCGCCTGCCACTATGTTGGGATGCGTTTATGCGATAAATATTTCCTGCTTGAATCTTAGTATCACATTTCCCGCCCCGCGTTTAACCCTTTTCAACTAAAATTACCCGGGATGCTTTCATCGTCGTCAGTGCAAGAAATTGTTGGACGGAGGAGAAGCCGAATCACTGCTGTGCCCGCCTGCTGAGCTTGCCTGCCAATTACGTAATTAGGCGGCATCGAAGTTTTGCCTGCGCAACTGTACACAACAGGTCACTAAAGATACTTGCTGTTACCCCTTTAATATAAAGTATTCTCCCGCTTAAGAGGTGTTTCTCTCATGGAAATCATTTATTTTAAAACTAGGCGCACCAGCAGACCACAAGACCCTCGAAGTATTTCTTCCGCTGCACTAAGAACGAAACAGACAAGGCGAAGGGGGCGTTCAGCGCACGCAGTAGGATTTGGGTTAAGCTCGCTTCCGGTGGCCAATACGGGTCTAAGGTCAGCCGGGTGTCTCCGCGGAGCCCGAAGCGCGAAGTGGCCTCTGTCTGCGGAGCCCTTTGTTTGCTCACTGCCGTTATCGTCAATCGCGCGGCCTCTTTCCTCGCCCTTGCGCCGTCGTCTCCGCCGACGTCACTCGGGCCGCTGACAAGGAGGACCCTCCGCGTGCGGTTTTCTCTTATTTTTCTTTCCCCCCAGAAACCCGAGCACTCGAGACGTGCAGTGGGGCGAGTTCCATCGCGGCAACGGCAGCTATCTGTCGCTGCGACCGCAACGATACAGCGCCGGCTCGGACCTGCGGCGATCCCGGTGCCAGTACTGGAAGCAGCACCTCAAGTACCCGCAGCCGGACGGAGGCGCCGGGGCGCACGCTCTCAAGAATTACCCCGGAAAAGTGCTCTGGTTCGTCGACAACGTTGTGTCGACAATCAGCAAGTTCTGGACAAAGGTGAAGTCGTATAGCAGGAACCTGCTGTGACGGAACCTGTGTGGTGAGAGTGCGTGAGAGAGGGACTCCTGGATATGCGGGGAGAGAATAAAAGCGTCGTCGTATGCTTGGCGGGTTTTTGCTGTTGAATTGCTTTTGCCGTCAAGAAAAATGGCGACCGGGGCTACGGTTCTTGTTCAGACGATCGAAATAGGGAGGGAACTGTTTCCCGGCAAAAAACAAACAAACGCAAAAACTAACAGCGTTCCGCTTTTTGCAATTTCCAAGTTTTAAAATCAACTTAAAGGGACCCTGCAACACTTCTTTCTAAATTTGAAATGCTTTCAGAATGTAGTCAACAAGCGCTGCCAGTACTTAGAATAGGGGGTCACAAAGTACCTCAGCCAAAGATCACTGATCTACGCCTACCGCAAAACGTAGAAACATGCTCGAAAGATTTTTCTCTCTTTCATCGTGTTGCTGTTGTTTGCGCGCTAGAATGACGTCATTCGAGCGATGTCATGGTTATAGGCCGGCTTTGTTCCAGATGTCACAAGTAAATGCATGCTATAGCCACCTTTAAGAAAAACGCAACGAAAGCGAGAAGGAAATTGGAAGACGTATTTGCTGTCACGAGCAAATCGCAAAATACCGTTTTGCGCTGGCGAACTATGGCTTTCGCTGTGCTTCCAGGCAAGAAATTGAGAGTGAAAACGTTTATTAGAAGCGTTACAGGGTTTCTTGATGTCTGATATCAGAAACCCGCTATGATAAAAAATTTGGTTTAATTAATTAATTAATTAACTGATTAATCGTGGGGTTTAACGCGCCGAAGCTACACAGGTGGTGAGGCGCGCCGTAGTGGAGTGCTGCGGATTAGTTTTGACCATCTGGGGATCCTTAACGTGCGCCGAAATCACGAACACACGGGCGTTTTCGCTTTTCACCTCCATCTGTGACAATGTTTCGAGACGCGTGTGTTGAGGATGCAGTACGATTTGTTGACAACACAACTGCGTTTAATTTTAAGTGACATATTTATTGCTACATCGCTGAAAAGCAGCTATGCAGCTTAAGCATTTTTTACGTTGGATGATATTAAATAACAACAACAACAAAAAAAAAAAAACTCACCCGGAAAAATGTTCCCCAGATTTTCGCATACTTCAAATGTCATGTACACATTTAATTGAAGTGACTTGATACGATTGCAAGGAATATTCATGAAATGCTTCGATAGGAACTTACTTGCGGAAATATTCTAGGTTATATTTACTGACACAACACAAACCGAATGTTAGTGGTATTGTTTTGTATTTCAAGAAATGGTGAAGGTGGTTGCAGCGTTCGGGACGCTTGACACGAAAGGACGACAGTTAGTTTTTGAACAGTTTGAAAACACTATTTGCTTCGAGCTACACTGTGAGCCTAGGCACTCAAATGTTATTTAAAGGCAAGTGTATGTTTGCGGATTATAGTTGTAACCTTCACCAGGCGTCAAAACTTCATTAAGGTTACTACTTTAAAGTGCCACTGTCTTCTTAAAAACAACGTTTGCTTCGCTAGAATGCCTCGTAGTGGTCAATGCCGATGCTCCGTGGACGTGCTAAACTACTCTGCCTCTACTGGAAGCGTTACCGGACTACGGACTAGATTTATTGCAAGTAAAGCGAACTAGCACCCCCCCCCCCCCCCCCGCTCCTTAAGCCACTGCTTTTACGCGACTGAGGCCGTAATACGCTTCCGGTCTTTTCAACGACTCTCAGATGAACATCTTGCCATCTAGTGTCTTCAAATTGCCGTTTTACTTCCTGCTAATGGCTGGTTTCTCATACTTACACTCAAACCTTCATGCTAAGAGCAGACCCGAATCTGGTAGTAGATTTGCCAACATAGTTTTTCCTAGTGTGCACCTCACGTCCTTGCGCAGCGTAAGCTCATCGAAGCAAGAAAAGTGTAGAATACGTCGACGAATCACGTGGCGCAAAGCTGCCTTTATTAGAGTGCATTTGCAACGACTATGCGCATAGTGAATTTTTAGCTTCCCATTACACACGTTTCTGTAACGTGAAGCGGCAACATGTTCGCTACACGGAAACAAATTTTGAAGCTCTAGCTTTGAATTACTTCGTCGAATAACGCTGCCACCTTTTTGCTTTCTGTTCGATCCGCGCGACCTTTGGCCACGTAACTGTTGCGCGAGGCGTCGAAATGCCGCCACTCGTCGAGACAGGCGGCGAGTCAGGAAAGCGGGAACGGCTGCGGTCTTTCTGGCTGGCCCGGAAGATGTGCTCTCGGGAAACTCCCACGGGGCGTGGCGCGAACGATGCTTTTTCCGACACCACTCTCGGGGAAAAGCTCTTCTTGATATTATGTGCGCAGAAGGATGGCACGTTGGTGCTGTGATAGGCACAAAGTTTCTATTTTAGAAGAAGTGGAGAATTTGCGGCAAACGAAAAAAAAAAAAAAGCGACGAAGTCGGCGGGCGAAGGGGGTGGGGGGGGGGGGGGGGGGAGTGCAGATTTGATGCCGTAGTGATTACGAGTGGTCTTGTAAGAGGGGAGTCACGGTGACCTTTAGTTCTGAGTTACTTAGTAGAATTTAACATTTTATGGCTAAACTTTATAGTCCTTGGAAACGAGACTGCTTTTCATTTGAGGATATGGGTATTATTATCGCGGTTTTACAGTCGTTTCTCGTGAAGCGGATTAGTATTTCTGGACATTTGGGAAAGCTGTGGCGTCACGTAATTCGGTTGAAACACGCTATTGCTAATTATTCGGAAAAACGATTGATGTGAAACTCCGGGCACTCATAGACCTGTCTATATGGACACATGCAGTGCGACTTGTTTTGATATGCATGAGTTAGAATACTTGTTTCGGCCATTTTACGCGCACAGCAGCACGAAATTAAAGCAGGTATCCAAAAAAAAAAATATGCTCACCGTTCTAGAACTTTAGTACAAACTATTATTAACGAAAACGGCTGCAGTGTCAGCTTGGCGACAGAACACGGCGTGCCATACTTGCAACCACTCCTTTCACAAAAGCCTAATTTTACCTTTCTTAATTCTAGGACCGGAATATAGGTACGTCTGCAATGCTGGAGTAATCTTCTTCAACCTTACTTGTGGAATTACCGTGACGTAAGAGGGGGGTTAGGGGTTTAGCAAGCCGGGGGTACACCCGGGCTCTGAGGCGCAAGCCGATTTGGGCGGTAGTGGTTAATTTAGACCACCCGGAATTCTTTAACGTGGCTTGTAATTTCAAGAACAAGAGGGGCGTTTCGAACGACGCCGGGAATCAATCTCACGACGTCGCGCGTAGCAAGCACGTTGTAGCAAAGCGCAACACATGTACATAAGTCGGCGTGCTAACTGGTAAGTATACCCTTTTGTACTCATTTGAACTCAAACTCGGGAGTGAGTTTGGTGATGAGTGAGTACCGACCCAGACAAAAAATGAGCATGATGATGAGTGAGTACAGGTCCAGACAAAAAGATATGAGTATGATGACAAGTGAGTACAGATGTGAGTATACGTACTAGTGAGTACATGCGCTTGCGAGTGGTACTCGCGAGTACAAACATGTGAGTTTGGCCACGCGCTCGAATCACGACGTTCGAATCCGCGGGGATTCGAACTTGTGACGGGCAAAACACTTGCGATGTTATACCTAGCGCTCCAGACCACAGAGCCACGGTCGAGAGCGCTGCTGACAATGGAAATATAAGGTATATAATGTATAACCAGTTTACACTTTTATTTAGTTTTAGTATTTCAAGCAGCTTAGGTGACTATTTGTTGTATTGCGCTCGTGCAGTAAGCGTCCCCCGACTTTCCACAATAGCTCATGTCTAGCAATTGCATTTCTTAGACGGAAAAGCGTTCGCAGATACGTAGTCGTGCTGCTGACCGCTGTGCTTGTTCGCCCAGCGCAAAAAGTGCTTCCCGCACCCTAGTTTACGCTGTACGGTAAAAATATCAGTTGATTTTATTTCCTTAGTACCTATATTGACTTCGCTGACTCTTCTACCCCTTCAAGAGGCCTTATATTTTCCTACTGGCGTACCAGTCAGCGAAGCGTCGCATGTGCGCTTGTGCAGCGCTTGTGTGAAGCGACCTTGACTTGGAGCTAGATACAGAGTACAAACTAACGAAGTAAAGAAAGGCACATTCTTCCATTCACAAACGTGTTGTGGCTTAGTTTCAACTGATCGAGCGAATCGCCATTACCGGTCGGCGGCCGGCGGTCTAAATGTTGGGCCGACTGACTCGGTCGCGGAAGGTCGGTGAGCCGTGCAGTAGCGCAGCCAATTGCCAGCTCCTCTCCTGCTGACGTCACACGAAAACGCCAAAGAAAATGGGCGAGAGTGCAGAGAGGAGGACAGCATTTTCGAATTGATTTTTCTACTAAATAAATTCGCGTAAACGCGCTCAGAGTGGCCGAAACAGGGCCTAGGGACTCCGGACTACAACTCGCGCTCGTAATCCCGCATTGTTTACAATTCATTTCTGTGTCCCGATGATGATGATGATGATGATGATGATTCCTATTGGTTTCCCCTTTGAAGCGGGGTGATGACATGTCATCTTACCAAAAAGGACTAATATAACCATGTTTTACACTCTTGGTTTAATACTAGCGCTGCTTAGGGCAGGCACTAAAGCTTATTAGGCCCGAAATACTTTCTTTTCCCTGTTACAGGTGTTAACTGTCCTAGGCAATATTCCCCTCTCTGCTTTTCGTCCAGCAGCATTCTAATCTTCTTTTCGTCCCCTCGACAGCCTTGAAGTTACCTTCCTCTCTGATACCCTTAAATCCTAGGGCTTCTGAAAGCCCAATATTCCCTTCATGTAGATTTGGATGGATACCCTCACATTCTAACACTATGTGCCGCATAGTTTCTGTTTCTTTTCCGCAGACCACACATACCCCATAATTTTGTGAATACTTCCTCACAAAACTCTTAGTTCGCAGGCAACCTGCTCTAGCCTCAAAAAGCAAAGCACTGCCCTGGGAATTATCGTAGAAATTTTCCTTTCTGATGTTCATCTTCTCAGCCCTGTACATCTCTAACGACGTTTTAGCTTCCATTTTTTCCCCCCATTTATTCATTTCAATCTGCCTTGCCTCTTTTTTGGTTACCTTGGCTGTTTTGCATTCCCCACTGTTCTTTCCGTATTTCATCGTTAGCCTTCTAATATTTCTTAACCACTGCGTGTCCACGCTTTTCAAGTATAGGTACCTAAAAACCTTAGCTGCCCACCTTCGTTGATCCATTGCCCTCAACCTCATCTCAAAGCATATTTTACTCTGAGCTTCTCTAAGTACTAAAGTACTCTGAGCTTCCCTTTAGGTACTAAAGGTTGCTTCCCCACAAGAAGACCCTGTGTGCAGGGGTGCACTCTTTACAAGCCACTTGATTCGTTGTTTGTACTGGCGTCACTTCCGTGACGGATATGACGTCAGCGAAATCTTGGTGTATCCGGGAATAAAATACTTTCGTGGTAAAACTGTGGTTATTCCCATTCCCTCTTTTGCGGTGCTGCTGCTCTCGGCATTCACCCGCCACGGGGTTGCCATAGTGAAAGCAAGGGCAGGGATGATGGCTTCACTGCGCTTGCTCCGCTCAAAGTAGTGGTCAGCGCGTGGATGCAAGTGGTTTATTGCGAGAACAAGTTGGTATAAACAAGTTAGTAGAACAAGTTAGTGGAAACTTTTTGCCACGAGCAAATGTGAATGCAGACTGAGTACGAGTAGAAGTAAGTAGAGATTGAGTTCGAATACAAGTGAGTACAGATAAGTTGAACACGAATGAGTACGGTTAAGCACGAGTACAAGTGAGTGCAAATTGAGTACGAATACAAGCGAGTACAGATGAGCTCAGCACGAATGAGCACAGATTCAGTACGAGTACTCGTGAGGACTAATGAGTTTGTGCACAGGTGAGTACGATTATATAACAGTATGCGGTAAGTTAGTACGAGGGATTTTGAGTACAGATGAGCTTTTTGAGCCTGAGTTTGAGTGAGTTCTGCGCGAGAGAAGGAAATTGGGATTGAGTTTGAGTGCTGTTTGTTTTGCCGGCCTATGTACACGTCATTCCGTGTGTCACACGTGAGAGCATTTTTGGCACCGTTTGGGACTCTGACGTCATAATGTCACGAGACAGCACCTGATGACGTCACTTTGCTGGCCTGCCGACTTGCCTCGGTCAGGCCGGCCAGGCGAGTACGCGAGGATTCCCGAGGCCTCGCCGAATGGCCAGCGGGCCAGAGTTGCAAGCGGATCTGCGGAACTTGGCGCGCTCACGTTTCCGTCCAAGCTCCTTTTTGCGCGTTCGCTCGCAGTTCGTCTTCACAACATCGTCTGTCTGAAGTGAGCCATTGTTAGTGCTCTATTTAGGCTAAAGTGTCGTGACATATGTGCGGCAACCGCGTTGCTTCTTGGATACTTTTTCGTGCGCGAACTGCCTCGTTCAATGTTTCGTCACGGTAGGATACAGTTCAAGTCTATGCGATTATAGTATGCTTATTCAACGAGAAATTGTTATCCTATCTGAGAAATAAACTTCGTTTAACGTTACAACCGCTTACATAAATTTACATTTCTTGACTTATAAGCGCTCGCGGGGTTGTGCCTTTCTCTAGCAGCAATTGGGTTGCTGTGTCTGGTTCATACACCCAACTTACCACAGGGGGCGGCGGGAGCAAAGGGTGCGTACCCTCAGTAAGCGACTCCCCGTCCGACCGGACATTCTTTATCTGGACGTGGCTGACTACCGCCACCACGATGCACATGCGGTAACAATCATTGACCGCCCTAATGCCCCGCCAGTTGACTATATTTCTGTCCGCACCATAAATCCTGCAACGGCGGAGGAGGCGGCAATAGCGCTTGCCTTAACGCACCGGCCGACTCCCACAATTGTGATCTCCGATTCGAAAACGGCCATTCAAAATTTTGCCAGGGGGCTCCTATCCCCACAGGCACTCAAAATTCCCTCTCAGAATGCCCCCTCCACCTCAGTAGAGCTGATCTGGACCCCCGCTCACGCCGGGCTGGGAGGTAATGAGGCGGCCCATTCTGCTGCTCGAGGGTTCACTTTCCGAGCCGGCCCCAGCCTCGTCTCCTCGCACGGTGCCAGATTAGCTAGAGATAGCCTACTCAGCTATCGCGACATAGCGACCCATTTCCGCCTCGCCCGCCATGTATATCCCCCTGCTCACGTCAGTCTCGACAACGTGCAAGAACGCACGTGGCGCCTTCTGCAGACAGGCAGCCTCCCCTGTCGCGCGCTGCTCCATCGCATTCAGCCATCCCTATTTCCTTCCCCGAACTGCCCATCATGCGGCATTCCCGCCACCTTATCCCACACCATGTGGGCTTGTCCCAATGATCCTTTTCCCTCCATCACCTGCGACGAGCACTGGGAGAGGGCGCTGGGCAGCTCTGATCCGGAGGTTCAAGCCTCCCTGACGAATCGGGCTGCCATTGTCGCCGCCAGGCGAAAGCCAGCGGCCACCACGCCCCCGTAACAGAGCTTTGCTAAATAAAGTTTAGCTCCTCCTTCTCATACTTTCAAGTTGTACGATGTTGTGCATGCAACACGTGTTAAATTTGTCTACATGACCTTTTCTAGCGCTGCCCCACTTCCACGTTTTCTAGGGTCGAAATAGTGTGAGCTAAGCTAAAATATGCTCAAACCTCAAGGGTACCGTAAAATTCATTCCTTGTTTGTTATTTTCAGATGTGGTGGTGCAAGATGGTGGCTCCGCAAAATAGCTTTTTGACTAAGTAGTATAGTTTCCAGAACATCAAAGCTGTGCCAGAAAGCTGGACGCTAAAAATAACATACGGCTGACTTAACGGCTGCAGCTAATTACTTTGAGAATACTATATCACGTTTAAAAGGCGTTTGCACTCCAAAGCATCTCACGTAATTACCACCTTGAACAGAAACATGGCATATGGCAAACATGAAAAAATTGCATAACTTGATTAGTAAAACATCACGTCTTTCCAAGTTTGGTTTGTTTGGCTTGTTCAGAAATACATACTTGAAGCTGACGTTTATTTCTTTAGTATTCCACCATTTTTTCGTGGCGTGAATAAACAAGTCTCAAAGTGCACCGTCAATCTTTCCTGGAGCTGAGGACTCGAGACAATGCGTAATGATCCAGCACGGCTGGTGGAGTCCTGCTACTGAGAAGAATGTGTGGGAAATATGTGTACTGGCTAGACAAAAAGCTGACGGCCAGCTTGTGCTGCAGGTACACTCAGCGAATTGCGTCACATTTTAGAGTACGAGAGCGTAGTTAGATAGCAAAAAGTGAATAAAACTATGCTCGTATAACCGAAGTAGGGCTCAAGGTAGCTCATATGAACGGGTATTGACATGAGGGTGAATTGTTTTCTACACTTTCGCGCTCTGTGTACCAAATGAGACCTTTTCAAGACAGCTAAGCTATGTTTATCCCCCAAAGAAGGAGGGGCCCCATGCTGTGGCTGCAGAAGGGAAGGGTACCTTGTCGAGAAATGTCTAGACTTTAGTGATGTTCTGTTTGCAAGGCGGGATCTGTGGAAAACCAATGGACGCAATAAAGTCGCTCCATACTTACGTGGTTGTGTTGCACTGGTGTCCTGAAGTTTGTTTCAGTGTTGGCGTGACTGCAAAACTAACAGATGATGCCCCTGCTCCTCCTTATTTTTTCCTTTCAGTGCGTGATTCAGTGACTGAAAAATTCACTGGAACTAACCTGATGGCTTTGGCATGAATGCACAATTCATAGCATACAACCATATGTTTTGCACAGCCTGCATGGTTCTTGAAAACCATTGTGGCATGCTGGACAACCGACGGTACGTTTTGATGAAGCCCACAAAGGGAAAAATTGTGAAAACACATTCATGTGAAGAAGTGTTGCAACTGCAGCGTAAGCCACTAATCTGTGTTATTTAGCCATGCAGAAGGGCTGTGTAAGGCCAGCACTAGCAGGCCGCCAGCTTTTTGTCTAGCTAGAGAAAATAATTCCTTGGTGCAACGAGTGGCAAATATCGATCAACTTCGAAAAACTGTCTTCATAACCACCGCGGTGGCTCGGTGGCTAAGGCGTTGCGCTGCTGAGCACGAGGACGCGGGTCCGATTCCCAGCCGCAGTGGCCGCTTTTGTGATGGAGCCGAAAAGCAAAAACGCCAGTGTGTTTGAGATTTAGGTGCAGGTTAAAGATTCCAATGTGGTTAAAATTAACCCGGAGCCCTCCACTACGGTGCGCCTCATCGCCCGCGTTGCGCCGGCGTGTTAAATCCCACAATCAATCTAAAACTGCCTTCATGAAAATAACACAGAAAAAAATTCCCCTACAGCACCAATACACCGCTAATGACGCTCGTATGCAGGGAGTAGAAGGCTACAAGTACCCTGGCCTATGGATATCAAATAAGCGTTCCTGGACAAAACCCACAGGCAACATCACAGCTAGATCACTACGCAAGTTATTCTTTCTACGGTGTTCTTTAAAATCCTTCATACGGAATGTACGTCTTCTTACATACAATACAATTATCCGACCAATGATAGAGTACGCAGTGGTAATCTGGCACACATTCACGAAGGCCAATGGTAATAAATTAGAAGGGTTGCAAAAAAAAGCTGTAAGATTTATTTACAATTCATACGTCGGCCTTCAATATCAGCTCTTCTTGAACAAAGCGAAATGTTGCCGTTCACAGAAAGAAACCGGATTTGCCGCCTGAAGCTCATCTTTCAATTAATTAGAGGGCATAACTTAATCGACAGTTCTCGTATTTGAACATATTCATCTGGTTATAATACAAGACGCCACCACGCGTTTTCTATAACCCCTTTGAACACTCGAAATAATTGTTAGAAATATGTTTTTTCCCCTCGAACTATCGTTGAATGGAACTATCTCACTAACGAACCGGTTGCACAGCAGTCAGTCTTCATTTGAATAGCGTTTATAATGAGATACGTCTTCATTGTTGTGAATTTTATGTTCTATGGTTTGTTTACCTTGTTTTATATGTATTTGTATTTACCTGTACCCACCCTGCAAAAGTCTCTAGAGCGACTGCAGTATTCACAAATAAATACTTCTTTGATGGCATCATGTGGCATCACTTTTTTTTCTTTCACTATTCGTCTCGACGCCCCTATACAAGCCCTTCTGTCTCCTCATTCCAAAACATCCAGACAGGATACTGGGTTCTGTTTGGGTAGTTTGGTAAGACCCAGACGAGCACTTCCCCTTACCTCATTTGGCTATACCACAAATTTCCAACGCAATACCCTTCTTAATTCTTTTCAACCAGGCATAGCTCGGCAGGCTCACTCACTAGTGCACTCACACGCCCCCCTCGCCGTCGTTTTGGAGTGGCGAGTGCGAGGGCTGTGAGTGCGAGTGTCACTCGCAGTGAGCCCGGCTCACCACTCGCGAGTGCGAGCGCCATTCGCGGCGAGCCCCGCACACCACCCGCGAGTGCGACAGCCGCTCGAGCGGAGTCCCGCTCACCACTCGCGAGTGGTGAACACACTCGCAAACCGCGAGTGCTGAGCCGAGCTCACCACTCACGAGGGGCGTGTACACTTCGGGGCTTAACGCGGTGAGCACCACTCTTGCGCTTATACCCGCTGTTGGTTTCTCGTCGCAAAACCAATCGCTGGGATTGTTGTTAATGGCGCAGTTGCGTTTAGCTTCGAGAATATATCGTCACTGCAGTCTTGCTATGGGGCACCGTGGGAATTACGTCTGGTGGCGTGTTGATTCAGGCATCCGAAGTGGATGCACTACTGACACCGTAATGCACTGATACTTTTCCGCGTCATGACTCCAGAAAACACTGCTGCGCACACTCGCGTGCGAGTGGTGACGGCGAGTGGTGAGGCCGAAAAGTGAGTGCGAGTGAGTAAGAGTGGTGAGGGCGTCTGGTGAGAGTGAGCGGTCACGGTGAGTGGTGAGCGTGAGTGCGAGTGAGTGTGAGTGGTAAGGGTGAGGGGTGAGGGCCAGAGGTGAGCGTGAGCGCAAGTGAGTGCGGAGTGGTGAGGGTGACTGGTGAGCGCGACTGCGAGTGAAGGCGTGAGGAAAAATATGTTTTTCGAGTGAGCGTGAGGGAGTGGCGTCCGGGTTTGCCAAGGTGTGCAACCAGGCACCCATGTTCATATACCTATCGGGTGTGCTTACAACCCAGCTGTCCCACCCGTTCCCTCTTCTCCTGACCCTTCCCGAGCGGTGGGTCTAACCTTATAACCAGCACAAACCTGGACGTCAGCCACTACTGGTCTACGGGGCAGATACTGCCACGTGATGACGTGAGCTCCTGGACTGAGGAACTAGATCCACTTCTTTGCTACATAAAGTTCTTCACTGCTACCATTGTTGGTCTCATTCCATGTTCAAACGACTATTTTAGCTTTCGTAAGAAAGAACTTCCAGCTATCTTTCACACTACTTAAATTACAAAAAAATAAGAATTTTGAGGGGGCAGCAAACTCATCTCTCTTTTTTGCCCCCCGTGCTTTGATTTTCCCTTGGCTATAATTGACTCGTTCCTCTGATTATAAGTAGAAGCCATGGGTTGGGACTTCTGTGTTTTTTGTCTATCCTTACCATAGAGACCGCATTTGCTGACAAAGCGCACCACACAGAAAAGCATATCCAGGTCCTCTGAGGAAGAAAACAACAGTTCACCTGAAAATAATGTTTTAGACATGTACAATAACCACGTCCCAAATAGTAACCTTCAATACACTGTGATTTTAGTATGCTAAGACATAATTACAAGCTAAACAGAAACAAGGACAACAGCAAGACCACTGGCGGCTACAAATTTTGGGATTTGCCCCCATGACTGTGATTTCATCATTCTTGACTCTACCATTTCTACCTCTGCCTTGTCAGAAGTGTAACCTGGTGTCCCCCTCGATTACATTGAAAATGAGCTTTTTTATAGGTCACAGGTTTAGAACGTTCGGGTTTTACCTATCCGTCACTCTACCAACATATGGAATGAATTGGTCACTATCTCACGATTATCTTTAATGCATCACTAGAACAGAAACGCGTCCCAGATGACTGGTTAGGGGCGAAGGTTGTCCCAATTTTCAAATCAGGAGAGCGGCAAAAAATGGAAAATTACCGCCCTATTTTCTTATCCTGCGTATGCTGTAAACTTCTTGAACATGTCATCTCGAAGGCTATATACACCCACTTAGAAGGCAAAAAAGTGTTGTACTCTAATGAACACGAATTTAGGCAAAATCTTTCGACCGTGACGCAACTGGTAGAAACAATTGATGACTTTGCAAGGGATTTCAACGGCAAAGGGCAAATTGACTGTATTTGTCTTGACATGTCCAAAGCTTTCAATAGAGCACCTCATTCAGACCTAATTGACAAGTTGGTACATTTTGGTGTAAACTACAATATCACACAATCGATTCGCGCATACCTAACAGGCAGAACTCAGTACGTAAAAATTGATGGCGCCAAATCAGAATTACTAGACGTCACATCGGGTGTTCCGCAGGGGTCTGTGCTGGGACCAGTCCTATTTCTTGTTTATATAAATGATATTGCCAAAATACTAACAAAGACATTAAAGTACGACTCTTTGCGGACGATTGCTTGCTTTACAAAGAAATTAACAATGAAAACTATTAAAAAATCCTTAACGATGTGTTTAAGGTTGTAGAACACTGGTGTGAAACTTCAAAAATAAAACTCAATAAAGAAAAAACTTGTTTTTCTAGTCCCAAATAAAAAAAAAAACGTCATTGCCTGTACCTACACCCTGAGATCCTGTACACTTGCCGCAGTGAATAGTCTTAAATACTTAGGAGTAACTATTTCTAGTGATCTTATTTGGAAGGAACATGTAAAAAAGGTTTGTTCAACTGCAGAAATTAAACTACGATTTTTGCGTAGAAAGCTTAAGCTCGCTTCGAAGGGCGCCAAATTAACTGCCTATCTATACGTGGCCAGACCGGCATTAGAATATATTAGTGTCGTATGGGATCCTTGTGAAACAGGGCTAATCAATGTGCTTGAGAGAGTCCAACGAAGAGCAGCCCGATTTATTTTGTCTCGTTACTCGCGAACCGATTCCGTTACTGAAATGTTGCAATTACTTAATTTGCCCTCCCTAGCCGAACGACGCTGCCTAGCTAGACTAAGGTTTCTTTTCTTACTCTGGAAAAATAATTTTAAAACAGACACCTTTCAATACTTAGTCCCACTACAAGGCAGAACCCTAAGACATACACCTGAACATATTTTCCGGATCTCTCAACTACACATTAATGCATACGCCAACTTATTTTTTCCCCGAAAAATAAAAGAATGGAACGCATTACCAACAACCCTTATCAAGAGTGACTCTGTAACACAGTTTGAGGCCAAACTGAAACGAGTGATGTCCTGAGCAAAAAGTGCATTGTGAAAAAAATTTCGCCATCTTCACCAAGTGAATGATGATGAGAGGGGTGAAGCAAAAATGCTTATCGGTAAAACCGTGAAACATTCGCCCGCACATCATATAAAGACTCGACCCGTCAAGCTTTCCACCGCTCCGTTGACAAGTCCGTCGACGACGTCGATGTTTGTGGTGGTTATGTAGGGGTTGTTTTGGACGATGAGAATCTAAATGGGTAAGTTGGCGATGAATTCGGTGGGTGACATTTTAGCCACCTTGGTCATCGCCTTCTGCAGAGCGTCTTGTGTCGTGTACCCCCGGTACGTGTCTTGAGCTCGCAGGCGACGAACGACAACCTCTTCTTATTGCTCTTCTCCTTGTTGGGTAGCAACGAACGCGTTGAACGTTTTGACCTCTTCGGCCAATCTTGGGTTGGCCAATCCCTAGGGGGATCCTGCCACAATCATCATTAATGTGCCGGGCCGTATACAGCAGCAACAAGGGACGGGACAGGGCCCGAGCAAGAGGAGCTTCGCCCCTAAAAATCTACCAAACTGGTTGTGTTCGTTTGCTTATAGATATTACTGTTAGGTGTGTTCTGTTGTACTTCTGCGGTGTTAAATCCATACATTTTTCAAGTTACAATACTGATGTATAGTTTGTGTACACTCTGTATAATGTAGTTCCTTGTTGTTCTTTGATTTGTGCTGTAACCCCACCGCTGTAACGGCCTCCGCGCCAAGAGTATGCCTAAATAAAATAAATAAATAAATAAATATACGTCATACTGTTTCATTTAGATCATGAGCTTGCAGAACCTAATTATTTCAAGTGCTTGCCACTTCTTCCTTTGCAGTAGCTTATTCGACGTTGAATATTAGGGAGTTAAACTATTAGTACTGATAACAAGTTACATTTACACACAAGTAATGCAAAAAACTTTCAAATAATTCTCAGTGATTACGAAAGCTTGCATGACTATAGATATTTTGTGCAGAGGTATAGAACCGGATGTCTACCAAATGATTTTTCGATTCCTCAACTTGTTGAGATCTTCCTTGCCCACGTAAGCTAGATTTTCTTGACCAAGATACAAAAAATGCATCTTACAATAGGTAGAGCCCATTTCAGACAGAACAAGCATACGTAGTACAAGAAAAATGTATAGTTGGTGCTTGAGAGTAGGTTTTTTTTCAGTCTCGTTTTGTATGCTACGAAGTGATTTGAATTTTCTTTATCGAAGTTAATTAAAGAAGACTGGACACTAGTACTATCTTTTTTCTTTATGGCATTCCAACAGTCTACAGTAGACTCTCGATAATCGGAATTTCAAGGGACCTAAACAATTAGTTCCGTTTAACAGGAGTTATGCTTACTGAGATAGATGCGTGAAAGTGCAAATTTATGTGCGCACACTCTTAATATTATTTCATGGAACTCTAAGCACTAGGAGGTGAATGTAGCCAACAGTTTTTCAGAAAGCAAGAAAAGTACAAGAGGTTTAGGCACACCATTCACAAAGTTTATTTGGCAACAATGAGTCTATGTGCACTACAAAATGCACCAATTATTTTTGTTTGAGTCCTTGCAACTGCATCTTCATGGAGACTAGGGGCCTCAACTTCGCAACTGCTTACGAGCTACCGAATTTAGAAGACGGCAACTCGGTAATGGATCGCGAATAGCACCACGGTGGCACGAACGAGGCAGCAGGAGCTGAGCCCTGTAATCTCGGTGTCTTGAATAGAGACCGAACGACTGGAACAAGAACTGCGTTGTTACATTTGTTGCGCTATCACGGCTGACCACTAACGAGACTAGAGCTGTGCACGGGCCGAAAATTTGGGCCCGAGCCCAGCCCGGACCCGTTGCTTATCGCCGTAGGCCCGGCCCGACCCGACGATGAAGGCCGACGGGCCCGCCCGGCTCGGCCCGAGACCTTAACCTTATGGCCCGGGCCCGGGCCGGCCCGGCTGCGTGTTTCCAGCCCAAATACCGTAGGGGCCCGCGCCTGATTGGGGCACGTTTGGAAGCGAAAACTACCTAAAGGCGGTAAAACACATCGTAAGGGAAATGATAACAGGCAAAACCAACATTAAACGGGCAAAACAACCCCAATTAAACATAACAATCATGCACATATCCCTACCGCAGCTGTACTTCGCTCAGCTACATAGGAAAGAATTGAAACCGACATAAAGGCGACCGAACCGCCCAACCTAAAAAACGATTAACCAAAAAACCCCCAACCACGGACAAATTCATGGTAATATTGTAAAATATTCAAGAAAAGTAGCCGAAACCGAAATGGCCCAAACCACTGAAAATTAAAAACAAACAGCTGAAGCTCACCTAAAGGGGACAAAACCACCCGGCATTTTGTGTAGAATTTCATAATGTGCTATAAAGGAATTAAAACAAGCAATTAAAAATAGAATAACACCTAGGGCATTTGAACCTGATTCTTGCGATTGTTATCCAGAAATGGAGCCTGTATGCCATGGGACCAGCTGGTTCGTGTTTGTTTAAACAGGGTGTGTACTTGCTTTGTTGTTTCGTCCGTATACGTTTCCTTTTCTCAAGACTATATAGGGTTGTCGGACTCGGTCGCTTCTTTTTATCGAGACGCAAAGCACACGCGTGCATTTATGCACATTTTATCGTTGCCACTTCACTACGTTATATACCAACTCATATCGCTTATCTATAAAGTTTCAATCATATAAAGGGTTACTGTTTAGGCGGCTGTTGGCGCATATAAACCCTACTCCCCTGTTGCGCTTTTCCTTTCGTCTTCGTCTGCCGGCCACGATGCCCAAGGGCACAGGCCAACTCCTACCACCAGCTACGCTCGCCACGCTGTTTTCTCGCCGAAACAAAGAGCAAAACTAAAGGTGAATTGTCACCTCAGTTTTTGACATCTTCACTTTTGTTGGCTCAGAGAAGGAAACGCAACTCTGAATAGGGCACTGCTACAGAAAACAAATGGAGACCGAGGTTCTCTAGCAGCGTTTGCAGTTCAAAGTGTTCCATCTTGAAAATTTGTTTTATTCCGAACTCAGAGGTCGAAACTAGTCACGCTGAATTGTCATTCGTTGCACTTCCCTAGGCGGTGTGTCACTGAGCCGCATGTGTCGCTCAGTTCATCCCAAGACATGCAGTTGCAGATCTCTCACACCGGCTTGCCATATACGCCCACATGTGCCTCAGGGCCTAACGATAAGTCCCGTGGAATGTAAAAAGCAACCTGACCTGTGCTTTTACCGCGTCAGCAACATGTAGTTTCTGTGATATCATAGAAAAACTAAGTATTGCTTTACTGTGCCGGGCCAGCCCGGGGCGTCAGGACAGCCCGGCCCGTCCGAAGCATTTACATTTCGGCTAGAGTCCGGCCCGGGCCCGGGTGAAAAGTAAGTCGGGTGACCCGAGCCGGCCCGCGGGCCGGGCCGGGCCCGCGTTTTCCGGTAAGCCTGAGCCCGTGCACACCTCTAAACGAGACGAGGTTTTCGAGGCCAACGAGGCAAAAAAAAAAAAAAAAAACATGGAGGAAGAAAAAAGAAAACAAGAAAGGAACAGCCGGAACCATAAAAAGCTGATTCTCGTGCCAATGGGATTCACAAGAAGTTCCATTTCTCTTTCCGTTTACATGGTGATGCGAAAATTTTACTTACGATTACCGAGAGTTTTTTTTTTACGTTATCTGAATACAAGTCCAACCAACTTACAGACTACTGGTCCGTTTAAGCGGAAATTCTGTTTAAGCGATTTCAGTTTATCGAGAATATAACTATTTCTTTTTTTACTCGCTCCGAAGTTTCAACCCTCCGTTAAAGCACAAGGTTCCTGCTGCTGGGAATGACTAATGATGTTACCAAAGCTTGAGACAGTAATTGTGATAAGGAACCTAGGGAATTGACAACATTGTTGTATTCTTTATGTTTGCGTTGTGTTGTGAAATAACTAATGCCCCAAAATACTAACAGGACTACTATAATATAAGTTGAAATCTGGGGGTCAGTTCATTTCAGTATAATTTTAATGCATGCCAAAAATATGTTTTCTATTTTAGTAATCAAACAAGGCTTCTTTGCACAGCGCCAAATTCACGCAAAAAAGCCAACACAAAGGCAGCTATTTCAAAGCGTCGAACTCGGCGCCACCCAGTGGCTTCACCAAGGGCTGTCATGTGACATCATGACGTGAGAGTTTCAATCGGTGCCGAAAATACTTCCCCGTGTCACACCAGATCTACCAAGCTGTGTAAAGGGACCCTGCAACATTTTCTTCAACTTTTTTTTGAAATCTTAAATGCTTGCAGAACGTACTTACTGCTACACCATTGTGTCTTATACCTTGATGTTTGTTAACACGTCTATGTATTTGTCCTTTTCTCCTGTTTACTCCGTTTTCTTTCCTCCTTTTTTTTCACCTATTCGTTGTATATATGTTCCTTTTTAATCTTCCCTATGTGTTAAATGTGATTGATGTAAGCCCTCTTCCCTAACCACCTATTCCTTCGTACTCTTTCCTCCCTATCCACCTCCCCTACACCAGCAGGCGTTCCGGTGTCCGCCCCTAGGCGAGACAATTTACGCCTGTTGGTGGACCTTCCTTTCTTTCTTTTGTACAATAAATACATACATACATACATACATACATACATACATACATACATACATACATACATACATACATACATACATACATACATACATACATACATACATACATACATACATACATACATACATACATACATACATACATACATACATACATACATACATACATACATACATACATACATACATACATACATACATACATACATACATACATACATACGTAGTCACCCAACACACCCAGCACTTACATTAGGGGGTCGCAAAGTACCTCAGCCAAAAACCACGTCTCTGTGCCCACCAGATAACTTGGAAACTCGCTAAAAGATTTTCGACGGTCCGAATTACGTCACTAAGGCCATGTAGCGGCTGTTGGCCGGTTTTTCTTCAGTTGCAGCAATGAACGCTTTTCGATAGCAACTTCACAAAAAAGCCACGAAAACAAAGCAGAAATAGAAGGCGTATCTGGTGCTACGAGCAAATCACACAGTGCCGGTCCGTGCTAGCGATAACTATAGTTTTCGCAGTGATTCCAGGAGTGAAGGGAAGAGTGAAAGCGCTTATCGTAAGTGTTGCAGGGTCCCTTTAAGGTCTGAATGATCACCCAAAGCAGACACGTCTCCAGCTGAGGGGAAATAAGCGCAATCAAGGTGGCTGGCCCAGTTTAATCTACGATTCATATTTGGTGGAACGCCGCACAGCCGACGGGAAACAACGGAAGAAAGCCCGCTGCCTTCTGCATAGCCACTTGGCTAACACTATTTGCGGGGCTCCGGTTGTGGCTCTAACTGCGGCCCTACCGTTGACTCGTGCCGGTTGCGTGCACACAGTTTAAGGCCGGTTTCGCCAAATAAAGAGAAAACGAAGAACCCAGGGGCGTCTGTTTCCCCGGCAGCGGCCAAGCGAAGGGTGCACTTTCCTGGTTCCTGGCCGCAGCAGTGAACGTGATCGCCTTGCAGATACCTCATCCAGAAAGAGCCGCCTCTCGCTTATGTCGGTTCATTCCCTCAGGTTCACGAGCGGCACCCATTAAAGCGCTTTCAAAGCGAGCTTTCCTCGCCCCCGTCTCGGGGCTGCCTTGCTTTTTGCGCTGCTCTAGCGGTGGCCTGTCATTTGGGAGCAGTGGAACAAAGGGCGCTGTGTTCGCACTGCGGGTAGCGGAAACACTTGCCACATGGAGCGGCCGGCTGCAGCAAAGAAAGGGGTTTTTGGCCTTGCGGGCCAAGTCACGCTATCTGCCGGATATTGCAGATTTTGAGACTGATATAGGCCAACTTGCTTTTACACTTCAAAATCCCTTTAAAAGCCTAGCAATATTCTCGCATAGCCAACGGCCAATGACAATGACAGCTGCAGTCAGAAGCTCATGACCGATTCACCGATTCCCATGTGCCTGTGACGTCAACTTACCCACCCACGCGTTTGTTTTCGCACGTACAAAGGCAAGGAGCCTTAAGAGTCTCTCTGAATTTTATTGTGTTGAAGTATACCTGTGTGTTCATAACGCACATTTAAGTTCAATATTACAACTACGTAGCGATTTGGCTCACTCATTCAATTGAGTAAAGCCCTTCAGCCTGGCTGATACAGCGAAATTGTGAACCTTGCGGGCAGACGACGCTACATTTTACACCTTTAAAGCTACTAGACGCAAAATGTGTTAAAGTAAAAAACAGTAGGCAACAAAACAATAAAAAAGCGCAAGCATGAATGAAAGCAATTTAGTTCCTATAGCTGTGTCTATGGTAAAACCGTAGAGCTGCCGATCGGTGCGCTGTAAATAGCCTAACCACAAACAGCCCTGTGGTTTCTACTGCTGCCGCGGCTCGCTGTTGCGTGGAAAAACTGGCCCGTACGGGAGATTACATTTTATGGTGTTTATAGCAACGTTTCAGCAGAAGTAACAATCACTAGCGCGAATGTCTGAGTCCCGAACTGTAAACCGTATACAGTAGATCGCAAGAGCTTTGGGGACATGAAAGTCGCCAGCAGAAATCCATCCATGCGCCCACGTGATGGGCCACACCTCTGTTCGAGATCCGTTCATTGCGTGCGTCCGTTCTATTGTGCCAGATGCTCGCCAGTTCGCCGGTTTGCGCAAGGCGATGTGACAACTTTTTGCGCCGGGGCCTACGTCCACCACGAATTAGAGGCGATTGATAAGAGGCACGCAATAGGGTACGAAACTCGGCGGATGAGGGACAGTGAAATGGGCAGCATTCATCTACTTTGTATTGCTTATAAGCGTTGCACGACTACATTTGAGGCACGGACACGAGAAAAGGGGCGCCTTGCTCCTTCCTCAATGTGCTGATACGGCCGATGAAGCTGAGCGGGCTGAACAAGACGTGCAGTCTTTGTCGAAATTTTTTAGGACACGGTGACCGTTGCAGAAGCAGGCGAACGGCCCAGCAGGTGCGCTGCGGTTGCCGCTGCTGGCTGGTTGCGCGGCTGAAGGCAGCGAGGGGAACTGGAACGTTCGCTGTTGCTTTCGTAATGTGGCTGGCGTGATAGTGCAGAGGCAGCCGGTTTCTCAGCGCAGGCACGTCGCGTCCTTGTCGCGCCAGCCACCCTACGAAGGAAAGAGCGAAAGTTCCCCTCCCTATCTTTAGTCGCACAAGCACCGGACAGCGAGAGAGAGAGAGAGAGAGAGAGAGAGAGAGAGAGAGAGAGAGAGAGAGAGAGAGAGAGAGAGAGAGAGAGAGAGAGAGAGAGAGAGAGAGAGAGGGGAGGGGGGTAAGAACAGCCCAACGCTGCCTCCTATTGCTTCAGGGATGAGATGAGGGGGAACGAAGGAGGAGGAAAAAAATTTAATTTACTCAAACGCATCATTAAGCGTCGAGAATGTCCCGGGCCAGGTTCACCAAAACAGGTTATGTTGTTTGACAAGACTACATGTGGTGGTCCACAGTTGGCCTGGATACACTATGAATGCAGAGTGCGAAGAGAAATAAGGAAGAAGAAGAAGGATTTATATGATGGAATTCCGCAATAAAAGAGTGACTCTGTTTGGAAGAGCCACCGTAATTGCTCCTCTGTGGCGGAAGGGAAAGTATAAGCTGGTAACATTTCAGCAGGAGAGGCGGTAGTGCGTCCCCACGTGGTGGAAGGCTATCTTGATTTGATTGGCTCTTTGAAGGGACAGTTTGCTCGTTTCCTGGCGGGGGGCTAAGCGCTCCGGAAACGCTGTGCGCCATTTCACTGTCTTATAGCCCAGCACGGGGCGGCAATAACAGATCAGTTCCACTGGATCGGTTGGTGGATCTTTCACAGAGGATTTTGGGAGACTGAGGGAAGATGTGACCCGTGCGACGTTTAGCACAGCCGTTAACGAATCCGATAATGCGAATTGAGGGGTTGGCCTGCGGGAAAGGGCTACGGTTAACCGATGTACGCAAATTGCGGCACCTAAGATCCCTACTGCAAATCGACGACATCCTTAGAAATGCCGAGACATTATAGGGAAATCGACTGCACCGCACAACACAAAGCCAAGACGCCTTACACAGGGACACCCTGCGTGGCTACATACACACACTTGGAGACACTCCAATCGAAGCAACCAGTTTTGCCTTGTACCCCATCAATTCACCGCATCTGAGGCCACTATTGCCGCAAAGCGCCTCTCTCACCGACACGATGAGTACAGCGCCAACCGAGAATTTAATGATGCCGCTCTCGATGGTTTTCATGCGGCCCTGGCCAGGTACAAACTGTTGGACGATGAGCCCAGGCGCTACACCTGTGCACTGAACCATGTGACCCCCGCACCGACAGAACTTTGGTCATCTGTACGGCTCCACGACACCCATTCAAACATTACCTGAAGCACTAAAGATATTGAGGAACCCAATACAAAGGATATAATTCAACGTATCCCCCAGTTCTCCAGCGCAAACAAACAAAAAAATGGCCCCGTATCTGCTCGTTTCGTTGGAAATGTCGATGCAAGACGATAGTCGCCCCTGGGAAGTAAATGCATCCCTTCTTTCCCGGTCACCTCTCATGCTGTTCCTCTCCCGTATCGTTCCTACCAAGACAAGACGCTAGAGGTTTGCTCCAGTAAATTTAAATTTACCGCGTTCTACTGCTGCAGCCCGGGTGCCTCAATGCCAGCGCTGCCGAACGGCGGAGACGCGCGTGAATCGAGGCACCCGACCACAACGTTTATAGAACCACGTTGCCCTACTCCACGAGCGTTCCAAGCGGAACGTGGAACCTATATAGTGGAACCTTTAGTTGGTGTTGCCGTTTGATTTTTTTTTTTTTTGGATTTCGCCAGGTAGCGCGGGCAAAAGCAGGCGACGGTTTTCTGCAGTGGATGTAGTATTTTATTTGCTATCGCAAAAAGCAAGCATCCGTGATGTTTTTTTAAAGGAACACTGCAAATATCACTTATGTATTGATTTTATGCCTTATATTTGCGTAATGTCTTGTTCTTGTTCAACAATGTTGACATGTATGAACACTAACACCGGACTTAGACGTTTATACTTGGCTGTGAGTATATAAGACTATTGCGCAGCTTCTGTTTCACGTTGGCTGCGTGGCTGAATCGAGTGACAGACAGGCAGACAGACAGACAGACAGACAGACCCAAATTTTTCCGTCCAAGTAGCCCAAGAAAGACTTTCGTCTTTAAAACGACATTGACGCTAAGGTAGCCGTGACGCCGGGACAAGCGGGTGTCCCGGAAGGAGGGGGAGGGTAACGAGTGGTGCACCGCCTTACTATGTCACAACCTGGAGTTATAGCTGAGCGTCTGTGTCCTGTCCAACGTGTCTCCCTATTTCCGCGACCACCTTCATGTAGACTTGTCGCCAGGACGTCATTTCAAAATCACTTGAGTACGATATTTCCTGCTATTCTTTCCCCTGTTGAGACTAAAATACATGACTACTCCACACATCTTCAAAGATCCAGCCCTCAGATGATCCAAAGGAAAATTTATCAGCATGGTACTTGCCTCCACGGCTACCACCCCTGACATAATCCCCAAAGGCAGACCCTCTGAACGGATGCAGGGAATTGAAACCTCTATCCCTCGCATATGCACCTTGTGTCAAGGCGTCTGCGAAGCCAATGTGCGTCTCATTCTGCAGATTTTTAATCATCACAGAAACAACTAGAATATTTTGCAGCGAAGCTGTTAGCCTCTAGTTGGTCGGAAAATTTTGTGTCGTAAATAAAAAAACCCAGGCAGGACCAAGCAGTTCTCTCCTAAGACGCCAAGCGCATCCGTCGGGCTAATCAAGCATACAGCATAGAGCTCAGTATTCGTTTAAAAAAAACCACAGGACAAGCATCGAAACCGCATTATGGATGATAAAGCGCCTGTGAACAATTGGGCCTCCCTGGTAAAGATTATGTTTCCAGATTATGTTTGAAGGCTAGGCAGGGCTAGCGTCATTAAATAGAGCAGTTCTTGCCCAAGTCGCTGAGAGCATATGTCAGGCTAGGCAGGACCCAGAATTTGTCGCAAGAGAAGCCGATCGCAAGCGACAAGCCCGCCGGGACGACGAGAAACATTTCATACGCCCCCCCCCCCCCCCCCCCCCCCCATCAGAATTTTTAATGGTTTACAACGGCGTCGCTGGACATCCACTTTTGCAAGGCGGGATGGCGACCATTTTTTATACATCCTGATATTGAGTATACGTACACCCTGGTTATCTAGTCTCGTGAGGAACTTCAGCGTTGCTAGCGGCCTGGAGTGCATGATTTTGTGAGTCCCTAATTCCATCCCTGTCCCCTTACCGCCTCCCTCAGAAGAGAACTCCAGTTAGCTTTGTTGATTTAAAAAAATCGTCACCATCACAAGGCTCCGTGACAGGACAAACCAGCACGCGCCAGAATGTCCTGACTTTAAAATAGCGTGGAGTCGAAACAGATCGGCGGCAAAACAGCCCAGCGGTAAAACAGCGAAACATTAAAACATCAAAACAGACATCTGAGCCTGATGTATTTTAAAAATTTAAATAAAAGAGATGAGACTATCTTTTGAGCGCATACAAAACAGCCTCGGTACATCTAGCGCACTTCACGGCTTACCTTTAACCAATTTTGACCGTAATTGAATCGTTATTAAGGTCACCCTTTGCTAAAAAATGAAGACGCGTGCGAACTTCCCTCAAATATGCATAGAGGAAGTCCAGAGCTCGCGTGCGCTCCAATCGACACGAGGCGCGAATATGCAATGCAAATGGGGTAATTATGGCGGCCGAGAAATTACATCGTGTAATGGAATCCACGAAGATTTTCTCACAGCGTGCCGGAAGCGCCGAGCGCCGTTCCACGCATGAGCATCACTCCCGAGCGAGGAGACCATTGGGCTGTCACCTCCAGGTATTTCTGTCTACCTGTTCTTGCTATACGGGCATAGATCAAAAGGTGTACGCTGGCGTTCTTCGACTACTCGTATTGTCATTTACGCGCACTTAACGTACTTTCTCGCAGTTCGACAACGCGAATCTGTGGTGGCTAGCTGTTCATTCTACGGTGACCGTTTGGGGTGGTTAAAGCGAGCGCGGGCGGCGCGAATTAAGAACGCCCGCGCGTCTCCGCCGCATCGGCTTGGAGAGTGTTGAAATCCTGTTAGCACTGGGATCAGTGACTTCAATCTGAGAACAAACGCAGGTGCGGAGCTGTCTGCGACCAGATTATCATCGCTACGAAGGCTGCGCTGCACCAGCGCAACTTTACGCCCACGGAGGACCGGGAAACTCCTCTCAGCGACTCTCGCGACAGTGTCCGCCCTTGCTCTCACGGCTGAAAGTACTCCCGCTTTAAATACCGGATGTTTCGTTAAAACCGGCAGTCTGCTCAAAAAGATCACATATAAGAAAAAAAGCAAAAAGATGCCTGTTTAAAAACGCTGGTTTGGTACCTTCGGGAGACTGTCGCGTTAGAATACAATGACAATCACGCCAATTTCAACTTCAAGCAATGAAGACGGGTAGTACGAAGAACAGCTTAAAAAACGGTGGCTAACCAGCCGCTCAACACCCCCTTCCCCCGCTTCCCTCCTCATCCCCCTTGTAGGCTGCCCGCAAAAGTCACCGCCGACGAACATGAACCTGCTATTGTAGCGAGGTCTCTGGTTTCGGTCGATCATCCCATTACAATGCTGGCGTGTAGTTAATACGGGATTATTTTATTATTGCTTGTTATCCTATTATGTGACTTATGAGGTTGTTTACCTAGAAATCAGAAATTTCATGAATATAACGATGTTTTTCTTTATGGTGTGCGAAAGCATTGCCCGCTGGGACTGGAAGGAAGACAAATGAGCTCTTTCAAGTAAAGCAACTTTCTATGTGGTCGCCATGACTCCTTTTATAAATCAGTGTTGACATGGCTATATTCTTTTTCACAGTTGAAAATCTTAGGGTAAAAATATACCTATTCGCTAGTCTGGCAAAATGGTTAACAGTAGGATGCTTAAAAGTAAGCGGAAAGTAGAATCCTTAACGGGGGAGAGCGATACCAATCAAGCTAGCGCAACACGAAATGTGTATTGTGTACGAAATATGTAATGCGCATATGAAGTCTGACGTTGCGCCTACCCTACGCATCAATGGCGTCCTCGCGCTTGCAATCGCAGTTTGCGAATGCGGGAAGTTTTCCTTGCCACAGAATACATGCGCGAGTTCTGAACAGCGCGTGGCACATAGGAGTATTAAAAAAAAAGTAATTCAAATTTTAGATTTGGCGTGCACTAGCAACGGCAAACGCGCACCAGTGGCGGTTGTCTACATAAAACGTATCTAAGCGTGATGTTACACTAGCAAGGGCAAACGCGCACCAGTGGCGGTTGTTTACATAAACATATCTAAGCGTAATGTTATGTAAGTGGTGGTGGACACTTGTAATAAACCGTTTGGGTGGCGTAAATATTTTGACGATTAGGCGCTCGGTTCGAATGTGAAATGGTAGGTTGGTATTGACATGGGGAAGACGATCCTCCAGATATAAAAAAAAACTGTGGTTGATTCCTCTTTCATAGGAATCGTTAAAACACGAAAGTGAAATGTGCAGCGAAATATGCAGCTGAGCATGATTTGCGGGTCAGCGGGTGTCTTGTGGGTGTGCTTGACGAGCGACGTCCTGCTTGCGGGTCGCTTCGGCAAAGGTGTACTGGCGTCATTTCCGTGACAGATATGACGTCAGTGAAATCTTGGTGTATCCCGGCATAAAATACTTTCGTGTTAATATATGGCTTATAACTATTACAGTCTAATTTCCGAGGATTTGAAGTCCACCTTTGTAGTAACCTGGAAATGAGAGATGATAATGCTAGCTAGAATAGACATTTCAACAAAATAGACCCTACTGTGTTCTCGAAAGGATGGCATGATCAGCAAGAAAATGGCGCAAGCGCATGCTCCGAGCACGCTCCGTTTCCTAGCCCAGTGTAAAGTTCCTCGGTCCCAGTCGGCAGCGGCTGATTCCATAGTGACCGGTGGTGTTTCCTTGAACTTACCTCGTTACAAGCTTCCTCAACTCTGGTCATGCGTGAGACCGGAATTTCAATAGCAGTTCGTCGGTGCTGAAACAAGCACCACGCAACCCACTTGCAGCCTCGGGATGGACTCAGTTAAGCCCTATTCAAAGCAGGCGCGCCCCTCCACGACGGTTGTCAGAGGCGGCGAGGAGACCGCGGCGAGAGACACTAGACGTCCTCTCAGTTATTCACCTACTGTGCACGCCCTCGACACTCGCTCGCTCTTGGCTCCTAGCCGGCCGGAAACTCCGTTTGTGAGCCGGGGAGCGTGATACAATTTGCGCCATTTACATAGGATTTCGGGAAGAGCCCCGAAGAGGCCGGGACGGGGGGGAGAGTGACGGGGGCGCACGAAGCCGGAGAGCCCCGAGCAGACGGGGAGGGAAAGATGAAGAAGCGAAAAAGTAAGGAAGAGGCTGCGGCGCCGGTGATTAGGGCTTCGCCGGACTCACGTATTCCGACCCGAGGCGGCATTGCCCGCCTTCGTGACCGGCATCGGTGGAGGGCGCACTCGTTCACTCCCCTTCGATGGACAATGTCCATCGTTTCAGCAGTGGCGGGCCACGCAAGCTGCTTTTGGTATGCCGCTCTCGGACTCGGCGAACCGATGCCGGGCATCGCAAACCCGCGTCCCGCCGTAGCTGCAAGCCAACTGTGACGCCTCCTCGGCGGGGCGGGCCGGGTGCGCAACATGCCGCCTGCGCGCGCATCACCAATGCGGCAGCTGACCGACGACCTGTTCCAGCGACGCTTGGCTGGCTACACGTCACGCGTTTCTGCCGTGTAAGCTGCGGTAGCGAGTAGACAGCAAAATATGACAGGCCGCACCAAACTGGGTCGTTGCTGATCGGCTGCTTTGTTCCCCGTACATTGGTTCTGCTTCGGCTGGACTGAGTGCGAGCTTCGATCTCGCTTGATTGATTTCTCCTTCGTTCCTTCTCTTACGTCGCCCAATGCCAGTTTTTCTTGTATGCCCCGAAAAGGCCTCTGTGAGGTCTGGGTGCAAGTTGGCTATGTTCGGGAGATATCTGGAAGCTGACTTGCGCCGCCATTTTAATTTTAAGAACGAGAAAAGTAAGGAAACATCACAAACAAAGTAGATCCTTCTTCTGCAGGACGTATTAAAAGATACTAATTGGCTCAACCGCATGTAGGTTTCTCTTTTTGGCAAATATTAGCCAACTTCCCCATTTTCAAGCGAAATAGGTATGTACGGGAATGGTAAATACAAAGATAGTACAGAGCATGCCCGAAAAAAAAAATAAAGAGAAAATTGCACAGAAATCAGCACGTGAACCGACAAAATTGGCAAACTTAGGATGCTGTACGCTAGTAGCGTCCCTACAACCATTCAAATAGACCTGTGTTCTTCAAAAAGCGAAGTAAGGCTTTTGTAGACGTTGATGGGCAGCGCCTATGACCAAAAATGGCCACCGATTTTTGCAGCGTAGATGACTACCTCATCCTAGACTCCCCCTGGTTCAAACACATTTCAATACAGACGGCTTGCTGGACGTGCTTTCTGTCCCTCATAATTTTAGAAAGTTGATTGATTGTAGGGTTTAACGTGCCGATGCAACGCCGGCGATGAGGCGCGCCGTAGCCATCAGAAAAGGGGCCTCTGCGGCCGGGAATCGAACCCGCGTCCTCGTGCTCAGAATTTTAGAAAGTTACTCAGCCTAGATGCGACATTTGTTGGGGGTTTAGATGTGACGCCAGAAGACTGTCCACAGAGCCACGTCATGAGCGCGTGACTAGGTTCGTGGCATCTCACACCAGCCAGTTCAGAACGTCTAGCTGGACATACTGGTCGGCAGGTGTTTACTTGCGTGAATTGAACCCTGCATTTCTTTTAACCAATTTGTTGTGGGTGCTTCTCGTAAAACACGGCGCTAAATTGACGTTGACGAAGATGCAGGACGGCGGAACACAAGATGCACACTTACGAAAGCGCATTTTTTACAGGAAGTAGTGTAACAACTAGCCCAGAAGCAAGCTCTCGCTGCAGACACCGGCGCTTACTACGTTGACGCCGCGAAGTATCCCAACCGACCTAATACCTACGCCGCGGTAGTGATAGCAGCCGCGTCAGGAGAGACGTACATTGCAGGAAGTTTCACAGCCCGAGACGCCCACCACGCAGAAGAGCTAGCCATCGCGCTAGCCATCACGAACCCAAAGTGCACTACAGTGCTTAGTGACTCAAGACCCGCAATACTGAGCTATGCCACGAACCATGTGTCCCCCGGTGCAGTGAGGGTGTGCGGTGCCCTACCCCCCCGGACGATGCCAATAACTCTACGGTGGTTCCCAGCGCATGTGGGCCCCCTGGGTCTCCCCGAAGGGCGTGACAACAGGAACGAGGAGGCCGACCGGGCAGCGCACGCGCTCACCTGCCGCGGCGCGCTTGATAGTCCGGCCTCCTCCCCTAAGTCGACCCAGCCTGTGGAGACGGAGCCACTCATCACATACGGGGACATCCTCGAGTGGTACCGCATTAATCGCCGGACTCTCCCGCCACCTCACCCAAAATTGACAAGAGAAGAATCGGTGACATTTAGACAGCTACAAACGAACTCGCTATTAACCCCGCTGCTAGCCAAGCACATGTGCCCTGAAGTGTATGTAAGTGATAACTGTGTATTGTGTAAGAAGGAGAGAGCCACTGCGGCTCATATCCTATGGAACTGCGAAGTGAATCCAAGCAAGGCCAACGCAGCCACAGTGATCCCGCCGCAATTTATGGACGCGGCGAGAAGCAAGGACTACAACATCCAATTTCTGGCCGTCCAGCAGGTGTTGGCTGCCCTCGAACGCCAGCGACCCGAAAGTGCTACCTCCTTCGGAGGTTCAGCATGAAGAGGTAGCAGGCGACGTGCGGCAGACCGACGCGACGTTTAGGCCACGTCTCATCTGCAGGTCTCAATAAAGTTGTTTCCTCCTCCTCATTGTTTTCGGGATCATCATCGATTTCATCATCATCATCATCATCACCACCACCACCAGCCTATCTACGCCCACTGCAGGGCAAAGGCCTCTTCCCTTAATCTCCAATTACCCAGTCCTGTGCTAACTGTTCTGGGGATATTAAAATTAAACAGATATTCTTCACCGTGATTATGCACAAATGTTTAACCTAAAGTATGCCTCATGTTTCATTCGCGCCTAAAAATGCTGGCCTCCATTAGCATACTGTGCGTTTTTGCGAAAAGTGGGACGATTTGTGCGCGCAAACATACACCTCTCGTTCATGAGTTCAGTTGTTGTTGGGGCGTTCTTTTTTTGCAACTACATTATCTTCATCAGCTTGATTAAGTTAACAAAGCGCCGGTGCAAGAAGTGACGCCAAAATAAAATACTAACGCTAGAAATTTGATGCCAGGAACAGACACCACGAAAAATGGAGCCGTTATGACGACGTCGAAGAAAGTGCCGGGGTTCGCGAAGATATGCTCCTTTAATTATATGTACAACTATTAACTTCGTTATTCTCAGCAACTTTTCCGGGCAATACCGGAGTCTAGTTGTTGTCGCTATCCCCCAAAATTCCGTCAAATTTCTCCGGACACTAAAAAAATTTTGCAGAAAATCCCAAGTCGAAAATGTATACGTTCTTAGATCGCTTTGCTATGCGCCGAGCTCCTTCAACATCGGCTTAACTACAACACACACGTACATTGGTGGGAAGAGATTTTTTAGATATCATATAGAGTTTGATGCCAAGGTAGAGAGGGCGTTGAGTTTTTAAACAGATATCTGCGTAATACCTTACGTACCCAATAAAATGCTATTGAAAAACCACTTCACCATTATGCACAGATGCTTTGCTAAGAAGGCAGTTTTTAATGGCCATTGTAAGGTGTTATAAATACAACCATGAAGCACTACCCACTCATACGAAGCGCTGTACACTAATTCCCTTTGGAGTCTGCTTATCTGTAAGGCACAAACGCATTGATGAGAAAACATTGCTTAGTGGAAAATATAAAAGTTGTGTCGAAGTATACTGGACAAAGCAATAAACGTTTGGCCAAAGGGACTTTTAAAACGAAAGCTTTCTTAGTTGGACCACCAAAGTGCTCAGTTAGGCGAGTTGGTTACAAACTAAGGAATTCATCGTACGAGCGTGTGTTTCATCTCCTCTTTAGCTCTGTCCCTGTCTTAATGTTCGCTAGTACGATGAATGCCTCAGTGGGAATGTTGGCGCTTTTAAAAAAAGTTGTGTATTTACAAATAGACCGGTTAGTCGGCCGAGAATCTCTGATAAAACCTCTGGACACGCGGCGCGTGCATAAAACCACGCTTACATTGAGTCAAAACGGTTACTTAAAAATCGCGAAAAAGGAACTGTTCTAAGTAAGACAATACACGCATCGATTAGACGGTGAGTACAATAGTAAACCTCTATTTCATAAACCACGTGTCGGTATAAATTATGCCGTTCGTAGAAGCGTTTACTTGGTGCACGTCGCACGGGTTCGGTCTTCGTTTGCGATTTGGGTGTACGAAGGTTTGACGATCGAGTCAACGCGATTTCAGCGAAGGTTGTACGCACTTTTAGCGAATGTTCTGACGCAGTTTGGCGGAGTTTTGGTGTTAGAAAGCTAGCTTCTCTAAACTTTCTTTAGGAAGGGATGATAAATTTTCATTCAATCTGTTCATATGATCACCGTGAAAACAGCGCATCAAAGACGAAGACAGAGAAGGGAAAACACGGTTTTCCTTCCTCTGTCTTCGTCTTTGATGCGCTGTTTTCACCATGAACATTCACCAACTTGCCCAGTTCGCCGCACTCGTAAATGCTATTTCCATATGATCCCATGTACACCTGCAAATCTTTCTAAAGTAAGCTTCACTTGTTTACAGGAAGGCCTCACTAAAAATACAACACTTTTCGGAGTCTCGTACTAAGGTATGAAGGTCCCAGCGCCTTTTATTAATACCCTTATCGCGCGCGCCGAAAGCGCAACTCATCAAACATTGCTGGCGGCAGACAGGTTTTCTCATTGAGTAGCCATAAAAACATCTGAATGAAAATATATTTCTCGTGAGCCGAAATAATGTCCCTATTTGCATTCATTTTCTACGCTTGCGCGGCGTGAGCCGTCTCATTCCCCTCAAGGGATTCGTGTCCTGGCACCCAAACATACACCGGGCCATTTCTCTCACGGGGCAGTCACCACCTCATCCACCTAATATGCAACCTCTCTTGCGCTACACAGATATATTGGCGGACTACCGACTCAAACGGCAAATTTTCCCCATTCCACACCACCAACTCACAAGGGATGAAGCAACAACGTTCAGAAGACTTCAAACTAACACGTATCCACACCGTACCCTTCTTCATGCCATTTATCCGACAGACTATCCAGCCACCTGCCACTACTGCCCAGCGCCCGGTACCCTATACCATCAGGTGTGGGAGTGCCAAAAGACACCGGACCTGCACCCAATCCCCAACCCCTCTATACAACAGTGGACGGCGCGGTTGACCAGCAAGGACCCTACGTTCCAGCTTGACCTGGTGCAAAGGGCCCGCGCAGCCAGCCGCAGCCAGGGGATCCCGGACTAGGGATCCCCTCCACCGGGCGGGTGCCCTAACAACTGCACCTGTTGTTTTAATAAAGATTTGTTTCATTCATTCATTCTACGCTTGCGCTACCCCAGTGATACCATTATATTCAGCATTATCGAGAGCCAAGATGCTAAGGGTTACCAGTACGAGGAAAAACTGATCATCAGGACATTTCCGTAAGAAGCTTTTATGCGCTAGCGATAGTTATTATTCCTACGGCATGATATGTTAGAGGAACCTAAGAGTCTAACAACTTGTGTTCGCTTCTGATGAAAAACTTCAGCTCTAAAAATACCTCGTTCTTTTTTATTTTCAGTCTTGATATAGGAAAACTGTGGTCAACAGAGCGATGACCTATCGCAGCGGTTAGTGCGTGGGCCCACGCGAGCATTTAGGCTTTATACATGCCCACGAAACCGTTTTCAGCATTACAACACACCTTCCGCAAAACGATGCACTTTCATCAAAAGCACCCCGTTGCGAGAAAGTTGCGTTTTAGGTGCGAAGCACCTTAGGCCCTCGCAATGTCCGTCCGTTGGCATCCGTGCACACAGCATTATGGACGAACGGCTGAAAGGGAGTCGCAGAAAAAAAAAAGAAGAAGAAAACCAGCACCGGCAAGATTCGAACCACCTACTACCGCAACAACACGCAAGAAATCCAATACGCTAGCACGAGACTACGCCGCCAGACGGAAATTTGAATAGAAAATAGGTACTGAAATGTACAGCGACCTCGCAGTGTCCGTTTTTTTTTTTCACCTCTCCATCTATTGTTTATTGTTTATTGGGTGGTGCCCACCAACAGCACTAGGCCTTCTTGGGTGGTGCACACAAAAAGGACAGGGCGACACACAGATAAACAAACGGTAAAACATGGAGACTGGTTATGAAGTGCAGGGGTCACAAACAGTGGCGGTCCCAAGGGGGGGAGGGGGGCGAAGGGGGCGGTCGCCCCCCCCAAAGAGGTCCTCAGTTTCTTATTTTTAGTTTTTTTAAGCATTCCACTTGCGCGAAGTTAAATCCCAGTGTGTTGCACTGCATACGCGCACACGCCTCCATGGTTATCACCACTTCAGCAGAATTGGCGCAAGGAGGGGGAGGATTCTTTATTCGCCCCCCCCCCCCCCCCCCCCCGCAAAAAAAAAAAATCGCCCCCCCCCAAAACCAATCTCTGGGACCGCTACTGGTCACAAAGTACATAGTACCACCGCACACGCGCGTGCTCGCAGGCAAGCACACGCACTCACACGCACGCACGCACGCACGCACGCACGCACGCACGCACGCACGCACGCACGCACACACACACACACGCACGCACGCACGCACGCACGCACGCACACACGCACACACGCACACACACACAATTTATACATTTAAGGAATTAAGATTACAGTCAGGTACATTAGCACGCGCTGAGACAGGGCTTGTGACAAGGTATACTACAAAGTACATTGGCATACACACAAGTTCAGTACAATCCACCGTCGTAACTTACTGGGGAACATGGATACTGGAAATAAGTACATATAAAGCAAAATTTATATGTATGCACGGCACATACGCTCGTGAGTGCAAACAAAACATACATACACGCATGCCCACGCGGGTGCATGTGAAGGTGAACAAGTGCAGGCAAATGCGCACGTGCATGCATGCGCACACACGTGCGGACACACATACATAGGTACACGGGAGTATGTGTACGGCAAACGTTGCAACTGTAGAAAATTGGAAGGGAACGGAAAACACGAACACGAGATAACTTCTATACCATACTGAATGGGCAACAGCGGCTTCAAATGCATGCATTTTTCAGGGTGCGTTTAAAAGAGTTAACATTGCCGGAAAAGACGTCCAAAGATGCACGAAAGTCATCATTAAACACACGTTGCACACGGCACACTGGAGACAGCATCTCTGAGGTGGTCACATCGAAGCAAAGGTGGGGTCGGAGAGCTCGAATTGGTGCCCTTAGCCGAACAGAGCTCACTAATTTCGGGCTGTCGAATCTGGAGTGGATACACTTGAACAAAAACACTAAATCGCGGTTTGTGCGTCTAGATTGCAGTTCTTCGAGCTTCAGCCGCTTGATGACATCCTTGTAAGCGTATTTCTCGTGTAGGATGTAGCGGCGAGAGAAGATGCGCGTGAACCTTTTCTGAACCCTTTCCAAGCGCAAAGACGACGACGCACTCATGCAGTTCCAGACTGCCGATGCAAACTCCAGCTTTGGGAGTACAAGGGCTTTGTACAGAGCAAGGAAACACGAACCTCCGGAGAAGTCCCTTGTTGCACGAGAGATAGCGCCCAAAGTCCGAAGAGATGAGCGTGCGAGGTAGTTAACATGCGGTGTGAATCGTACTTTCGAATCCATCAGAACGCCCAAATTACGTGTTTCGCTTACTCTTCTTATCGTCAGAGAGTCGAGGTGGTATGGGAAGGTTAAAGGAGAGGTTTTTCGAGTGTATGTAATTGTAACGGTCTTCAATGGATTCAAATCTAAGTAATTAGTTTTGCACCAGAGGGAGATTGCTTGTACGTCGCGTTGAAGCTGGGCGCAGTCCGCCTGTGATCCCCCTGCGCGATAGAGTTTCATGTCGTCTGCAAACTGCAATAGATATGAATGCTTTATAATTAACTGCACATCATTCACAAATAAGTTAAACAATAAAGGACCGAGAATAGAGCCCTGGGGAACCCCGGACGGTACAGTGAAGCTGCGAGACTTAGCACCAGCGTACTGAACAAAGTTTGTTCTCTGTTTGAGGTAGGTTGCAAAGCACTCGCAGAAAGCAGGAGCCAAGCCATAAGCAGACAGTTTGCGAAGGAGCAAATCATGGTTTACGCGGTCGAAGGCCTTGCTGCAGTCGAAGTAGATGGCATCCATTTGTTGACGTGAAAGTATGTACTTGCTGGCGTCACTCAGAAAGCAGGCAAGGTTTGATTCGACGGACCGGGCAGGTATAAAATCGTGCTGATTACTATGAATGAGGGGCCGGATTTTGGACAAGAGATAACGGTGTACTACTTTTTCGAAAACTTTTGAGAAAGAACAAAGGAGAGATATTGGTCGATAGTTCCCAGGCACCGACGCATTTCCGGACTTATGGAGAGGAAAAACAACGCCGGGTTTCCAATTTGTCGGAAAGTGCCGCTCTTCAAGCGAGAGACAAAAAATGTGGCAGAGCAACGGCGCGAAAATGGCAGAGCAGCCTTTTACAATGAAGCATGGGATGTTATCATGGCCTGAGGATTTCTTCGAAGGTAGGCTGCGGATAGCAGCCGTGACATCCTCAACGGTTATGTTGGGCGTGTGTATGACATCACCTATCTGCGCAAGCCGAAGCGGGAAGCCGCTGTCGCGTGACGAGGAGTACGCGGACAAGTGTTTTGTGAATATTTCAACAATACTGGCTGGGTCGGAAACGATGGTGTCGCCATCCTGCAGAGTAATCCGCTCAGGGGCCTTTCTTGTGCGCGTGCTAAAGATCCGCCAGAAGTCGCTCGGGGATCGGGTAAGCGAAGATTCTGTGAAGTACGTCCGAAAAATGTTTTTTGTCGCGAGCGAGCAGCACTTTCACAAGTTAGCGCTGTTCTTTGAAGTTGGTGTCGGCGGACGTGTCGTTTTTAGCTTTCCTTAGTTTGTGGAATCGACGCTTACTGCGCAGCGCGCTGCGGAGTTCTTTGCTGAACCAGAACGGGAATTGATGAGGGCGCTTACACTTTTTTGGTATGTGCTCGTCCATTGCTTTTTGGACAATTTTTGTGAGCAGCTGCACCGCTGCATCTGCATTATGCGATGTGTAGACTGGCTCCCAATTCGTCTCCTGGAGCGTTATGTAGAGGGCATTATAATCGCCACGGGGAAAATCAAAGAATGGGGCCTCCATGCGCCGCTCATAGGCAACCGGTAGTAAAGCCGTGACAGTGAATGGTTCATGCCACGGGTCGACCGGAACAAGGGCTTCTCGAGCGTGTTTAAGGTCTAAGGAGGTCAAGTTGGAGAAGACGATGTCAAGGACATTTCCTGCGGGGTTAGGAGGAAGTGCAGCATATGCCAATCCAGCGAATAAGAAAAAGTTAAACAAGTGAGCGGCTTTGGTAGAATTGCCAATATTTTCCCCGGGTTCCACCACCGGCCGGGCACATTGAAATCACCGAATAAAAGAATGTTGTACTTTCCAGGGTCTATACTTTCTGAGAGGTGCTAAAAAACGGACGCGAATGCGGGGAAGTCTAGAGTTGGATGCAGATAATACACGCCAATGAGCAGGCTTTTTCCGCGGTTTGTCTTTGTTTCGACCCAAACGCATTCATTTCCCAATTCGAGATCAGCTCGGCGAAACGCAACCATGGACTTTCGCAGGGCGATTAAAGCTCCTCCACCGTACTTTTGACCGGTGCGTTCGTAGTCTCTGTCATGGCGAAAGACAGCGTACTCGTCCGGGAAGTAATTTGTAGAAGCAATTTGGTCTGAGAGCCACGTCTCAGTAATGCAGTATACGTCATGATCGAAAAGAACCACATTATCAAAGAACTGTTGCGCTTTTGTCCGTAGGCCTCGTGCGTTTTGGTAGTAAAAAGATATACTCATGGGACGTTTACTTCGTTGGCGTCCGTTGGCGTCCGTGCACACAGCATTATAATAAAAAAATATGTGAGTCAAGCCAGCTAAAAGGGCACAAAACACACAAAAAAAAAAACAAATCACACATCTCCACTCCGTGAACGATGCCGAGGGTACTGGGACGCGAATTGTCTTTCGTGTGGCGCTTGTCATTTACAGTGCATTTACTGCACCTCAAAATCAATAAAAACTCAGAGTGCATCAGCACGCATGGATGATGACGCTCATCACACAGGCAATGCACAACTTGCGTCCCAGTGCTCCGCACCCTCGGCATCGTTCGTGGTGTGGAGATGTGGGGTGTTTAATCCCTCGGCCAAATATTAGACTCTCGTTTTAATATCCAACGTATGGTTTCGTGGATTGCCCCGCAACTCCCGACGTCAGATTCCCACCCGTAAACCCAGACAAGCCCGCCGGTGCATGTAGGGCAGCCTTCATATTAAAAATAGTACATCCACACAACCTCCGACTTTCGTGTGAATGAATTTTGGTCGAGATCAGACCCGAGCTCCCTCCGCTCTCGGAGCGCCTGCCGGGCCTTCGGGCGAAGAAAGCGGATCATCAGCTCAGCGGGTCGCGCCGAGACCCTCCTCCCGCGTGGTTCTCCAAACCAGCGCCCTTTATTTACACGCATACAGAGACCGCAATTTCTAACGCGCTGCGGCCTCCTTGCACTAGATTCACCCGACACTGGCGACAGCGTGATAAAAGTGGGCGAACTAGTAGGCCGGAGATGTGAGGCGGCGCGGGAACCGTGGGGGAAACCCGACGGGGAAAGAAGGAAAAAAGGCCAGTGGGAAAGGGAAGAAGAGCGGGCGGCAAACTGTAGCAAGAAATGCGCGCAGCCCCACAGCGCTGTCGCTGCTCGTGGGGGAGGGTGGGTAGGAGGGAGAGAGGCATGCAGCGCACGTATATAGTGTCCGAGCTTGCGTGAAGTATTATAATTTGAAGCGGACAGGGTGTGGCGGGGTGTGAGTGCGCGCGAAAGGCCAATGATGGTGCTGCTCGCGTGCCTGAAGAGCTTCTCCGGCGGGAGTTGATGGCACCTCGGGGGGGACCCGGCGCTTAGCGACGGCCCGCGACGGCCGGCCCCGCTGGAGCTGCTCGGCCGCTCTCGCGATCTCGCGAGCCGCGACTGCCCGGCGAAGTGTGACCCGATGGGACTTGCGTCAGCCGCAGCTGCGAAGTCCGATGGCCTGTGGCGCGGAATCCGTCTGTTGCGTTGCCGGAGCCACGAGGTTGATGCGATCTTAGTTTCCTGTCTAAAGTTGTGTCATGGATCCGATCAGACGGCGGGCCGTGCACGAAGGCACTTACGTTTTCCCTAAAAAAGAACTAGAAAAATAAATCCTGGTGATGTTCAATTGTCCCGATGGGATATTTCAGAACACTAGCTGACAGCTTGAGCATGTTCTCGATACATTCTTACAAAATTTGGAAACTTGCGCTTGGAAACGGATACAGTGGCATAATGCAGGTCGCTCTAATGCTTCTGTGTCAAGATGGTTTGGGACGCACTAAAAAATCATCTGCCCCGCCGTCTAGGGACAACGGTGGTTGAACGCGAAACTTTCTCGTGCCGGATTGCTTGATTGTCATCGGAGTTCAGGCTTTGACTCGTTGAGCTTTAACATTGACTCACGCCCAGGTTGGAATTTTAACTGCAGCAGCTTTGACTTTGACCCTTCGCCGTTTGATATCGCTCGAAGAAATATTCGCGTTCAACTATCGTCGTCGTTAGGCGCAGGGATGCATGTCCAATTTTACATGTCCATGCGCCCCTCTCAAAATTACGCTTTCTTCGACGTGTCTCAATGGCCCTATTGCGTAGCCGTCGTATTATTTACGCGAGGAACTCAGGTTAGATTCCGACCACCGAAAACGTTTTTTTTTCTTTTGTAAGTTGCGGAGTACCTTAGGACCGGACAATGTCCATCCGCGTCCGTGCGCATAGGATTTTCAATCATAAAAAATCACACAGGCACTGGCAGGATTCGAGCCTGAGTCTGGTAGACCAGACAGAGTTAGTGTCAGTCGTCTTACCCATTGAGTTACGACCGTTTTTTTTTTCTTTATTGCAATATTTCAGTACAAAACAAGCACCATCAAACAAAAAACTGCAACCATAAAACTGCAAAGTCATCACCTTGCCAGCAGAAAAATGAACTGACCAATCATTGGGCTACGACCATGAGTTTAGCACCCGAGAGTCAAACGGCTTACTCCCTCGCCTTTAACGGTGCGGAGTACCTTAGGACCTCCCAAAGTCCGTCCGCGTCCATCCGTGCGCACACCACCATCAAGCGAAAATCAAGCGAAATTCTATTTGAGCCGTGAGTTGAGTTTCATTTAAGGAATAATCAAACTGCAACTCACGGCTTAAATCGAATGACGGTCGGGGCCCAAATCGGATGTCACTCGGGGCGCAGCTTGGATGTCATTTCGAGTCCGGTACTCCGCACCCTCGCCATCATCCACGGAGTGGAGATGCCGCCATTTTTTTTCTGGTTGTTGCCTGTAAGCCACTGACACCTGTGGGGATCACGACTTTCCCGCGAACCCATTTCTGGCTAGCTTTCCATCGCGGCTGGCGTTGCATAGTGCTCCTCGCTCGCGCGACGGGAGTGCGCCAGAAACCGGAGTGTTCATTGTCCCCAGGTTGGAGGCGGTGACCCTTTTTCCCTTCTGCCTTACCCGACAACAAGTTCTTCCTCCGAACTAGCGCCACCGATTGGCGAGGTCTCCTGGGATGTTGCACGACAAGGGGGCAGTCTCTTGTCTTGGGGATGCGACAGCCCGAGGACGTATCGGCGAGCTGCTCTGTACCTGAGGAATGCGACACGGGCGGACACTTCTGAGCGAGCTTTAAGACTGCACCCACGCTCGCACGCGCGGCGCCCCGCTGTTCCGGTATTCCATCGGTGAGTCGAACCATCTCGATCTATAGCGTCGTTTAATGCCTTACTCCCAATGTCACCGTTATGGCTTACGATCAGTCTGTTTGCAATGTATTTGTTTTGCACGCTGCAATAAATGGTGCCCGTGATGTTTTGCCCTTGCCGCCTCCTCACTTTGTCTGTCTCCGCAAACAAGAGACCCATCCTCATCCGGCACTCGCAAGGCATGTTTGCTGAGCGCGGATGGCTGCGGTGTGGGAGTAGTGTGTGAAGCATAGAACCTAACACACCATATTGTAATGCGCCAGAAGTGAGAGAAAAAAGGACGAGGAGTACGGTTCCTTTTGACGTCAAAAACCAGAGCCGAAAGAGCTGTGTTAAAACAGGCACGGTTAATGCGTAATAAAGAAGAAGGCTTTAAAATGATGACGTCGCTGCCATTAGAATGAGAAGAAAGGAGCGCAACAAGTGTACCAATGGACTTAATTACTGCTTTAATTCCTTCATACATCCAGTAGGCAGTGGAATTCGAATGTACCGAGTTGAGTTCAAATCTCGCTCTCGAAAAATCGCGCCTGCCATCATATTTACCATCTTTCTCCCTATAGACTGCTTCTGCTGTCCCTTTTCCCTATTCGACTCCTGTTGAATGGAGCGTGTCCGTTTTCGATTTACCGTGACTATCAATCAGGCACAATGCATTATGCACATGAGGTCCTTTAAAGCAGCGTATGATGGCTGCTGACCTTATCTTTTGTTTAGGAGCTCGGCGAAAAATTGACCGCTCTTTCTTTCTGGCCATTTTATCGTATACATGGGACTACGGTGTTAGAGGGCGGTTTGTACTTGACTCGAAGATTTGGTTTCACGCAACACGGCAATGTCGTACGCTTAAGCTGTGTGATCAAGGCTTGGCTTTGTTGATGGCTGCATAGATAGCGGTGCAATGCATTAGATATAAAAAAGAGTAAGGGACATAATCGATCGTTGCGGCCAGCCTCAATTTATGTGCACTGGCGAAGTTAAACTCTTCGCTGCTGCCCGCGTATGTTGGTTTCAAATCTGGTGCCTCGGACGGATTTGAGTGCACGATCTTGGGTGTAAAATGTCCTTTGATGATCCGACAAACAATGCCAAAGTAGTACCGTATACTTTGCATAGCGTAGCCCCTAATACAAGCAGATGCTGAAGGCCATCTTACGTCTCCTGCCCGGTATTCATATTACTTTGGTCAAATAAAACTCGGACAACACTAAAGCCAACAAGAACACTCCACAATTACAGAGACTGCCGATATAATACATGCCTAATCAAGAGCATTTTCATTAAAAAATGTAGACGGAAATTGAAGAAAAAACGTCTCCACACTCGTGTACAGTGGGTCCCCGTACGCAATGAACCACACTTTATCAACGCTAAGACAAGCACAAAAACTTGAGTTCACGCTCAAGACCACACAAGAAGCGGCTCTAGGCCTACTCATATGCGCCTCGAACCAACGCCTCCAGCGCGCAGCCTCTCTCCCGCTGTCGCCAAGGGACACGACGACAGCGCAGAGGCAACTCGCATTTTTCTTGCACGACGCAGGGGAGACTTGCTCATGCCGGTAAGAACCAGCCCGTAGCTCACACAAATCATCCAGAGCCTTCCCCCTTCCCTTCCCTTCCCTTCGCTTCCACTTACCCGGCTGATACACAAGTCGAGAACGTACGCAGAATTAAGACGCGGCGCATGCATGGTGGCGAAAAAAACCCAAGCGATGACAGTTAAAATGAAATTGACTTCATTCCAAGTGCCATACCGGATATTGGGCAGAATATTGAAGTCCAAGGCAAATTCACATGCTAGGGAAAAGCCGACCTAGGCTATATTCGAGAAAAAAAAACATATCTGCAGTCGGTAAAGGTTAGGGATCAGGAGTTTCGGATAATGCTGCAGAAGAAAACTGCGGTCTTCATCGAACGGGAAGAAAGCCGAGGCTTACTGAAAGACGACCTAAGATAATCGGATGCTCCGCAGTAGCCGTCGAAGGGAGAGGGCCTGGACAACACAGTGGTAAACTTTCTTAGAAAACAAGGGCACCGAAAAAAAAAACCGAAGGAATATGAAGGAGTGAGGAACGAAAAAGGGAATCAGACTGGCGGAGTAGTCAAAATTGATTAAGAATAGAAAGGTGGCACTTGTGCCTACAACACTGCAAGAATGGAGCAAATGGGGAACAAATGGCAGTGCTTAAGGGAACACAAAATAAGCTGGCTATTCGCAGAGACAGAATGTACGTACTGACAGGCGAAACTGGCAAAACAGCGAGTAAAATGGATGCGATAATAAAAGCAGCGGAGTAGTACCAATAAGTGTAGTAGCACCTGAGTAGTGGTGTTCTCCTTGTGGGGAAGAGACCTGGTGTAAATGAGCGCAGGCAGCGGCATGTTCCGCCTCGTTGTCCTCGAGGGAGTTCTGGCCTGGGAAACAGATGAGGAGGAGTTGGGGTAATGTTTTTACTTGTCGCAGAATGTCCAACGCTTGTTGTGAGATCCGGTACTTTAAGACGTTTCTGCAGGCGGTCTGAGAGTCCGCTATACAAGTTAGGAAGTGCTTGCTCGTTGTTGCAGTAAGAGTGGTGGCAGTTTCCTTAGTCGTGTTGATGGAGATGTTGAGGATGGTTATTGCTGTCAAGGAGCCACGGTGTAAGAAAATAAGGAGGCTCAACTGAATAAAGAGCGGAAAAGCTTCATGTTACGACAGAAAAACCGCTGATATACAAAAGGGTCGTGGTGACGCGCTCAGAAATCCAGAAAGGTTATGCTATGAATTCCTAAGAGCATTATAGGTGCCACTGGGAAGGAAAAATACCAATATAATTTTAATACAATAAAAGACGATGTCAAGGAGCTTAAGAATCACAGACCTATAAGCCGACCATCTGTTGAATACACGTTGTTTGCCAAGATACCAGCGGACCGCACAGGCGATGGCCTAGACCGCGAACAAAGAAGCAAGCAGGCTGGAATTTGTAAATGATACGCAATAAATGAACATCAACCCGGTAATGCAGAAATCCGCGGGGTGTAAAAAGTGAAGGAAGCTCACATTAACACGTAAGGCTTGAAGGTATACGCAACCTTCACGACCATCACGAAGGTTTAACTCCACGATTGCAGCCGATTTGCTTCTTCGCTGCATCAACGACCTTTACTCCATCATTGTTGCTATAAGTGTGAGCTGTTTTCATTTTTTTTTGAAAGTGATAATCATTGGACATCACCTTGCAGGGGCGTACGCTATGACGTATCTTTCTCGTTCCGAGCAAGTGTTGCCGCGATTCAGGATGCTCTGGAGCCTTTCTCGTCACGCACACACGAGCGGTCGGCATTTTCTTGGTTTTTTTTTAACTTCCGGGCAGTCGCCGCAATTTTGGCCAATCTCCCTAAGTGGGTAGGCTTGGCTTGACGAACGTGCGCAGGGGACGCTGGGCGGTCGTCGCAAGGCACGCACACACGAGCGCTAGACATTTTCTTGGTTTTGTTAACTGCCGGGTGGTCGCCGCGAGGCTCTCGCTCACGTGCGCCCGCCCGGCAATTTCTTGGTAATTTTAACTGCGGAAACAAAAAAAAATTACGATCTGCCAAACAGCTTCGCTGTTAAAAAAAAAAAAAACTTTATACGTGGCAGCTATGGACTCCGAAAAAAGACGCGAAGACTCACGTACATAGGAAGATGAGATAAGAAATGTCAGATGAGAAAATACACTTCAGTACAGTACCGAACACAGCCCAGTTGCTTGTGTGTTGTGTCACGGCCGCTCGATGGAAACGTTTCCATCGAGCGGCCGTGGTTGTGTTCACTTAACGGAGTGGTTTGTTATTATAGTTTGGGTACTGCGTCCTGGGCATGTAACTTAGCCTTATTGCAAACAGTGTGCGGTTGCTGCTTGTCATACGCCTAGGTGGGCAAATTACCTCCACCAAGCCACTTATATTTTCAACAGAGAAAGAACAGCGGATTTTGTTATTCTGTGACTCAAGAGGTTTCTTTTGTAGTCAGTAAGCACCTGAAATGCATTTATCACCGGTGAGCAACAGAGCGAATGAGACAACCACGCAAAAAAAAAAAAAAAGAAACTCGCCAGGATTCTGGTTCCAAAAGGATGTTCTCGAGGACGTTATAGCCTAACACCCTTCGCCCAGACAGGGCCCGCTCTATATAGGCCCGCCACGTAGCTTCATAAATATATTTCAAGGTTGGCCTCCCCACCGCGCCTTTGTTCACTCCCAAGGCTATTGCTCACTCTCAAGCACGACAGTGCGGGAAAGAAAACAAGCTCGGGACGTATACACAAACCTAGAGTACGGGACTAAGCGCTCCTTTCCAAACCGTGCCACTTCCTTCTTGCTGCTTTCCCGCGCGTTTATCTGAAAGGAAACAGGGACACCAATACAAGGGTTAAATACTGAATCGACGACCACCAACGAGCTTAGGAGCGCTCATCAGTATTCCATTGGGAGCGCGGAGACCCCACTTCTGTCGCAGCGCGCCGTTTTCCCCGACTCCCCCACAAAGAAAGGTGACTCAGGAAAGCCGCTGAACAAGAAAGCAAATATGGCAGCTGCGTGCCAGAAAAGGAAGAACAGCAGTAATAAAAAGATACCACTGCGGCGTTTTCTTGGGACGGTACAAGAAGGAATGCCGACGGCCGCGGTGGACGGTAAAATAATACGCACAAATGACCGAAACGTAACACGAACCGAGCAGAGGTACGGGCCGGTAAAAGGCAAAGGAAGAAGAGTTCGGAAGCCCGGCGGGGTGGGGGAGGAGACAGGGCTTGAAAAGGTCCGGGGTCTTGGTGGGGTGGTGAGCGGCGGCAAGGGGCGCGAAGAAAGGGAGGGCATCAAGGTCCCATTTATACCTAACGGATGGCCGAGCGCGTTTTTATTGCTGCTCGGTGCCGGCCGCACGATGTGTCCGAGATTGACACCTTCCATTCTGAGCACGGACCACGAAGAAGCGGGCCCACACACTCCAGCCCATCCGGACGTCTCAGTTGTCGCGCTGTTTCGCGCCGACGTCCGGGCGTGACCGCTGGGGCCGCCGCTTTTTCGCCGTCTTCTCGGCTGTCGTCCCGCGGAGGCGGTGTGGGCGAGTCCCTCGAGGGAAGAGGCGCCCCGTATGCGCCCTCCCCCTGTTGCTACGTCTGCCGACCTCGAGAGGAGACCACTTCCGAGTGTCTCCGTTTTTTTCCCTGCCACCATGCGACACGGATGCGAGGAAACGCAAAACACAGTGAGGCCTTCCAGAAGAAGCATCGAGATGGGTATCTTCTCTCTTTACCCCACACATACATAAATACACTATGTATGTATGTATGTGTGTATGATATATATATATATATATATATATATATATATATATATATATATATATATATATATATATATATATATATATATATATATAAGGTAAACGATTAGGCTAGTGAAGGTTAAATAGTAAAAAGGGGCGCAATAAAAAACATAACAAAAGGACGGTCCCCGTCCGAAACGTCGATGTAAAGTTATGTTTTCGAAGTAAACTTGTTATGTTTTTTATTGCGCCCCTTTTTACTATATATATATATATATATATATATATATATATATATATATATATATATATATCAAGGTTGCAGTCGTCATTGCCAGTGCTATTCGGCTTTTTTCGAAATATATAATAGGGCCGAATGACGTGTGCTTGTCACGTTTCTTTGATTCATTGATAAATAAGCGAAAATATAAGTCGAGAAAAAATCCGCCGTTTTCCGGGAGCGGGACTCGAACCCACATCTCCGCATAACCGGTGCGGTGCGTTAACCAATTACGCTATCCCCACAGCGGCTTCTCTCTCGACTTTAAAGCGGGGGTTTATATTTACAAGAGCTCTGAGGCCGGTCAACTAGCGCCGCCCCTCGACTACCGCGGGAGACGTAGAACGTCTTCTTTCCCAGCGGCCGCCACGTAGAACGTGGTCGGAGGTCGGGGTTAGCAATTGGCATATCCGAACTGCTGGAGCCAGTTCTGGAACCGCTGGAACCGAGTCCCTCGTCCCGTATCTCTCTGTTCTGCTACATGCATTACATATGTATCTTTACCGAGTCCCTCGTCCCGTATCTCTCTCTCTCTCTCTATATATATATATATATATATATATTTATTTATTTATTTATTTATATCAGCCAGCTGTCATTTATCGCATGTTGTGATCAGGCTGACGCTTTCCTGTATGCACTTTGCTTCATCGCAATCGTCCCAGTAGCACAACACGCTTGTGCACTGCAGGGACCCCTTTCTGACGTCACGCATTAAGTGTTTACAATTGAATCCGCTTGTTGGAAAGCCTTTACACCCCATAAAACATTCCCATTAAGACGAAATCCATATTGTTAGAGAAAGTCCGCTTTAGTAGAGAATATCGTGAACATTTATTTACTTATAGTTGTCTGAAAGATCAGAGTAGTATTTCCAATAACCCACTTTACGCCGGGTGCAGACCCGTGCAGAATATACGTTATCGCAATCCCCGTCTTCACGTTTTACAACGAGCGAGAGCATGTACAGTGCTCTGGCTTGATGTTCTTCATTTTGCAAGAAATTCTGCTACTCCATTTCACTGCGGGTGCTCCTATTTCAGGGACACCTAAAAAAGGGGGCCTATTCATCAGCATCGCTAAATAAAAGCTCACGGAACCTCGCTTCCTTCTGAGCCTACTCTCGAATATAAGGCTGATACTAGATTGTGCACACGTAAAGCTCCGATCTCAATAAATTGTTCCTTTTTCTACCCATTGCAAAAAAAAAAAAACCTATTTCAGTTGTTTTTAAGAGTATAGCTGACGACACTGATTCACGCGCGGCCATAATGGAAACCAAGTGTGCTCCAAACAAGCCACTTTTGTAGCTATTGTTTTCATCTTTTTGTCGCTCTGACTCCGAAGGTGATCCCGCGAGAAAAACAAACAGTGCGAACGCGTTTTCAATCCATTTTCCATCGGCGCCCTCCGAAGGTTGCGCAGAAAAAACACAACAAAACAAAACAAAACAAAAAAAAAAAGAACACGGCGTCTCGACGCCTCTCAAACAAGAGCCAAGCTACCAAATGGGAAAGAACAAAGCAAAGAGCACAGCAACTGCTGGAGGACAACACCGAGTGTGACTTGTATATGTCTACGCCAAAGCAAGCAGTCGTTTACCTTTCCATACCTTCTTACTTCATCAATCCGATGGAGTGTCCTATGCGCTTGACCAAGCACTTCGCAGAATTTACGTCTACTTGCTTCCTCTACCAGGGAGTGGACCCTAAAGGCAACCAGAAAGGCTACTAAACAAAAACAGAAGGCGGGTTTAAGATTATGAGGAAACAGGGAAGGGACAATGAGGGCACGGAAGCACTAAAAGATCAAGGTGGTCGAAAAATACTTCAAACCACTCGGAGCGAAGTTTCATGCAAAGCGAAAAATCAAAATACCGGCGGACGAAAACAAACCTCCGCGGCGAATGACGCCAGTGAGGAGGGCCGCAGAAACCCGAATGGGTTGGCAAAGTGAAACTAACGCAGTTTAAATAACAAAGTAAGCCAGAAACGGGGAAGGTTTCGAAGAAGAGTCTAACTAAATTTCTGCAGAAAACGAAATTGAAGGATTTGAAAGAGCAGGGAATCCATCGCGCCAACTAGGCGGGAGTGTCTGCAGCAGACCGCGGCGAGAGAGCAAGCCGCGAAAAGGGGGCTCGCCCACATAGCTGTTGAAGCTCAGAGAACAGAGTGGAGAGGAATAAAGAAAGAAAAAGCAAGAATAAAAGATAACGGCGCCGTCGCTCAGTGAGCCATGCGAGCGCTAAGGGCGGCTGGGGCTCGAGGGATGAACTCGCCAAGCCGAGCGTCTGTAACTCTCCAGGCCGGGGGAAGTAAAAGCAAGCCCGAGTGTACCTGTAACAGAATTGGGACAGTTGCGGCATTGGTCCCTGGCTCCGGCGAACCACGTCGAAGAAAAGGCGTTATTCTAAGTGTGCTGGGCCCGCAAGAAAACGGATTCCGCATGGGGGAGCAGCGTGTGTGGAAAAGTGAATTGCCCGAGAGACGGCGCGGGCGCCTTTATACCTCTGGGCGCTTACCTTAAGCCATTCGCTGCCGGGCTCCGCACAGGGGCCGGTCCGGCGGGGCGATAGATTGTGACGGGCAAAACCGAGTTGCGTGGGCTTACGTAGACAAGGAGCCCGAGTTCGGTGATTTTCACTTATGAGTTTCGTGCATATTGGGAAAAGGAAGAGACAGTAGGAAGGACTAACAGTGATGGCGTTACTTTTATTTCGAAACGATTTTCTTTGGTCGCCCTCGATGTGGTGGTAAAGTGAAAGTCTTTTATATCGAGTACATGATCTGTTGTTGCTTGATGGAGTTTCTGTGTCTGCGTGCCCTGCGCTGCGCTTCATTGTTGTGGAAAGAAAATGACGACGATCGTTCCAATCACATGATAAAGTTGAGGAGAGGTGGAGGCAAAACGTTCATTGAGAAAAAAAATAAAAGAAGCGGTGAAAAGCATTTTTTTTAAACTTTGGGCGTTTTACAAATATAAAGTAAAATAGTGAGCTCGCTGGTCGAACCGGTGCATTTCGGCGCCACATCAGCGATGAGTTTCGATAAGGCACCTCCCGTCTTCCTGGAGGACATTTTGTCCTACCTTTGCAGTTCTGTTGTTTAAAGGGACACTGAAGTGAATTTTTCAAGCTCCCGTTTTTGCTTGCACTGCGTAGACTGGCTCAAATTAGCACACTTTTCATCGTTTATCCGGTTGACAAATCGGTAATTATTTTACAAAGCGCGAAAGAAGAAAAACTACCATGCGCGGTTTGCGGCGGCCGCACTAGAGTGTACTAGAAGTTTTAGAGTGGCCCGAGCGGCGGCCTCTCCCATTGCTCCGCCGGGTCGACTTTCGCGCAGAAAATAAAACCGGCGTAGCGGCGGCGCTGCTGTCGTCAACAACTGAACAGCCGGCGCTCCCCGGCACTAGCTCCCAGCCTGCGCGCGGCAATATTTGCCTTGCTCGCTGCGGTGTTTTGCGCTTGCGAAGCTGATTTACTTTGGATTATGAGGTTTAACGTGCCGGCGCTACACCGGCGATGAGGCAAGCGGTACTGGAGGGCTCCGGATTAATTTTGACCACCTGGGGATCTTTAACGTGCGCCGAAATCTTGAAGACACGGGCGTTTTTCGCTTTTATCTTCCATCACAAAAGCAGCTGCCGTGGCCAGGAATCGAACCTACGCCTTTGGTCAGCTGATTTAGAAAGCAGACGCAGAAACGTTATGACTCCGCTTGAGCAAACTTTAAACTAGTACGACCCGCCATAAAATTACCGACCTCCCCCCTCCCCCTCCCCCCCCCCCCCCAACGATACTCTCTTATTTTTATGCGTTTTCTGAAAACGTTAATTGTTGATATGCAGTAATCTTTCGTTAACTCAAAGTTGTAAAATTACCTGAAAATTTTCAGATAAGCGTGGAGTTTCGAGTGAAGTCAAATGCAAAAAATTTGTAGCCAGGTCTCTGAAATAACAGCTAGTGCTGCTAACAAAAGCACTATTGCACAGGGGAGATTTCGTAATAAAGGCAAAATAATTTGCAGGAAAAAGAAACTTTTTTTATTGCAGAAGAAAGAACTGTGTTGCGCTCGGCTGTTTCGCGTTCGCATCTGCATCCCAGAAAAGCGCACCCGAGGATCATCAACGCATCGCATGAATTGGTGGTCGCTACCGCTACATTCTACCTTGTTACAAAGCAGACGCAGCATGTATGCTGTTTCTGCTGTTGTAGGCACTCCTGGAGGCTCCTCCTCGCCCGCATGATCAGCTGCCAGACAGCATTAATTCCAGTAACGGGGACGCGTAGTCCGCGTAAACTTGCACTTCACGATCGCGTTCGGTGAGTAGTGGTTGTAATCATTCGAACGGGGACCTTATCAGCTGCCTGCAGCGGACTTTGCCTTGTGTCCTCTCTGCCAGTATTTCGAGACATCCGTGGTCTTCCGAAAAAAACGTTTGGAGATAAAGCGGGCAAATGAGTAGCGCCTATGGGAGGTAAACACACGGCGAGAAAAAGTTTAGGGAAGATATTGTGAGATGTAGCAGAGTTCGAGTCAAAGAGGGATTAATTTGACGGACAGGCACCAGGAATGTTCTTCCCTTCCCCTTCTTGACTCTGCGCATGAAGCAAAAGCGGCGGGGCGCACATTCTATGCTGCAAAAAGTTTACTGTTTTTTTAACGTTCCTATTTGGAACGAAAATACCAAAAGCCTTCTTTTGGGATGCCCCTACCGTTGATGCTTGTACTGTTGTTAGTGGGCTTTCTTATTTTATTAACCTGCTATGTCGCATGCAGGCACTTAAGGAAGTGTGCACTGAAAACGAAGTGCCAAGTCTGCAGGACCAATCCTACATGCCAGGGGAAGATGCCGCTGTGTTTACTACCTCTTGTAATTTGGGGGTACTTCTGAATCCTTCCGCGCATTTTTTAAAGTTTATTAGCGATCTCTAGGACGTTTTTACCAGTTGCTTCAGCGACAAGAAGCTCCACCATGACAGCGTTATGGATGTGCTGCAGCCCTTATTCACACCAAACACCTTAACGGCGTTCGTTGCGACCAGCACGTGAGACCTTGACAGCAAATTTGGTTTGGTTGTGTATACATTGTGACACGGATTCATTTCTACATAAAGTGTTTAAACAAGGTCCGTGATTACGTTGCGAAGGTGGGAGCAACACCTTAAACTTAGGCGTTGCTAATGATCGAGGGCGAGTTATGAAAATGCGTTGGCCAAAAATGTCAATTTAAATCTCCATGCTAGCGTTATTAACCCACATGACTGCACATGATATTAACCTGCATGACTCCACATGATAATAACCCACATGACTGCAGTCAGAGCGTAAATTGCGAGACAATAACTAAAAAATTCTTCTGAGAAGCTATCATCCCAGTCCTTATATTTTTTCGTGTCATGTCCATCAAGCAGCACAATAAGGACACAATCATAAAGCAATCATGAACTGGTTCATATTACGCAATTCAACGCAAAATACTTTATTATAGGAAATTGGAATAGCGAAAATGTCGCTGCAATTACTTTATTTACAATCCGTTACGAATGCTGCACCGAAGGAAAATCCGCAATTTTCCTTGTTGTCGAGCGGGAAAGGCAAAACTAACGCAAAATGAGCTGCAGCGTTTATTTTTCATTTCGTTACCCACAGTCCACTGCACCTACAGTACATTTCAGCAATTGGACGACCCGCAGAACAAATTTCCAGCGCTCCGCGCGTAAAGCGTTTCCTGGCCCGGCCAGCCACGCGGCCGTGCGCGCGGCCAGCCGCCGCTTTCGCTTTCAATGGTCGTTGACTACAGCGCCGCCGCTATTTTCTGCGCGAAACGAGCACCTCTCCGGGCGGCCGGTCGGGCCACTCTAAAACTTCTAGTACACTCTAGCCGCACCAACTAAGGCTGTGACGTTGAGAGGAGGGGCGCCGTGATTGGACGATGCCCAAGGTTAGCAATCACACAAGTTTTGGTTTCGGTTTCGGTTCTGTAAAACATAACCAATGACTTTGTTGGATGGGCATTCTCAATATCTCAGTAATCATCGTACCGCGCTTCTGCCATGTTGTCGGCTGTAAAATGCACAAGATAAGCCTCCCAGGACGGCTTGTAGTCGTAGCATTCACTAGCCGAGACCTACGCAGTGCATGAACGCCCTCCGCGTACCCGCAGACGCCCAAATGTCATGCGCTTTTCCCCCATATTTGGAGCTTGCCTCCCTCATGCCTGTATCGTAAAAAGCGTGTTCGCACCAGGCCAAGGGTCTGTTCATTCTGGCCTGTGCCCACTGCCTGCAAGCAGTCGGTGCTTATGGCAACAGCACGCCAACGAGAACTCGCTAGCGCGCCAGTGCCAGCCTGCGCGCGTTTTGTGAACTAGTTCGTGTAGCCAGAAACGTTACGGCCCCAAAAAAGGTGAACTCAATATAGAAAACATCGGACCCGCGGGGATTCGAACTCGTGACTCGCAAAGCATTTGCGGTGAAATCCTAGCGCCCCTGACTGCTAGGCCACAGAGCGGGACGCGAATGACTTGCTAATATAGGGTATATATTGTACAACCGGTTTACACTTTTATTTAGTTTTGGCATTTCAAGCCGCTTAGGTGACTATTTGTTGTACTGCGATCGTGCAGTAAGCGTCGCCCGAGTTTCCACAGTAGCTCACGTCTAGCAATTGCATTTCGTAGACGGAAAAGCGTTCGCAGATGCGTAGTCATGCTGCTGACCGCTGTGCTTGTTCGCCCAGCGCAAAAAAGTGCTTCCCGCGCCCTAGTTTTACGCTGTACGGTAAAAATATCAGTTGATTTTATTTGCTTAGTACCTATATTGACTTCGCTGACTCTTCTCCCGCCTTCAAGAGGCCTTATATTTTCCTACTGGCGTACCAGTCAGCGAAGCGTCGCATGTGCAGCGCTTGTGTGAAGCGACCTTGACTTGGAGCTAGATACAGTGTACAAACAAACCAAGTAAAGAAAGGCACATTCTTCCATTCACAAACGTGTCCTGGCTTCGTTTCAACTAAGCGAACGAATTGCGACCAAGCAATTTTTTTTAACCTCCTTGATTGCGACGACCCGCCGGCGGCCGGCGGACGAAACGCTGGGCCGACTGACTCTGTCGGCCGGGGAGCCGTGCAGTAGCGCAGCCGTGGCGCAGCCAATTGCCAGCTCATCCCCTCCTGACGTCACACGAAAACGCCACAGAAAATGGGCGAGCGTAAAGAGAGGAGGACAGCGTTTTCGAATTAGTTTTTCTACTAAATAAAATCGCGTAAACGCGCCTAGAGTGGTCGAAACATGGCCTGGGGACTCCGGACTACAATTTCCGCTAGTAATCCCGCAATGTTTACATATCACTTCAGTGTCCCTTTAATAGGACCGCTATGCCCTATCGCCGGCCGATGCGGTGCGGCGCTGCGGCGCTGCGGACACACACACATACACGCACCCACAGACACACACACACACGCACACACATGCGCACACACACATGCAAACACACCGCCCACGTGGGCTAACCGCAGAATAGTTCAGAGAGTGCAAGGACAAAACGGAATGCTTGCCTATATAGCCCAATTCTCTGTGCGCTTTCCATTGCTACGGGGTAGTACAGCACTCAAACTTCGCAGTGAATTTCCCTTTAGCTGCATGAAATGAAGTAAGCATTTTGTTCCCAGACGATCTTAGGGTTTCCCTAGCTGTTGGTCTCAAAGAGGCCATGTTTAAAGTATGTCCCAAAGCTTTCCGAAACGAAGCTGAGATAATGAAGCAGCATATAGGAGGTCCTCCAACCTAAAAAAAATAAGCTATTTTCTTCCCTGTTTCAGGCCGTCTAAAAAAGTATATACGTACGCTATGGCTTTGCTGGGTTTGCTGCGCCTGCTCGTTGAACGAACCACTCATTCTCAGTTATAATCAGCGAATGCATAGCAAGGTATCAATTCCAGCCATACAAGGGCCACATGTATAGTGGCGAAGAGGGTTTCCAGGCAACTGACAGCTTATGGCATGTTGAAGACGTTCGAGTCAGGATCCCGGTTAAACAAGAGTAAGAAGCTGGGCGAGTCGGTAAGAATCCGTGATAAAAATGAAGGTCTCCTCCTTTTAGCCCGCGCTGTTGGAGCAATGCTTGCTGGTATACCTAGAGCGAATCCTTTGTAGCACAGGAAAAGATGCAAACGACATGTACACTTGTGTGGCTTGAGGCGTAGGAACGAAAGCGTTAGAAAGCTTTAATGCTCAATTGTCGAACGAATATGCCGGTATTGTGGGCGCCGTCTTATTATTGGGCCGAGAGAAGCATAAGCGGAGTAGCACCGGCAATGAGTTCGGCTGTGTGCTGCTCAGGACGGTCTGGTTCTCCACTGACGGTCTGACTACTGCTCCACTGGATGAGGCAGAAGTGCGTATACGAAGCTCAGCGGGGTGAGCTCTGAAATCTACGTCATCATGATTCTTTTTCTATGACATCTTTTTCTTCTCTATATAGCTACGACTAGGAGCCTTGGCCAATCGACCGGGCCTGTTAGGCCTATGCTTAGAATAAATGTTGGGTAGCCCAGCGTTATAAAGAAGTGTCAAGCAACCTCAAACTCACTGTACGTCAAGCTGCGGGTACCGGTTGAACGCTTGAAACCTCGAAGCGTGACGTTGGGCCTATCTTGAGTCTGGCGGTTACCCGGAAATTGCTGCTGCTGTCATTTCCGTTTTAGTGTGATAGCGTCAGTTCACGGCACGGCTGGAGAGTGAAGCTGAAGAATGCACCGGAATCGCCAAAATGAGCCTCGCTTTCACGTTGAAAAGAATCCAGGTGTCCGTTTCAGGTGGGTTATTGGTTGTACCCAAAAGCGGAATTCAGATGTAGGTTCTTATTCCCTGGCTGTCCAGTCTGAGGTACTCAGTTGAGTGACATGACACGTCATAGGTATACGTACTTCACAAGTGACCACCGGAGACGTCAGGAGCTGACGCTTTTTGATTTTTGTCCCAGGAAGAGATGCGGCTCTCGCGGACGTGAAAATAACGGCGAATAAAGCTGGCTATCGTCACGAAAAGCAGTAAAAGTTTACTGATCCACTATTGCAAGTTAAGTAATAAGTGTGGGTGGCCGATTTTAAGTGCCGATGGATGCATTCTATTGTTCTGCTTCGAAGGCCCTAGCGGAGCACGTTGAATGTTGCTGGTCTGCGTGTTAAGGAACGCCAGAGAAATAAAAAAGACGACAAAGCATGCCAAAAGGCCGCCGCTGATGAACTTGGTACCACTTGGTGCCATATGCAAACACTTGATCGTGCCGACGTCGCGACACCCAGTAATACTCTACGTGACGACTTCCGCGTATGTAAGTGGGACAGACTCGTGAGTATGATCGTGATCTCGTTCCCCCCCCCCCCCCCCCCATAAGAGATGGCGAAGGCGGGTGACCGTGTCCCTCTCCGAATGATGGAAAGTACACAGTAGAAAAAAGAAAAAAAGAGAAAAGAGAAGAGGACGCTTTGGCCAATAAACGAAAAGGCCGGATTTTGCCGATGATTTAACACAGGCCACGGCCATGCAGACGCGACGCCTGCAGCCAGTCGGCTGGCACGAAGCCGAGATTACGTGTTCTTTTAGAGGACCAAGGGGCTGAAGTGGCCCTGCGCCGGTTTTTTGGTCGGGCTAGGCTTCACTGCAGACTTTGTCCTTTCAGTCGATCCTCGCACCAGTGACAAAAGTACGCCCCTGAAGCGTCTTCTCAAGGCAAAAGAGATGCCTTTTTGACTAGATGCGCCAGCACTTCCTCTGAAGAAGGGGAAGAACTGACGAGGAGCTTTTTGCCAACAAGTGTTCCAAAGAGGACAAGACGGACTTTGGCAAGATAAAGCGATAGCAGATGGAAACAGTAAACTCGGCTAGTTGGTATTTACCCATAATTGCAAAGTCGCCTAACACAGAACAAGATCATCACTCCGTGCTGTGCCTTTTGTTCCCGTTGTCCTGTCTTGAGCGCTTTTGACAAGCTGAATTTATACGCTCGAATGTCTTGTAACCCGGAATTTCATGTCCCGTTCTTAAGACTGAGATCGCAGTGTGCCTGCAATAGGAAAACAACGGCCGGCATTTTGTTATGTAAAGATTTTTGCGCGCCTGACTTCGAAGCTTCGCGAAACGATGCATATTTTTTTTTTTCACTTTCCTTTGTGTTGTGCTGTGTGTGCATACATTCAAATTCATTCAAAGAACCAGCGCAATTAATGCAACAACTACAATTTAATTCAGACTCATCAATGTAACAGAGATGGCAGTATATACAAGGATGATGTGAAATGGTCGCACAAAACTGAAAGAAACGAAGGGGCACTCTAGCTGTCTAAAGCCAGCAGCAGACTTTATCTATGACTGGACGTTCCTAAGTACGTATCTACCGGAAACATCTTGCTTCAGTCATTGAACAAAAACGGTTAATTAACCGAGAAAAAGTGTTCTTTCAATTCCTCGGTAAAACACACTCAAACACCAAGTATGTATAAAGTTAAACCCAGAGGAGTTCGAGTACCTCAAATTACTCCAACAAAACAACTCAAAATTATATTTTTATTACCGATGATATAAATGTTTCTCCTTGTGCACTTACAAGCCCAGAAATACGACCCTGTAGAGATCCTCCGGTAAAGGTTCAATAAATCCCGACTTGGCAACCTTTGAGTTCCTTATACTGAACGTTCTTTCTTTTCTACTTAAAAAAAAAAGAGAAAAAGGACCGCGGCGAGAGGGGGAGGAGTATGATTGGTATGCGTCCTGCCAAATTGAATGTACAAGTCTTCCACAATTGAAACATCAACAGCAATACCAACAAAGAAGTGCTAATATTGTCTTACATGGATAAATACTCAAGTATACCGCCAAAATATCCGCTGATTCTGCTACTCCGGAAAAATGTATTGCTTGTGAAATTCAGCAGGGTAGCCTGAAACACCTATAACTGTGCAAAAAATAAGAGAACGTATGAAGAACGTTTTTGATTTTTTTTTTTCATAATCACTGTCCTCCAACTGCTTTACGTTTTGCCGGAAGGCCGCTACTGATTAAATACAATTCCTTCAGCGGCCCAGAAGACGACTGCTGCAACCTAGAAAGATTGTGAATCTTGCTTTTGGCAATTTCAACCGTGTTATCAATAAAGTAATGCGAGGCGTCGAATGTTGCACTATTTCCTCATAACGTTCCTTGTGCCTTGGCCGCTTGATATGAGTAGAAGGCAGGGATATGCCAATAGCGATGTGTGGGCGCAGAAAAGCCTGCGTTAAAAATAGATAGACGAGTGTGAAAATGGGTACGTCACCTTAGCCCTATTTTGTATGTCTATGGGTCCATTTTTAATGCGGTACGTATTAGCTTATCAGTTTCGTAAAACACTAATCTTCTAGAGGACCTCCTCCAAGACAAGACACCAGGTTACACTCTGGCCCGTCCTTTCTGATTTGTGAAGTAGGTCAGCTACCCGCCGCGGTGGCTCAGTGGCTAAGGCGTTGCGCTGCTGAGCACGAGGTCGCGGGTTCGATTCCCGGCCGCGGCGGCCGCTTTTCTGATGGAGGCGAAAAGCAAAAACGCCCGTGTGTACGAGATTTCGGCGCACGATAAAGATCCCCAGGTGGTCAAAATTAATCCGGAGCCCTCCACTACGGCGCGCCTCATCGCCTGCGCTGCGTCGGCGCGTTAAACCCCACAATCAATCAATGAAGTAGGTCAGCTGCTTGCTCATCGCAAAAGTTATTCATGGCCACCGTGAAGTAAACTAAGCGATCCGCCGAGTTATTTCGGCGACGCGATGGCTGCTGTGCAACATAAAGACAACATAAAACAGAATCCCCGTAAAGATAGGCGTTCCAGAACCTTGACACCGCGATATATACGATGAGAGTGCACGGCTCGTGCACCGAAGAGAACGAACTCAAAAGCCGCTCCACCAGGAACGGCTGCAAGGCGCCACGTCGTCTCGCCAAGTCACGGCCACCACCGGTCATAGGGAGTTTCTCGACACCGTTTTCCACGCGATGCTGCGGTGACATCTCTCCGAGCCGAGGGCCTGAGACTTGGGCGCCTCGTGTGAGCGGTTAGAGGAGCGTCCGACGGGGGAGCTGTCGGCTCGCCCATGGCGCTCTCCACGTAGTCAGCGACTGGAGCCGAGGGGTGGCAGGGACGATGCGAGCGCCAGGAGCAGGAGACACGGCAGCGAAGGAACGCGGACACGGGGGGAAGACGCTGGGAGGCCCGACAGGTAGGAAGGAAGGGGAAAAAAAGAGTACAGTTTGGTTAGTAAGTGGCGGGAAAAATGAAAAAGTGTGGTATTAAGAGAAGGTTACATCTGTATTTATTACAGCGTCATTAACAAATACACAGGAATAGGTTAGTTAAGCACAAAAACACCACGGATAATGCATTTACTTTATTTTTTTAGTCGAGTACTTTAAAACCATAGAAAACCTTGTTTTCAACCGGAGCATGCATTCTAGGTAAAGCAGACTGTTGTCTTGCGAATGCAGAGTGGCTAGGCGCGTGCGCGAAAGTTGTGGGTCATTGAAAGGTGACTATGAAGAAAAGTAATCTACTGATGGCGACGATTACGGCATTCATCTCACTGGAGGCCGCAAAACTCTCAATAAACTTTCAGCCATTTATTTTCCGAGCGATCCAAACCCATCTTGGCATTCATACCACTCAATGATAGCAAAGCTGATTACAACCTCGTCCTTCAAATTAAACTGATTAAACATGTCATCGAAATGTTTTTAGCGCACGTCTATAACGTCTGTTTGTCGACGGGAATATTTTTCCGTAATATGCAATGTTCAAAAGTGACGTACTTTTAAAAATGGCGAGAGTAATGACTTTTGCAACTGCAACCCAATATCTATCCTTCCAATTTTTTCAAAGGAATTCAAAAAAGTAATTCTTAACGTCTATTGTGCTTTTCAGACCGGAGCCACATTTTAACTTCGGACCAATTCGGTTTCCGCCAAAATAAATGCTCTAAGCTAGGATTTTTAAAGGAGTATATTTTTCGAAATTTTGAAAACCCCAATGTAATCCTTGATATTTTTTTATTTTAAAAAAGCTATCCACCTTACTGGTCATAAAAGTCTTCTGCTTAAGCTCGAATACTACAGTTCCATCGCAAAATACATGGTATCTTTGATTGCCTCCCATCTTCAATACATTCTCACGTTGTAGACATCAGCAACCATTGCTCTACCATAAAACCAGTAACCATTGATGCCCCCCAAGGCAGCATACTTGGACCATTTCTTTTTATTCTTGATACAGTCGAACCCATTTATAACGATCCCAGATATAGCGATCTATCGGTTATAACGACCATAGTTCGCTGCAGTTACCACTTTCGTATGTCACCTATTGAAACTGCGTCCAGATATACCGAATGTTTTTCAAAGCGTCCTACTTTTAGAACTAACACTTCCGATTGATTTTGATTGATTGTAGGGTTTAACGCGCCGACGCAACGCGGGCGATGAGGCGCGCCGTAGTGGAGGGCTCCGGATTAATTTTGACCACCTGGGGATCTTTATCGTGCGCCGAAATCTCGTACACACGGGCGTTTTTGCTTTTCGCCTCCATCAGAAAAGCGGCCGCCGCGGCCGGGAATCGAACCCACGACCTTGTGCTCAGCAGCGCAACGCCTTAGCCACTGAGCCACCGCGTCGGGTAACTAACACTTCCGACACTGTCGCGGTAAAAATATGGCACATACGAAGTGAAAACGAAATTTCAAAAGTCCTTAAAGCATGAGAGAGGGGGCCTGCTGGTGCATTCACCGCTTCAGTTTAATCGCGAAGATGCTTATATACCAGATCGGCGAACACCGGCCAGAGATTTCGGACGCCGCGACCGAGGTCACTCACTTTCCAGGCATTTCTCCAGAGGCAGAAGGGCAGGGAGGAAGAAAACAAAAATCCCCCCACCTCCCCGAAGGGGATCGTGCGGAAATGCGAATGCATTGGGTGCACCGAATTCTTCTTTGCGGTATCGTTGCCGCGAGGGATTCGACTTCACCGACTTCCATCGCTATCAAGGCGCCAGTCGGCAAGCAGTCACGGAGAGAGGCGCGCGCTCCCTGCATTTATATGCGCAGCGAGCGGAGAGGGGTACGCGGAGAGGAGAGAGAGACCCGCGCCAGCCCGCGCGCGAGCTCTCTCTCCGCCCCGAGCTCCGCGATGCGAGCGCCCTCACACGCCGAGCGCGCTCCTCCTCTCCACTCACTCTCCGCTACTCCGCCCGAGCTCCGCGATGCGAGCGCCCTCACACGCCGAGCGCGCTCCTCCTCTCCCCTTGCCCTCCGCTACTCCGCACCTGCTCCGGTTGCTAGGCGCGCGCCACAGCTGTTGCTAGGCGCACGCCGCTCAACGACGCAAGACAACCCGCGGCTAAGAAATGCATTCGCATTTAAAAATGAGAAGGAACTGTGAAGCCTGACGGTCAGCTGGCAGCCAGCCAGCGAAGCCTGGCGGTCAATCAGCGAAAGCATAACTTTCAAGGTCAGCATAGAGCTTCCTAGTATACTAGGGGGAAAACTGTTCCTGGGAATCCATGTCGTCGTGGGGGGTTATGGGAAGACCCCTGCTCCTGGATTGGGCTTGGCGTGACAATTAGATTCTTGAGCGGTTTTTTTTATTTGCTTTCTTCATCATGCATTAGCACGTCTACGAGCTACGAAGTAGCCGAAATCTTTTCTGTTCTGTGGTAGCCGTGAGCAGCGGCAACTTTGTGCTCGGTGAAAAAGCAGGCAGTGCATGATCGTACCTAACGTTGGTCATGCCGGAGGAGAAGGAATGCATGACTGAAAGGGCAATATGCCGCCACGAAAGTTTAGCCGACAAAAAAAAAAAAAAATCAAACCGAAAGTACTTCGATGAAGAGAGGATACGACAGATACGGGCCCCTGTACCCGTCATATCTTGTCTTCGTCCACGACGGTTTAACGCCACGTTTTCTTTTTCCTTCAAGTATGAAGTAACTCGCTCAGCAACAAGTTTTGTTAAACTGTAGCTGACGGTCGGTGCACCGGTTCATTATGAAGGCGACGTTTTCATAAGCACGCTCAAAAACCTTTCCAAGCCCTTGAAACAACCTATTATTTCAAATAATGGGAAATAATACAATAAAAGTCTCTAATGAGTTTCCCCCCAGATATTAACATTGTTGTTAACCACCAGCTTGGTCTGCAGAATAGTACAGCACAACCGTTCCGCAAAAATACGCTTTGCGTCCCTTTTTCTTCGCATTAAAACAGCCTGTTTTATTTTCCACTTATTTAATAACACACCATTCTTTGCATTTTTGTGTCACTAAGGCGCGGGTTCGATTCCATGCCTCGGCGGCCGCTTTTCTGATGGAGGCGAAAAACAAAAATGGCCGTCTGTACGAGATTTTGGCGTACGTTAAGGATCCCCAGGTGGTCAAAATTAATCCGGAGCCCTCCACTACGGCGCGCATCATCGCCGGCGTTGCGTCGGCTCGTTAAACCCCAGAATTATCAATCATCATTTTTGTGTCACTGTGTTCAAATATAAGGCTACTAAAACGTTTCTATCCAAACCAATGACGAAACTAAAGCGGGCGTATGGTATAATGGAGGCCCATGACGACACAGGCGGCCTTAATATGAGCCGCATAGACGCTAGCGCCAGATTCTTCTCTAGTGTATATTGTAATAAACTCTATGGAGGACAGCAAGAAAAAACTCCCAAGCATTTCCCCGAGGGTGAACATGGTTAAGTGCGAATGCACGGGGTGATGCTATGAGGGGGAGTAAAGTTAAAATCCGTTGGCATTCGCCCGTGAGCGCGCGCGAGCCGACCCACGGAGGTCTGGCAGTTTATCGCTGCATATATAGGGGGGTACGCCGCGCCGAGCGCGCCGAGCCAGGTGGCTGAGAGAGGAGGCGAGCGCAAGGGGAGAGGGACAGCGGCGCACGGCAGCTGCAGCCGAGCGAGGGGGAGAGGAGAGAGTGTGACGTCACGGTGGAGAGAGAGGCACGCGGCAGCTGCTGGGGAGAGGAGGCGCGCTGTGACGTCATACCATGACGTCACGGCGCGAGGAGCGGTGCGGGGAGCGGCGCGCACCCGCGCAGCCACGGCGAGGAGGCGGAGCGAGCGCGGTCACGTGGTGAAGTGACGTCACCGCGCCGTTGCTACCGACGCTCCTCTCCGCTCCACGCCGTTGCTAGGGAGAGGAGGACTGCGGACGCCGCCGCCGCCGCCGCCGGCGGTGGAAGGTTTGGGGTCGCTTATAAAGTGCATTCGCACTTAAAATCTATGGAGGACAGCACTTCGTGTCAACTGCGGCGCAAGCGTTGCTATCGCCGGTGTCGATCTTCACGCCGCCCGAGTCGACGCGAACGCGGCACCGCGCGTTGCAAAAAGCGCCGGTGCACGGTTACTTAGCTGCCATCTAGAGATCGCGGGTTGGCGATCTCTAGAGTTGATAGCGCTCGTCCTGTCTGTTTTTTTTCTTCGTGGTCTAATTTTAACGCGCTAGTTCCAAATAACCATGTCGCATTACCAACTCGCCCAACTCTCCATCCTGCTGCCAACACTTCGTTTGCGCAGTTGCTGATAACGAACCGTGATGCCATTCAAACTTTCGAACTTCGCTCTTCTCCGGCCGAAGCGACACAGCTCCCGGTACGCTCAGCCTGGCGCGGCTTACAGCTGTCGCAGCCATTGCGGTGAGTGGAGATTTTGAAGACGTCCGAAAGAATTGCTGCACGGGCATTACGCCGGTAGCGGCAGGTTCGACGCAAACACAGTTTAGTTGGTTCGTATGCAAGCAGGGGACGCCCCTTCATGAAACAAGAAGGCTTAACTTGCCACCGAAAGGGTTGTTCGACATGTCGCTAATTTGTGCGCGTTTTAAAGGGCGAGTCCATATAGAACGAACTACTGATATAACGACCACTTAACGCGGCAGTTTCGAGTTCGTTATAAGCGGGTTTGAGCGTATTAAAAAAATTGTAAACATTGACCCATCTGTCAAATACATCCGGTATGCCCATGACACTAGTTTGTTTTTTTTACAAGTCAGGTGTTGATCTAGGAAACCGGGCGACTAAAACACTTAAACGCATTAACGCTTGGGCTACAAAGAACAATTTAACAATAAACTTAAATAAAAATATGGCGATACAATTTCGACCCCGCAATAAATTTCTCAATCCTCCAGCGATACACAACTAGATCTGCGATCTGCGATACACAACTAGAAATTTTACGCTGTTTTAAAACACTGGGCCTCTATTTTACGAAACATTTATCGTGGGATCGGCACGTTAATTACCTATAGCTGAAAAACTGTCACAAGGAAAAGGTCGTATGCGCCATCACTGCCTCTATTTTCCTATTTCCGTAAATCGTACATTGTGCAACTGCCTATTTTCCTTCTCTATTAATCATGGAGCTCTAAGGTGGGTGACGACCACGGCAGAAAACATCAACAAGGTACTTCGACTACAGAAACAGGACAGTCGTATAGTTGCTAAGGTTTCCTACCTAGCCCACACAGCCCAGCTCTTTCAGCAATTGAAGATTGCTAGTGTTGCATCTTAATATTAAAGCAAAGCTTTAGTGCCCTCACTGATGCCTCTCTGCGACAATACGGCCTACAGGAAAACAAAGTTTCTCTGATGATGATGATGAATGATTGTGGGTTAAGTGGCCGGAATAGAACCTGTGTCCCTCGAGTCGTGAAGCCGGCGTCTGTTCGGTTGCTCCATTTCAACAAGGTCGAAGCAAACGCCAAGCAGCAGGTACCGATTCGCACCGCACACACCAAACCCAAACGTTAGGCCTACGAAGTGCACTCCCGAGAGTTGCCGTGGATATTCTAGAAAAGTGGTGCGTACCTCCAGACTAGCACATACTCGCAGTGTGGGATTGGCCAACCAAAGAACCCATTACGAGAAAGCTTCGCGTTAAACCATCGTGGTCGTTAGACGGAGGGGTGCAAGGATTTCTTTGCGATTGTGTCGAAGCTACAGAGCAGAACCAACAAAAGAGAAAACACTTTGACCCAATTATTTAGCCTAAGAATAAATGATACGACTTACTGCACTCGTTATCCTGTGCATCATCCTGAACACTCGCCATCGTGAAGTGCGTGTGCGACCGCTCTACATGTTGTAGAGAGGTTGCACACGCACTTCTCGCTCTGTTCTCGCGTTTCTACGCCAAAACCATTGTGTTGATTAGGGCATCCTCTTCAAACTCCTTCCGAGCTCTTGTTGTTGAGAAAATGTTGTCGCTTCTATGATCACTAGCAGTCTAGAGTCGTGAGCCTGCTCTCCTCACCCCACGCGGCCTCTCCAGCATTCTTAAGGGGCCCACCTGTTTTGAGTCGAACTGTACACATTTAAGACGTCCCAAGTTACAAACCCCCCACCTTCTACTTCCCCTTCCCCCACTTGACGTAGAGTCTTCCTGCGACAATAAAGGCTACCTCCTCCTCCTCCTTCCTTATGTAAATCTACTCACTTATTTTTACCCATTTTTGATTTTATTACCTTCCTACTTCTTGTCTTTTGTATGCCTTATATTCATGTACCCAGTGCTTCACCCGAGAAGGCCCTTGCGCTGTTGGTGAGCACTTCAAATAAATAAATAAATCATAAGCTGATTTGTGCCAAGCATATTATGGTACACAGATCCTGAAATATCCTCTACTATCTATTATTAATGTTATAACGTGAAAGCAACAAATATATCTCTTCCATCTCATTCAAAAGCTTGCGGGATAATTACTCGTAGTGATTTGCACTTGCGCACAAACATGCCTTCTCTTTCCTTGCCTCTCTTTGCGATTTACGACTGTAATGACTTTGCGTTCTGCCAAGTTCCTTGCCGTAGTGAGTACTTTCTCCTGTGTCTGAGATGTTCCCTCTTTTTCTTGCTTGCCTGATACGTTTTTTTTTTCTTTCTATCTTTGAGCTGTTATTTACATAAATATGCTGAGTCACTCATTATTAATATTACTGATAATATATATGCGTCACATATCAAGAGGTGTATTTTTTCCTGTATGTTTCACCCCATCCAGCAATGTTATTGTGATATTTCTTTTATGTTTTGGAACACGAATCTGTATTTTGTAATGTTCAACAAACGCACTTTACTGCAGATGTGCTCATAAAGTACGCTGTGTAATATTCGACTGTTTGCAAAAAGGGTGGGGGGGGGGGGGGGGGTGGTACGGGCCTATTCAAGCCTTGTTATGGCTTTTTGCCCGTACCTCTAAACATCGCGCGATGTTAACTAAAATTTAATTTGACTTTGAATTTGAATTTTTCGCTTTATAGTTTTTCTATCTCATCACCTCATTCAAAATTTTCCGCGAGAAATTACTAGTTGTATATGATAAAGGACGGCAACCTAGGATACGATGATACCGAAGGCTTTCATATTGCCTGAAGGGTTCCTGCATGTTACGATTGGATATACGTAAAATGACGACACATTATGTCTTACAGCTGCTAGATCTGTACTGATGCATCATCGACTTTTCTTGTCAAGGCTGTTATCATACTCGTCATTTCTCTCATTCTGAGCCGCGGAAAATGTATGCGAAAAATTTGGTATAAAACTACACAAAAGAAACAATGATGGGAAATTTCAACTATAAATCAAGACAGGCAGCGTGAATGATCCTGATTATTTTTTGAAGGAACTTCATGTCATGTTTTTTTTTAGGAAAAGGGCTAAAAAGCGAAAGCCTCATTGAAGAGGTTCACTGAAGCGCAGAGAAGGACTTTCACGATATTCCAGGTACACATAAATCACGCCCTCTCCGTTCCTCTTCCTGTCAGTATTTCAGCGTAAAAGCACCATGTGTTAGCAAGCGAACTTTCCTTACTTAACCGACAGCAGGTTAGGCGGGCCACCCACCTATTCCAAAAGGCAAAATCCTCTAGCTCTCAGTACCAAACTTTTCTTATTCACGTAAACTACTTATTAATAAAACATTACCCAAATTGGACTGAAACCAGCGAAAATTGGGACGAAACCGCATTCGCTGGAATAGCAATGCTGATCATAAGCAAAATAAAGGGTTGAGACCAATTTGCTAACCTGGCTGTAGGGGCAGGAAATGCTTTCGAGCAGATTACCATCGATTTGCCATTAATTCAGCGAGCCGCGGTGGTGCCCTACCGCTGAGCGTTCACTTTTTATTAATTTTTTCGCTGTTGTTTTGTTAAATACAAACAACCATACAAAGGAGCCGATGGGTCCACACAGTAAGCACATAAAATATTTAGGACAGACACCCTCCGCCCTACCCCTCCTGAGCGGAACATGAAGCGAATCATTCTTGGTTTGGTTATGGAATGAAACTATACATTACAGATCGGGTAGACTTCCGGGGAGGACCATGGCCTGCCGCAGTCGTTACACGAAGTCTCCAACGGTTCGCTCGTTAACCGCCGCGCATCGGGCGCTCGCCGACAGTCGACGCTGCTACAGGACGCCGGCTCGTTCGTGTGGCCTTTCGGCGGTTTTTCCTTCTCGTAGGGTGTTCCGCGTTCGTTCGTGAATGGCAGCACGAGCCTCATGCGTCTTGGCACCGTCGGCGCGTTTAAGTTTGCGCTCGTCGAACGTGGCCTCGATGAGCAGCACTTCTTCGGGAGGGGCATTTTGGTATGAATTAGGCTCGTACAAAAATCTGTGATCCCTTCACCCTCTCCAGGGCCTACCTTCCCTCCCCCCAATTCCTCCAACCGGCTCGGTTTGAAAGCGAAGTTTGCAGTCTTGGAGCCTCCTGGCTGGCTGTTCCGCACAACCGCTTGTCGATTTCCCGCGACCGTTCAACCGCGAAGTTGCAAAGAATTCTTTGCAGTGAAAAAGTTAACACGGTTATTTGAGTTCGCTCTGTTCCTATTTTCTGACTGCTCAGGTTTTTCGCCTCCATCAGAAACACTGCCGCCGTGGCCGGGTTGAATTCGCGTCCGTGGGCTCAGCAGGTGTTAGCCCATGAGCTGCGGTGACAGGTCATACGATAATTTGAGTGCATGAGTAGATAATAGCATTTCATTCGTCATTGCGCCCACTGCTAAGAAAAAAGAAAAAGAAAAGCAGATGAGGAGTACGTGTACGAATAAAAAAATATCGAGCAGTGCCCTTGGAGCTTATTATGAATGGCCTAAAAATCTGACGCAACCTTGGAGGTGCGGCTAATTGCGTCAGTTTCTACCCGAAATAGCAAACCATATTACAACTAGCAAGACAAGAAGAGAAACGAAGCTCGTACCCAACTGGGAGGGGTCAGGAATAACGATCGCGGGTCGCAGACAATAAACACCTGCCCGGGGAACTGGGCAGGAAAGCTATTGGAGGTTTCCCCATTAGGCAGTTTAACGAGAAAGACTTTGAAATGTACAAAAATTAAAATATGATAACAAAATTTAGGCCTGCATGAGGCGGTTCCGTGTCAGTGCAAACCCGGTAGGCCCGAAAGATAGCGCACAACAGGACACAGAAATTGCTAGACAAAGAAATCGCGTTTAGGTGAGGACATTTCTGAAGTGGGCATCGGGGCGAACTGCTGCTGCTAGCTTAGCGACTTTTTTTTTTCAAAAAGTCGAGCACGAGATTTTAAGCCGTGGCTTGAAGCCCAGAAGAGTTCCTCTGTATACAGAGATGGCTATAGCCTTCAGATAGAATCAAATGAAAGCCTACTTGCTTGTCTGCCAGAAATTTCATTCAGCAGTAATTTTTTTGCTCATCTGATCACTGCTAAAGAAAAAAATAAGGGTATGTTTCTCCGCCCTAAAGGCCGTAGTTCTGCTTAACAACGTTGTTCACAGACGTGGTTGTTACACAGATGCTGGAGCTAATACAGCTAATACGTCGGAAGTCGCATTATTGCCCTAATGTTTCAATGTTCAGACACGAAACGTTCCGTTATCTTTGTTGCCCGCTCCTTGAAGAAGGGGTTATCGAATATCTTTAGGTGTGCAGACTTTCGGCTGCTGTTTGTCGCATTCACAGACACAGACCCACCATATATACACACAGCATTCTGATCTAACGAACAAGCGTCTAGACTGGATTTTTGCTTGCAAACGTACATAGCGTGGCGGATGCGGGTCTGACAAACATATTGCTTCCAAAGTGAGTTTTGAAGAAGCGGAGTTCGGTCGAGAAAACTTACAGTCTATCCGGATGAGCTTCTCCACAAACATCGTCTTGAAAGATGGGGCATCGGCCGAAACTTCGCACTTGTAGTTGCCGCCCGTGAGGTGATCCACATTGCGGATAAACACGGTCCCGTTGTTTGAACGCTGCAGCTGAAAAAGCGCAAAAAAACGCAAAAATGTAACTGCAAGGTCTCTGAAAACACACGTTATTTGATGCCACTTGGCAACGTGATATGGCTGCATTTTTTTAGGACACCAGCGAAGAATAAACAATAGCACACAGCGCTGCTTAAAGGGGCACTGACACAAAATTTTGAAGGCGAGATAACGTCGGAGATAGATTGGTGGGAACACATATACATCATCTGCAAAATATCAGCGGCGAATACAGCCTAGAACATATTTAAAATCAATTTTGAAGTGTGCGAAACGCAACCGAGCAGCCAGCAGAGGACCACGCGCAATTGTAAATAAACAACATCCAAACACGTCACGAGTTTGTGTTTGCCGATTCCGCACTACCGGCGTTTTACGCGGGCTCGCCCGGCTCGCCGCTCCAATCGGAGGGCCGGAGGGCGGAGCTTCTGCTCTCGAGAACGAACGACCCGATCGTTGGCGGCGGAGGCGCTGTGATTTCGTCAGCTAATCGGGCAGCTGGCCGCGACCAAAGTTCTACAGCGATTCCAGGCACTCTGTTTCTATTACTGTTTATTACCATTGGATGCGAAAACGCGCCGGAGGCACGAAAAGCCCACTGAGCTAGCCGCACGGTCGCTGTGCAGGCGGCGGCCACAGCCGCGAAGTGGCCCAGGCCGGCGCAGGTAGCTCGAGTGATAGCTTGTTACCGCTGCACGAAATTGTCCCCAAGTCCCGACCATAGTGGCTTACATGAGAAAGGAGTTAATGATGCGATGGCGGGTTGCATTAAAAATTGTCATCTGCACCGCTTACGAGAGCGGCACTCGAATATCCGCCGCAGTGCTAAGCCGAACACATCTGTAGGCGGACCTGTAGGCAGACCGGCCGGCTGCTCCCAGCGCGCGTCTTGCCACCCACCGTCTCGAGCGTCGCGCGTCGTTCTTTAGCCGCGGTAGCATTTGCACTCGCAGCGCCTGCGTCACATCCACGGTCGCTTTTTAATTAAGCGCCTCACGAGATCAGTACTTGGGGGCATTCGCAGAAACTGCCGTCGATGCGGATTCGACAGTGCTACGGCGGCTCTGCTCTGTGATATCCCTCCGACGGTCACGTGGTCAGCTTTGTTCACACAAAATCCACAAAATCCATCGTTTCGCGGCACTCGCTGAAACTGAAACTGCGACTGGCCGCATTTAAAATCCCTCTAATTAAACAACCGTCGCACGCTGAAGCAAATGAGGTTTCTACAGGTTATAAGTAGGTCACTAGCTACTTATCGCAACGAAAAAAACAAGATGCTAAATTTTTGTGTCAGTGCCCCTTTAACAATATGCAGCCATGTAGCGCTTCCCGTACACAGGTCAAGGCGGATTACCAGTGTCCGAATGACAAATATTATTCTTATATCTAAATAAATGCCACAGGGGAAAACAGGCTTCTTTGGTGTGCATTAGGATTGACTTGTGAATCACACCTCGTGTCTCCCTTCTCAAGCGCATCGTATCGCAACGAGGAACGACATCACAAGTTAAGCCTCTAGCCGTACGTAATAACTTTACGACTGAATTAAAAAAAAAGTGGTCATTGTATTCATTCAGCAACCCAAAGAATGGTCCAAGAGGAAAAGCCGTACAGAAAAAAAATGAAGGAAGCTCATACGAACGCGTAAGACTTGAACGTAGCGAGGCTGTTCGCAACCTTCACGACTATCACGAAGGTTTAAATCCAAGATTTCAGCCGATTTGCTTTTTCTCCGCTGTCGTAACGACCCTTACCCCGTACTTGTTGCTGTAAGTGTGAGATTCGTTTATTTATTTATTTTTTTGAAATTGTAATTATTGGACATCACCTTGGAGGGGCGCACGTTAGGACGCGTTTTTCTCGTTCCGAGCAAGTGCTGCCACGTTTACGGCGAACGCTGGAGTTCTTCCTTTTTTTGGCCAATCTTGTCTAATCTTCCTAAGTGAGTACGCTTGGCTTGACAAACGTGCGCAGGGGGCGCTGAGCGGTCGCCGCGAGGCACGCACGCACGCACGAGCGGCGACTGCTCGGCGTTTTCTCGGTTTTGTGAACGGCCGAGCGGCCGCCGCGAGGCCCGCTCTCACATGCCCGCGCTCGGCAATTTCTTGGTATTTTTAACTGCGGACATGAAAAATTACGATTGGCTTAACAGCTTCGTTGTTAAAAAGCGCATGCGATGCTCATATCGGTTATTTTAGTAGTGCGAGTTAGGCGGCCACGAGTACCGTGTTTTACTTGGCACGTAATGCCCTAACAAGGCCGACCCTATATGGCTTCGTGGTTTTCTTTCTTATGCCTATAATAATTCGCTTCTATCGGCAGCGCTTCTCTCGCACAAGGCGGTCATGTCCCACGCTTGTCACGTACAGTCACACGCTTGGGACCCCACTCCGTCCCTTGGTTCGGTGCCCATCCCTTCAACGTTTTTCTTACGTAGATGGCGTAATCTGTGCCCGGCAGGTATCCCTTTTTTGGACGCCTTTTGCGGACGTAAGCTCGGTGCGCGCTCTCGCCAACATAGCCAAGTTATGCTTTCGGGTTAAACTGTTCATTAATCAGTCGCGTGCTTTACAAGCAAGCCGCTTGCGCTTCAATGTTGCTTGAACGAAACATTTTCTTCAAAAGAGTGAATGTGCTGAATTCCCTCTCTGCATAGTACGCGGCGTGTTAGGCGCCATCAATCACATTGCGCATTTTCCCGGCTTTTGCGTCAGTGCAAATAGCCGTGCAGGCACTGCTACAGCGCCTCACGCAAGACTTCCTCAGACCATGGGACAAGCGCAACGAGGGAGCATGGACACAAGCGCTTCATTCGACGATCTGGCGTAGACTGCTTAAAGGAGCCATGAAGACAAAATACAAGTTGGTTTTATTAGAAAGACTGCTTAGTCCCGATAACAATGATACCAATATCATCGCAATCTTCGAACAAATAACGGATATATTAAATCAAACGTGTTAAGTCGTGGCGACCCCCTAGCCAATTTCCTGCAACTTTTCTATGACGTCACGGAACCTTGTTTGTGCGACTGGCGGCCGCCTAACTGACCTGTCGCGACGACACATGACTGGACGTCTGTAATGGGGCCTGTAGTTCCATTTGACCGCATCACTTGAATGCTAACGTGCCGTTATCGCACTGAAAATTATTTTTTATTGTCGGCCCGTATGACGTCATTCTTGCTCATAGCACGTCACTGTGGCGCATAATTTGAAATTTTTTAAATACTTCTTGCTTTTTTTCCGTTAAAAAACATCTTTTGGGGCTCTAATGGAGCTGAGTGAGATACTGAATCCCAGTTCTTTCAAATTAAGCGAAGTTGTATTTTCTCTTCATGGCTCCTTTAAACGTATCTGCGGGGCGGCAGTGCACGGGCGAGAGGGTGCTCCCTACCAAGATTTTTACCACCATTATTTTAATGACGAAAACTATTCAGCGCACCTATTTTGCTGGTATTTAATGACTCGCTTTCTCCAATAAGCCGATGATGTCAAAATATTTAAATGCCACGTACAAACGCCAGTTGCTGCGCTCTCCAGTGACCGATCACGCCTTTTTCGTACTGGGGCTCACGCAACATCCTAAGGCAAATCATGCACGCAAGAAAAAAGCATAACACAGACAAATCTGTGAAGGTAGATAAGAAGCGAAGCATTTTGGCGCACGACACAGAGGTGATAGAGAATTCTGTAGAAATCGCGAACTCACTTATTGTGCAATAAATGATTACAAAAAGTAAATGAAACTCAATGTAGTGACATAATCGTCCTAGCGGACGATTGTCAGATTGTGTGTTGGGAAAGTGCCAAATGCGTATTCCGTTTCTCTTTCCTGCCCTTTCCCACTTTCTGTCCTTCCTGCGTGTTTCCGGCATGGGCAGTGTTCGTCGGTTCGCGCCACACTGCGGACGAGCGGCCTATCTAGGCATCCCTACTGCTTTTATACAGACGGCGTTGCTCGGAACAGCGTCAGGACCAGGTGGTGGCGTTAGCGTCTGAGCATGTCTTTCCGCGTCCCGTCGCCTTTTTTCACTGCTGATTCTTGCTGTGAAATGGAGCGTGCAGCTACTCAAGGGACGAGTAGGCGTCAAAATAATGCGGAATGTGTTCCACGGCAACGGTACGCCGAAACTGCTGACCGATGGAAGACGCGAGAGGTCACACATTCGCATCAATTTACCAATAAGTGTTCTTTTATCTTTATTAATACAGAAATTGCTTAATAGCTGACGTATGAGTGACATGCCATTTCCGTCTTATGGCTGAAGTTGCAACTGCTATTATCACTGCTATGCAGTGACCATTTCGAAAGTAGAAGCAACCACTTGCGGCAGTAACCAACCCCCAAGGGAAGGTTTTTCAAGCCACGTTCCGTACGCTTCATTTGCCGGCGTGCTCATTCGCTGTATTCTGAACCACCCGCCGAACTGGCTGTAAAACCATTTCCTAAACACTTCCCCGCATGATATACCAAGCGTACCAGTGAACAACCCCTGACGGTATTTTTAACTTCCTTCGTTCAGTCTCACAGACAAGCTGAACGCAAACCGGAGTAAAAGTCTCCACTAGATTCCGGGATATCTTCGATACAAAAATTGAGAGACCAAATATGTCGCTCGCGTATAGAAGCGCCGTGCTTCGGAATTCTTCCCGAAAGACATTCGGAGGCAGCGACTCGCGGTTTGCAGCGGGGCAGGGTCGCGGCGCGGTGTAGGCGTAAATCCCCGAGGCGTTCGCATCCGCGGGTACACGAGGAATCAAGACAAACGACACCATCCATGCATAGCCATTTGCATTCGCCACTCGAATCCCTGTATAGACTGTTGCGCACGTGTGAAAATGGTAGAATAATGAGTACGAACGGCATTACATTACGCTTCTTCAAACACTCCACCCGCCGCCACGAGAGCGGAATTACCGACGCAACTCATTACCATAATAACGAGCGGAGCGTAAATATTGCAGGCGTGCGTGGAGTGGCGACCGCGTCCCACCGGGGGAGGCCTCTCGCTTTTTATTAATAACAAAGATTTAATGCACGAGCTCTCCTCTCGCTGCTGGCTGCGCCGCTAGCGACACATGGATGATACTGTTGCTGCTGCTGCTCGCGTGCGTCCCTTCTCTGCTCTCGGCGTTTCTGCCCGCTAAACTTGCTCTTTTTCTGGCGCCTCTGTACATCAGCAAGCGCCCGGGCCCGGCACCGATTGCATGGCAAAGAAAGGATGGTGCCGCGTTGAGTGTTTCTGCCCGAAATCTGCGAAGCGGCGTTGTGACTGGCTGCAGATCCATTGCGAGAACTTGCATGGAACTTAGAACCTACAGTGGTCGCGTGCACTGTGTGAATGGAATGGGTGATTACCTTTGTAGCGCACGCATGCAAGCTTGCAATCGACCTTTATATAACCTACGTTAGAGTACTAGGAGGGACGAACAGTTTGAAGAAATGCGCATATTTTGTGCTGAGTGCTGTCATGAATCAAATGTTGGAAGAGGTGCGCATACTTTTGTGCGCTGTGCTTAGTGCCTCCTTAAAGATTTGCCGATGACATAAGGGATGATGCATTAGACACTAAACAAATGATAATCTATAATGTCAGTTGATTAATGCCTAATGGTATAACCAGACCCACAGACAACGAAAGCATATACTTGTCGTCGCTGGCTCTTCGGTAACTATCTCTACGATTTCATACATAAAGAGTACGGAGGGTATATCCATATAAACAAATGGCTGGGTTAACGTATACGGGTTGGCCGGTACTTCACACACCCGAGAAAGGTCTGATGGAATTTATTTTTAAAAAATCCGACCCTACGGCAACCTTCAGTTCGGAGCTATCAGCCATCTGTAAGCCTTCACAATACATACATAAAGTGAGAATAAACGATGTACTGGTGTAATGATGACAATGCCGATGACCTTTGAAGAGGCGATGTCTCCCCTCCCCTTGTGCTTGTTAGTTGATGTTGTGTGTTTTGTTCCGTCTCCCTCCGTGAGCAGGAGCAAAAGGGTGGTTCTACGGTGCCAGTAGCAAATAAAGTTGGGCGAGTTCGTAAGGGAGCATGGTGCACAAATAGAACGAGCACTTCGCCCCATTGTATTTGTTCCCGCTGATTGTCGTTGTTTTTTCGCGCTTCATTTCACCATGCTCCTGTGCCAGTGTTTTGTGTACTGAGCAATATCGTGGGAAAGGTTTTCTCTACTGCTGACCGCCAGGGACGGAGGGAGGGTGGGGGATGGAGGTCAAAGCACTCAAGTAGCTTGAACGAGTTCACCCGGATCTGCGGCTGTGAGCGGTGGCTAGCAGGGTCGCTCCCGTAATGTCTTCGACGCGCCAGAGGCTCACACATTTTCCTTAGCCAACCGTGCAGCGCTTTGGCACCGTTTTGGCTTACGGGCCTCATCACGCAGCGTGCGGCGATATCTTTTGCACGCGGCGGCGTATTTTATTCTAACTCAGTTTTTCCTTTGTTTTGAGTCGTCTTCGATGTCTTCCACGTGAAGTGCTGTAAATGCTAGTACATAGAATTTTTCTTCAACTACCTCCCTGCGTCTCGTGGTCGGTACTTCACAACCCCTAACGGCAACAGCCACCAAGGATCACCAACAAACAGAACTTACTGGTAATTTTTTGTTTTGCGATTCAACCCAGCTTTTCTGTGCTTTCATTCTGCCGTTCACCGCCGTTCCTATGCGCAGCCTTTGGTTTAATTTATTTATTGTTTTGAACTATTAGACAAGCATGACCATAAATTGTAACGCGAAGCTTTATATGTGTGTCGCTTCGTATGCCGCTTCGAAAATGCACAGCAGGAAAGCTAACTTTTTCTGCGATGGTGGCGATCGTGGGTGGGTGAAAAACTCTTCCGGTGGTCGGAATATAACCTGGGTTCCTAGCGTAATTAAGCTGACGTCTATCCGATCGGCCCATTCAGGTACGTAGAAACAGAGGGAGTTTGGAGTGGGGCGCACGGACGTACAAAATTAGACAAAAAATCATGCACCCCTGCGCCTAACGACGACGATAGTTGAAAGCGAATTTTTCTTCTAGCGAAATCAAAGGGGGATGGTCAAACTCAAACATGCGTGCGAGTCAATGTCAAAGCTGAATGAGTCAAAGCCCAAACTCACACGACAATCAAGGAATCCCTCACGAGGAAGTTTCGTGTTCGACCATCGTCGCCGCTAGATGGAAGGGCCCGCGATCTTTCAGTGCATCCCAAACCATTTTGACACAGAAACCAATTTTGTCTATAGAAGCGTAAGAGCGACCTGTATTATGACACTGTGTCCGTTTCCAAGCGCAAGGACCACAGCCTCGCAATCTCGACAACAGTCGGCACAGGTGTTGCCTATCGCTTTCTTCAAATTCTATCGAACTCTGCTTCGTTTGTGGAGCTCTGCAGGCTTGCGCGAATGATTGTACGGAAGGGTGTACTGAAGGGCTTTTTATTACATTATATCGTTTAAAAGCAGCGCTTGTGTCGTCTGTTCCTTCCTTAGTCCCGTCTTCCCCGCTGTTTTTAAATGAGATTGTACGGACATTACCACATGCCCTTTTCATTTTATTTGCACGTGAGCGGGCATGCCCTCACTTTGAATATTCGCGCTGGGCTGTATGAAGCACGTGATACAAGCATAAAAAATGCGTCAACGTCCTTTTGTCTGTGTGTGAAGCCTCTCCCTCACGGTCATAGAGGGGGAAATTGCCGCGTAAGCAATGAAGCTGTTGCTAGGCAACACTTAAGATAGTCGGTGTGCGGCGCTGCCGGTGGGAGCGTTTAGAGCCCGTCGTCTGCTTTGTCTGCTCGAGCGCTACCGCTCGCATTCATCTTTGGGAAATGACTTTCAATTTTACGTGTGAGCGTACATACCCGAAACCCGAAGCTTCGGGTAGTGGGCGTATGAAAAAAGATTACAGTGAACAGTAAGAGAATAACCAGAACTACAATGACCGCAGAAATTAGAATACGTACGCTCACGCGAAATACGGGTACACTTCGTGGAACGACTCATCAGTTTTTCGCTTCTATATTTATAGCCTTTCTTTATCATTCAACACCCTTTTCTCCGTTCCCATGTTAAAGGTTTCCAACTTGACGCCCGTTTGGTTAACCCCCATAACTTCCACGTGTAGCATTTCTTTTTTTCTTTTTCCTTTGTGCAGCACTCAGATGAATCCCTTACAAATTTTGTGCAGCTGACCTCACCATGCCCCTCAAGACAAAGTTTAATATGCGTTTTGTATGCAGTGTGTTCCCGATCGTTCTCGATAAAAGGCTCAACGAAAACTCACTTACCCGCCGCTGCGTCTTTGCACTTCATAAGGAACGTAGCGGTGGTGCCAGCGGCGCTGCAATTTGTGCTTGTGAACTGTTGTGACTAGCATAAGTGGTGCGTCCACGTGTTCAAGGACGTGAAAATAGTCGCGCTGTGCAGGCTGTCGGTTAACATTGCATTCTTGGCTACCTTCAAAACAATAAGCGGCGTTAAAAAAACAGCGCGATGGAAAGTGCACTGGGCTGGAACCTCGTTTGAAATAAAATTCCGAACACAAGGCAAGCTCAATACTTTTCACAGGCTTGACCTCACTGCAAACGTACACCGCAAGCGTAATGTCACGGCTATAGGGGTCAATAAGTCGAATAGGGTCAATAGGCCGAAGTGCACTCACGTCGACCCTGATGCCGTCCACGGGGAAGAACTGGCCCGGAGGCCGGTCGGAAGGCACGAAGCGGAAGAACTCGACGTCGTCGCGGTACCACTTGACCGAGTAGAGGACGTCTCCCTCGAGGTCGTAGGCGCACCTCAGCCGGGCCTCTGTGCCCACAACCACCGTCTGGGGCACCTCCAGCGACAGGATCCGGATGCACCGCACTCCTGCACGTGCAGGCCGGAAGACGAGGCACGTGAACATCGCCGCGAGTGCGACGCTGAGGGGATTCGCGCGTGCCGGCTGAGCGCGAGTGCCGGTTTTTAATGTACGCGAACGTGGGATATCCACGAGATCCTTCAGGCACAGTACAATCCTCAGATTCCTCTGAGAGAACAAAAAAAAAACACAGTAAATAATTAAAAGAACCTTCAATTCAAGCATGCCAAGCAAGCACAGTGTTCGTTCACATTGCACTGACGGCTGGCATTGCAAAACTGGCCGCTGAAAAGATAAAAGCTTTCCTTCCAATGTTCAAGCCACAGATAATATCCCTTCTGTTCGGGGTTTCTCGCACTAAATAAATTATTACGGCAAGCGCGATAAATAGCTGGTGGGTGGGACAAGGGGGCTGGAGGGAAGGGTTATTTTACTTGCATGCGTGTGCCCTATAGGAGGAGCTCGCTTGGGGACGCAAAAATGTGCCGGCGGGACATAATGTACCGGAAACTCAAGAGCGACGACAGCTGTCACAGTGCCGCGATTGAATGACGTGTTGCTGTAATTCCTTGCTGATTTTTTTCACCGGTGAAACAAAGTTTCGAACACTTTACCAGTCGCATTCACATTTCCGCATTACATGGTCCCTGCAACAATATATATCTTTTTTCAACACCCGAAGCACATCGAGAATATAATTGATATGCGCGACCAATGATAATCGATAGGCGCGAAATGCCTCAGCCAAATATGAATGATCTACGCATATGAGATGAGTTGAAGAAGCGCCTAAAGAATCTCCTTTCTTATACGGCGTTCTCCTAAGTGCATGTAATTTTTGTGTCCTTCTGCGACATCACTCAAGATATATTGACGCATTGGCTAGATCTCTGTCAGCTTCAGCAATAAAACCATTCGATAGTCGCTTTAACAACATGGAAAAAAAAATAAAGCATGCAATTAAATGGTACGTATCGGCTGCAGCGAGTAAAACACGGTGCATCAATCTGTGTTGGAAATAACTATTGCTTTCGCAGTGGTTACAGACCAGTAAAAAAGAGTGAAAATGCTTGTCAGCAGCCTCCCCCCCCCCCCCCCAACCCCCCCAACTGTGGGCCCTATTTACATGAACATCACAATGATAGAAGGTTTAGCAAGAAAGCTGCAAACTGCACTCCAGTCGATTTTCTCACCGGGCTGTTTTCCGGAGTGCAGAAAGTAATCATCGTCATTGTCACCGACACATTTGTCGACATCGTAGAGTTTCATACTAATATATACTGTTGGAAAGTCTGTCGCTGCAGTCGCGGGCCGTGGTGGACGGCGCCATTGCCGCTAGCGACGTTCCTCTTCCATTTTGAAGGTAATAGCGCACAGAAACGGGGACAAAGAAAGGAACACACGGACAAGCGCCTTCTATCAACTGGGTGGTTTATTAGAAAAAACACAGACTTTTATACCCTACAACACTGCGCAGGTCAGTACAAGAACCTTGCGCCTTGCGCTAGAGAGCTTCGTGCTTCAAAGACGAGAGACTTTTACAGCAAGACTGTATACCTGTACCCCCAAGCGATTACATATCCATTGGCAAAAACGCCAAGGCGCCAAGAATACACTGCATGCTTCGACCCTCACCGGGTTTCACGTTAGTGGATATAGCCCGGGATTTTTTTTCGCTCTCTTCCCCTACGATCATTCGTCATCATCGTCAGAGAAAGTTGGCTTTCCTGCAGAGCGTATTGGCGTGAAGCCGCATCAGTGAGGACACTAAAGCTTCGTTTTAATAAAAGAAGTATACAGCAAGCAGCTGGTTGTCACACAGCTCCCCGCAGCGCATTACTTCCGAACAATAGAAAACAATTCAGTGTACCTAAATAATTCGGGGTATTCCCACTAACGCACCAGGGACGGTTCACCGGTGAACCTGACGGTGTGGTTACAACTCGCCACGCACTGCGGGCTTGAAATTACCGCTAGGGAGATTGCACTGAAGTGCACAGATGGGAAGTCTTAAAGACACAAGTTGGTCAATGAGGCATTCCTCGAGAAGTTGCCCGAGGATTGCGAGGAGGATTACGAATACAGGTTCCAGGAATGCAGTGGCGAACACCTCCGCATAGAGATGCATAATGAGGGCTTGAACAATCAAAGCGGTGAGAATCGGAAAAACGTTCGACGGGATCATGAGGAGAAGTGCATTGAGAGGTACGACCGTGATGTGTACACGAGGGCAGTGAAGAGAGAGAGAGAGAGTCCAGTGCCATAACACAGATAGATGAAGATGGCGACAACAAGTGCGAACAGGAATTGAAGGGGCATAGTTGCCAGAAATGTGACGAGGAGTCGAATGCTCAGAGGGACGGGACACTGAACAGCGGAATGCAAGGAAAAGTGCAACGGTTATTGGTACCAGAAATGCGACAACAAGTTATTACCATAAGATTTCCCAGGAAATCATTTTTAAAGCGAAGCTTTCTGTGTCTAACTTGGGGCGGTGTCAGAAAAAAAAAACTCATACATAAACTCATATATAAATAAACTCATATATAAAACTCATATATAAATACAAATTATAAACATAAACATTTGAATAAAGAAAGTGCATATATCACAAGCGAGAATCGGTAAACAATTCAGAAGAAGAAGTTGGAGCAAAAGAATGAGCTTTTTGAGCTGGAAAAGAATAAAAACTAACAGTGCAGGCGCCTAGACACGGATAAGTGTCCAGGCTTGCGCATGGGCTGGCGCCACGTGAGGGGCTCGCAAAAGGAAAACAAAAATACCTAGTGCCGTGTCAGTCAGCGTTTGAGCAAACAGCGTCGCCGACAAAACGACTGTCCGCTGCTTCTGACGTCACTCGCTCTGCGTTGCTAGGGGCAACTACCTGCGCTCATAAAACTCAGAACCATTGTAAACCGACCATGGTAAAACTAACAACCATTCTAAACAAACTCTCCTCGACTCAGTGCCACGCACATGGAGAATGGGGCGGCCAAAGAAGATCTGGACGCCTGAAGAATATACGGTCTATCAGGAAGCGCGTCGCACTGCCAGGCAAGAATGCAATCGCCCATCAGAAGAAGAAGAAGAAGAGGAGTGCAGGTCTTCGACGGTGAGGGAGTGCTCGACGTTGACTTTGCCGTGGTGGACGATGAAGTATACGAAGACTGAAGTGGGAACTGTACAGAGGTCAAAACTGTTAGCAACAATGCGCGAACGCGTGGCCTTCTATACGTGCAGCGCACCCCGCTGATAGCCACCGGCGTGACCAGCGAGATTAGGTGACGGCGCTGCGGCAGCTAGGCATGCGAAAGCTATTGTCGATGCTTCCTTGTTTCGGGGGGAGAGATTCGACACCAAAAGTCCCTTACCACGACCGCCGCAAACGTCAATATTAAACATTATCTGATGCAGATAACCAGCGCAGTCTCGTTTTCGCCTTTGGTATGGTTCCCACATTCCTCTTTTTTATATCGGAACCACACCAAAGGCAAAATTACGCCCATCTTCCCGCGAGGGAACCCTGATGTGATGCGACGCATCAGGGGGGAGCGTTTGGACTGACGCTGGTATTGGATTGCGTCAGTCCACTCGTTAAAGGGACTGTCGCTTCCATCACGTCTTCGTCGGAAGATCTTGCACGGAGGTATCGTCAAGCAAAGTCAAGTCAAGTGCGAGAGCGAGCGCTGGACTGATCCGGCGCCGTGCGCTCCCCCGCTCATATTCCCGCTTTTGACAGGGGAGGAGCCGGGGGGGAGAGTCACGCGCATGCGCACACACGCGCGCACTCAGAGCAGCGAAGCGCCCACGCACAGCTGTTGTTATGATAATGAGACGGAGTGAGAGTGCGCACACATGCGCGCACCCAGAGCAGCGAAGCGCACCTGCGCAACTGTTGTTATGATAATGAGACGGAGTGAGAGCGTTGCGCACAGCTGTCGGAGAGAAGAACGAAGGAGAGTTGCGCATGTGCAGTGATCTTGCGGACAACGCCGCGACGACGGAGGGACATACCCGAGAGCAAGAGATACGTCGCATCTAATAACAAGACTGCACTGGTTATCAGCGCAAGATAACGTTTAATATAGACTTTGGTGGTGGCCGTGGTGGGGGACTTTCGGCGTCGACACTTGCCCCCCGAAATGCGAAAACATCGGCAATAGCTTTCGCATGCCTAGCCGCCGCAGTGCCGTCACCTAATCTCGCTGGTAACGCCGGTGGCTATCAGCAGGCTGCGCTGTACGTATCGAAAGCCACGCGTTCACGCGTTGTTGCTAACAGTTTTGACCTCTGTACAAATAAAGCCGTGAGCTGCCACCCTCCCCCCGTGTCTTACCCGTGCCGAGGAGGTGGCGCTTAGGAGGATCCGGGTGGGGGTGGCTTTAACTTCCGCCGTGACCCGCCAATGGCCTCACTTTAAAGATTGTTTTACAGACCCCGGTTGCCCGGTTTGCCACCGCAGCGATGCAATAGCCGACATACAGCACTTGCTGTGGTCTTGCCTCGCTTTGCGTCCTACGAGACTGCGACACCTTGCGGCGACGGGCCTCCACGTAGACGACGCATCCGCATACAACAAATGGATATATGGGCCCAATTATGGTTTCCTCCTACTTTATAGGCGAAGCGAACATGCTCATGTTAATCCAACAAACTTTCCTCATCATCAACTCATACCCCTTATCTATGCCCTGCGGCAAAATAAACGGTCAAAGAAAAAAAGCCCTTATACAATTCACTTTGCGTTTGATGTGGTTTTCTGACGAGTACCATATATATACACAGGGTTAAGGGTTCTCAGCCCATTTTCGCCACGCATAAAGAGAGCCTTTCCTACGCCAGCTCGCTCAAGCTTTTCGTGACGTATACAGAGCAGTGGCCTCAGCACCGACACAGGTTTTGTAACCGCGAGCAGGTTTGTCAGCCGCACAGAAGCTTCTTGGAGGCCGAGTGTTGTGCAGCCTGGTGTAGATTCTGTATGCGGGTCGAGATGAAAAGTTGTAGGAGAAAGGAAATGTGACCAGGCGGTTTGCAACGGCCGACACCAGAAAGAGACTGAGCCTATCTTCTTGCTGCTTCTAACGTTGGAGGGTTCACAGTTCGAGGAAACGTTTCCCGATAAAGTGAATTATGCAAAGTCCAGTCCAAGGGCCTGGACAAAGAAGGTAGAAGGGACAGCCGCATACGTTGAGGGATTCCACGTGTGTCATCGATTAATCAATGGGGGGATGTGGAGCTGCTCATAAATTATGTCTTGGCGCGTTTTGGGCGCGCGTTTACAATAAAATTACGCTTCCCTTGCGGGCCACGGGCGGTCGTCATGGCCCGCTGTGGACGCCAACGCCAAGGAAACCCAACACATTCGGTGAAACGGGATCTCGATCATTGAAGCATGCTGATGTGCCAAAAAGAGAAGGGAAACAAAGGGCAAGGAAAATTAAGATATTCATAAAAGGAATAGAAAGATGGAAAGGTGGCAAGAGAAATAAGAGACGAAGTCACTTGCCATGAGCGAGAGCTTTCGCATAATTGATAATGAAGTTACATGTTGGAGGCGTTCCGTCTAGATCGGATCTACACAATGTCCGACACCCTTATTGATGTGCTCTTTTTGTGCCGCGCGCCATTCTCCTTATGGCGACAAGCGCTTCTATGGCGGGTCGTACGTCACAGAAAGTAGAAACGAAGCTACAAACTTACAGCCCTGTGGAGAAAAATATACGTGAAGATGATTGACGGTGGCCACCTCTATGCATGCGGAGCTCTGTGCAATGCGAAGGGCGAGGCATTGACAAAAGTGCCGTGGTTCAGGGGCATGAAAATACGATAACATAAACAGCCGTCGCGAACCCTATAGAATTGAAGCCAAGGAGCAAAAAAATGAGAGTAAGGGAAAATCATCTATTGCTGATGTTGAACATGGCTTAGAAAATATGCTGTGCTAATTCGAGCCTCCAGAAAAGCTCAAGGCCGTCGTACCTACATTACTTCAAAGAACTCTTCGAAAGTCTAAATATCCGAGACATTACGCCACCCAGTCAAAGCTGGATGTTTGAATTCACTGATATTTTGCACTTCTCTCCCCACCCCTTTTTCTTTTTTTCATAAGGGATCGGATTAGAAACCTACAGGTTTTTGAGTGGACCCGTCGCGATGGTTCGGTGGCCAAGCAGTCGTGCTATTCGATACCCGGCCGCGCTTGCTGCTTTTCTGATGGAGGCGAAAAGCGAAAACACCCGTGTGTTGAGGTTTTGGCGCGCGTCAAGAATCCCCAGGTGGTCAATATTAATCCGGAGCGCTTCCCTACGGCACGTGGCGTAGCCCAGGTGTAGCTTCGGCGCGTTAAATTGAACTGAAGTTTCTTTATTTGACCACAAAGCAGCGCGTGCTCATACAAAGGAAATTACAAACAGAAATGTCAACAACGCAATGTGGTGTGGAAAATGAGGAGAAAGCTGCGCACATGCAGCTTGACAAAGCCCCACCTTCCAGAATAAACAACAACAACAACAAAAAACAAAAACAAAAAACAAAAAACACACGAAAAAATGAAAAGAAAACAAGAAGGAAGACAACAGGCAAACTATGCAATAATTTCTTAGCAAGAATTTAGATAGCCTAACAAAAATAATTTTCTCAAGGTGCTTCGAAAATATGGGCAACACAGATATGGGCCTATAATTATTCATAATATTTTTATCCCCGTTTTTACGAATAACAACTACCTTAGCATTTTTCATTCGTTTAGGGAAAACTCCGGTGCCTAAGACAAGGTTATATATGTGAGTTAACGATGGCAGTAGCATATCAAGGACGAAGGCAACCGGCTCCCTTTTTATACCATCGATGTCCTCACTTTTGCCGTTTTTTAGTTTCGTAAAAGTACTAGCAACCTCAGATTCATCAGTGGGGCCGAGGAAAATTGTAGTACCTAGAGGTGCGGGCAAGTAGCCTATAACACTGGTGTCGTGGGTGGTTTCGAGAGAATAGGTAAAGTGATCATTAAATTTGTTTGCTAGCGCTGTACCTTTGTAGACGGACTGTTCAATAGTCATTTCGCATATGTTTGACGTAGGTTTGCGAAAAAACAAAAATGAATTAAGTTTTTTCCACATGTACTTAACATCTGTGATGCCCTGGAACATACTAAAATAGTAGGCATTCTTCACTTGTCTTAGGATTTTAGTTAAGCTGTTTCTATACGTCTTAAAACATTTAAATACATTTGGATCGCGGTTTTTCAAGAAAGATCGGTATAAATTGTTTTTAGTGTTAATCATCTTTATGTGGGTTGACGTAATCCATGGCTTACGAGCCCGTTTTGGTTTTTTAGCTTCTCCGTAGGGAAAACATCGTTTGTAAACTGAGGAGAACTTTTCGATGAAACGTTCATAAGCCGTATCTGCCGAGGTACACGCAAACACATCATCCCAACTAATGCATTCGAGTTCGTTGCGAAATCTGGAAAGGGTATCCGCCATTATGGCTTGAAAAGTAGGCTTTATATTTGGTTCTTTTGGGCAGTAGTGGCGGTCGGAAACTAAAAATATGGGCAGGTGATCGCTAAGTGATACGTCAACAGTACCGGAAATTCCCATAATTAAAAATAGTCTATGAGCGTTAAGTGCGCTAACTGGAAAACAGAGTAACCGGACGAATACACAAGAGAAAGGAGGGCCCGAACACGGCGCTAACCTACAACCGATACTTTATTGTTTGACGCGAAGTGAAAGTGACCTCATTATCACCAAAATTTGAGAAGGATGAGAACTGGTGAAAAACAAAAACCCACAAAAACAGAAAATATAAAACCCATGATAACGCATTTCAATACAAACCCTGAAACCAACGTCACGTATACGTCTTGTTGCCCCTCTGTGACCACCGATATAAGGATTTCCGATTGCTTTTGCGGCCGAGGATATAGACGGCATGCTGACAGTCATTCGCGCTGGTCAGTGCCATCTACATCCCCGCATGATAACAGTGGTGACCCATAATGCGCGTCGTCATGTTAGGCATAAAAAGTTTAATTTAAAGCGAGCGCTCCTTTCTTTCTTCCTCCGCAGTCACTTGGCACCCCCCTTAAATATTCTTAGAAAGTTCATACACAGTTATATCTAACATCAGAAGTTGGTTTAGGCTGGTTTGCGCTTGTCACATTAACTTTGAGCGAAAAAAAAAATACTTGCGACGATCACGGAAGCAGCAACGTGACTGCGGACGCAGGAGCCTGCACGTCGAAGGTGGCGTAAATCTTTCGCAGACAGGAACAAGGTTCCCCCGTTGCCAAGCAACGTCATTTGCTTGCCCTTTCTTATGTATCAACTCAGTAATGGACGAAGGAGGACGAAGAAACTGCCAGTCGGCTCAGTGGGGGACCGTTTTATTGTCCCGTATTTTCGATTTATTTCGTCCCAGCTTACAGTTCGATCACGAGGCCCACAGATGTTTTTTTCCAGCATAGCTTCGCTGACTGAAATAAAAAGGACAGTGACAAGCAGTGATAACTCGGAGCGGTGGCACCAAATAGCCACCGCGATGGTGTGCGATCGTATCGCACCCAGCTCGGATTACAAAAGCCTACGGCTCCTTTCGTCGCTACAAGGGAGACCAAGAGAGATACAATAAATCCCTTCACTGGCTGAAATGATCGTTTGCCTGTTGTCGCTGTGGTCCTGGGTTTGTGCCCTGACAGCGGGCTGTGAGGTATACGCGCATGTATGGACCAGAGTGTGAATTTTGCCCTGAAACATGCGGGAAGCCTTTCTTTGTTTCATTGACAACGTCCTGCGCCTACCTTACAGCCCTCTCGTTAAAAAGAAGTGTTACAGGACGTATTGTGGCGATGTCGGTCTGCTTGTATTTCTGTTGCTACTCACACAAGACTTTTTTTTTTTTTTTGCGGTGGGAAATTCTAAGTTTTATCCATACAAATTTTCGGGGTGAATTGAATAAATTTTATTATGTGTGTTGCCCCGCTGTCTTGTGCCTCCTGCTTGGCACGCTGTATAAGAGCCCGTCGTTCCTGCTCGGACTCGCTGCTCAGCACCTGATCCCATCGCGCTGCAGTGGGTCGTCGTACGCGTGGTGTTAGTGGTCATCGTAATCATCAGCCTACTCGGGCCCACTGCAAGACGTAGGTGCCTCCCACCCACCTCCAACCGCTCCAGTCCTGCGCTGCTCGATTCCACAATTTACCCCAGTACATCCCCATTTCATCCCTCCACCGGGTTTAAATGGCCGTCCCCTTCTTCTAAACTCATCTCTTGGTACCCACTCTGTAACCCTAATTGTCCACCAGTTGTCGGTTCATCTCACTACGTGGCCAGCCCAGGTCCATCTTTTTTTCTTTATTTGAACTATGATATTGTCAAGTCTAGTTTGTTGTCTGATCCAGGTAGCTCATTTCCAGCACCTGAGTGTTGCTCCTGTGAGTATTCCTTCGATGGCCCGTTGATCCGACCTAAGTTTGATTTCTAGTTGTTTAGTAAGGCGCCAAGTTTCAGCTCCGTATGTCAAAACCGGCAGTATGCACCGGTTGCATATTTTTCTTTTCAGTGACAGAGGTAGCTTACTTTTCGTTATTTGGGAGTGCTTGCCATCAGAAAAGCGTCCGCTGCGTTTTTACTAGCGGTCGCTAAACGGCCAAGGTTGCTGGATTCGATTCAAACAGATAAGGAATTTGGAAAGACAGAAAGAAAGTGGAGAAAAAATGCCCTCCGGGTGGGTTCGGAACCCACGACCTCCAGAATACGCGTCTGGTGTGATGACTACTACGCTACCGGCGGGGCTATTTTCCCCTCCACTTTCTGGGGTATTTATGTTAAGGTATTTTTTGTTTCCTGCACTTGGGGGTGGTAGCCAGCGCCACTCGGACTACTCGGGGTGAAGGGCACCTTCTTTTTAACCCCCGGGCCGTGACTCGAGTGTCTACGACATGTCGAGAGTGGTCGAGCAGCGTTGAACCCTCTTAAGCTCCCTATGGCAGTAAGGCTGCCAGAACAGAGGCCCTCGCTATGCATATAGCGAATCAGAATGGGAAATGAGAAATAAGGGCTGGCAGTCAAGAAAACCTGGGAAAACCATATATATATCAGGTTAGTATAGACAGAGACACATGAGAAAGACGTAGGAAATAGAAATAAGTTTACTGACGTTTCAGGAAGAGGACTTCCTTTCTTCAGACTTCCTTTCTTCGGACTTCCTTTCTACGTCTTTCTCGTGTGTCGCTGTCTTTTCGCGCTCTGTGTGTGGTTTTATATTTCCAGACTATATATATATATATTTATAGGGAGCAATAAAACTTGGAAGATGGTGGAGAACACAAGAAAAGCAAACTTCGAACAAGGTTGAAACCACGCTTGTTGCCAACGTTTCAGCAAAGAGACTTGCCTGACAAGAACAAAACATATATACTGACATTATATATATACTGCCAAAATATATATACTGACATATATACTGACAAGAACAAAAGCAACGTGCTTTACAGGAGAAGGGTTATTAACCCAGCTCATGGCACCTTCATCGATTGAAAATCCAAGGAAACACACAAAAAGTTTGCGCGCCTTACATGAAACAGCTGCTTATTTATTAACCACGAGGAAACAAGCGTTACCGCCTAATGGTTATTGCCGGGCTGGGCCTCGAAAGCTATTTTGTTATAAGCGTTACCTTTTTGTCTTGCCTGATTTTGCCCATAACACGTGTGCGACGTACGTAAGCGGCTTCGCTTTATTTATCGCTTTCGAATCTCGCGCCTGCCTCCCGGCCCAGCTGTGAGAGTCTATGAAATAATCAGGTGCCAGGTACTGGCGTTTGCTGGGATGAAATATCGGGCTATTTTCGGAACGACTCTTCCTGCTATTTGCGTAAACAAGTGCCTTCGTTAGGCGGGCACACCAGCGACGTCTATAGATAAACTCCGAAGCTTCGAAGATACGTACTCAGGTTTCTGCGGAGCAAGTTAGGCGCCTCAGTATTTGGTTCATACTTCAGCACGAGGAAGGAAGCAATTTGAACGTAATGTGATTTCTCTGGTCTAACTATGTGGGGCCGAAAGTGCGATTTCTCTTTTTCTTTTTTTCTTAGGCGAATCGATAAAGGCGCATAAGCGAACGCGTCTTGCACACCCGAAGGCTACAAATAAAACAGGTGGGTTGCGTTGTAATGCGGGCGCAACTCCTGTTTTATTTCTAATCACAGAAAAGAGTAACGTGTTGTTCGTACAATGGTAGAACATTGCTGCTATATTTTGTTTTTAAAAGAGACGCGCATTAATATATTCCTCACTTTTCCGTTTTCCGAACGTTTTCCGAACCGAAGCTACAACTGGGCTGTAAAGCGCGCAGTAGTCCAGAGATACTTACTGCGCTTTTCTGCAGCACCGCGTTAAACGGTTTGATGCAACGGATAAGGATGATGTGCAGAAAGTACTCCGTGAAAGTTCACTCACGGCGAGATTTCTTACACACGGTCGCATTACTTTTTTGAAATGAGAAAGTGTGAGGTAACACATTACCTCGTGCACGCTCACAGCATCACCACACGTATTAGTAGTATTTTTTTATTCAAAGGGGTGTTTCAGGGACGATTTCTAATGTTTTGTATCCAAACCAACATGTGACAACGCAGGTAAACAGATAAACAGTTTAGCGTTATAATATGATAAAATATTACACGTTGACTCAGTAGACGCATAAAAGTTCTTGTTACTAACTGAAATGTTAGAAATCGCATGAAATGTCGATGATTTCTTTCCAGTCGCCTTTTTGTTTTGAAGAAACATCAGCTAAAAGTGACCTCCAAACGTTTCTTGTCTTTTAAGTGCCCGATTTAAGGATTGCTTATTTGTCCCTTCTCTAAAGTAGTGATAGGCATAGTTACTGAAATTACAACTGCCAAAATGTCCAAAACTGCGCTTTTACTGCAGCACCGTGCTGAACAGTTCGATGCAACGAATAAAAAGGGCACGCCAGAAAACCCCATGTTTCTACACTTGATTTAGGTCGAAACTCCGGCTCCACGTAACCAAAATGGCGGTCTTTTAAAAGAATAGGTTAAACGGGTCCGAATTCTCGAAATGATGCCACAATTCTCAGCGAAGCTCCTCTACACAAATTAACTAGTTGCGTTTAGAAAAAAAAATGTGTAAATTTTACTCTGGATGGGATTCGAACCAAGGTCCTCCTGAATGCGAGAAGAGCGCGCCCTACAGGAGTAATTTGACCATGCTAATTACAGCACTAGCTATTAAGCGGCAAAGAACGTTTCCGCTGATAACGCAAACAAATGCGTTTGGCAAAGCGTTTTAGTTGTATGCATTTCACTAGCAAAACATAGACACGGACGAAGAAGAAGTACACAGGACACTCGCTAGACTACAACTGAAATTTTACTTAGCGTCCGTGAAACAAAGACCGATAACATATCACCACGACCTACCCCTACACATCCCCACACACGCCAGCCTATGTGTCACACATGCGCCCTCGTAGGTAGCCTATCTCCTTATCTGTAAGAGTGATTGAAGGGGTGCTCACACAATTAACTCCTTCCCTGTAGATATGAAATGCCTCGTTAATCTCGCGACTAGTTTGGTCACGTCCAGATCCTAAAACACGTGTTTTATCGAACGCCGGCGTACAACCAGTGCACCGCCTGCAATGATCGGCCAGATGGCCTCCCGCCGCAAGCGACGAAACTGCTGCACGGGGCTCTCTCAGCCTGCCCCGTCTGTCCCACGTAGCATTTGCTGCAGGACAGCGGAATGCGGTAGATGACACCTTCATTGCAGGTGACAAAACTGGTGCCATGTTTCTGGGTGCAAGCTTGGCGTGGCTTCTCCTTTACGGCGGGGCACATCCTCATCAGCTTGCCAGGCGCGGTGGCCAGCACTTCCACGCCACATTTTTTCCCCGTTGAAATTGATCGTTGAAATTGATTTTCGCATGTAAAATAACTGCGGTTTCCTCCACTCCGCCGAGTCGTGGGAACACGTAGAGTGGAGGACAGACTTAGAATACTGCCACAGGTTTGGAAAAGCGATGCTGGCTCTTTGGACAGCAGGGTGGTAGCATTGCTACAAATCAAAGCCCTTTTCTTAAGAGACGGATGGTTAAAACTCGAAGCTTTCGTCCATGCAACCAGAGTGAAAGTCTAAGTCCAAAATCTAAACTGCTTCGACTGTGCAGTGCAGGAACTGTGCAATCGGGTGGACGTCGGCTTCATAACGCGATGGACACGGGTGCATTCCGACCATGGGAAGCGTTTTTTTTTTCTTTTGTGGCGCTGGATGTGCTTTTGTGAAAACCCATCGTCATCATGTACATACCTTCCCACAGTGTAACGTGGCTTTCCCGCAGTGCGTTTTTGCGTACGGTCGCCATCAGTAAGGCAAAGAAATCTTCAGTTGATTAACTAAAAAATAATCCCCTAGTAATGTCAATAGTGGAAATGCAAATAATACTACAAAGGAAGGCCTATGCTTTAAAATGAATCAACAGTCGTTCCTGACCCTCGCCTAGGATCCAAAGGAAGGTGTAGAATTTTGAAAGCTGCAACAAATGTGTACTGTGCACTGAGCGGCTATTAAGACGTACAGATAGAACAACTTGCACACGCCTCTTTACCTTCGCCCTCTCGATCGATGCTCGGAATTGTGTTGCGAAGACTGCATGCATTTTCCTTTTTTTTTTTCGGCTGCTCGGTTGCGCTGCCCGACTGGCAGGAGTGAACACTTGGTTGACGCGTTTAGGACTCGTAAAAAGCTGTGTTTTTTCATTTACTTCGGGTGTTTTCGAAAGAGCGAGCTCGAAGAAATGATTCTAGCTGCCGCAGGTAAAACGTTATGCGGAAGAAAGCTCCGTCAGTGAACTAAATCAATAGCGGTCAAACCAAAATCCACCCGTGTTTCTCGCCCGGTTTTAGGCTGCCACGGACGGTTGACGACAAAGAAAGAGCTTTCCTTTCTTATAAAAAGTGCGCTACCAGTCAGAGTTGCACGGAAACGTGTCTTGAAGCTGCTATGGTGTCTCTGTAATCCAGAGTAAGTGAACTGCAGAACAAACCAAATTAATTTCCGCACTTCAAACTGTTAAAGATCATCTGCGATCAACAGACGCAGCAATGAACGATATGAGCAAGCGTCTGACTAGCCTAGAAACGCATTACTGCCGGCTTTCAAGCATGCGCAGAGAACTAGACGACGCGAAAACTTTAACCGCTGAAATCACCCGGCATTATCATAACTTTCAATCCCGTGCGGACGATAGCGAAAACCATTCACGCCGAAATAACTTGATATTTTATGGTATTCCTGATCCCAATCCCAAAGAATGCTTTGCCGATTCAGAGGCAACAGTCATTCGTTGTATTACTGAAAACCTTGAAATAGAAATACATCCTTCATATGTAGAACGCGCACACCGCCTTGGACGCCATTCGCGTGACCGCGTCCGCCCTGTAATTGTAAAATTTAGCTCGTTTAAGGTCAAACAGTCGATCTCGTTGGAAGGCAAGAAATTCAAAGGCACTAACTAGCGCGTTGGCGAGGACTTTTCGCCTGCCATCCGACATGCCCGAAGACATCTTGTGACTTTCGCCAGATCAAAATCTACAGCATTCAGTTTGAGCTTCAAAACTTTGTTCATCGGTTCTAAACGTTACATTTTTGATGAATCCTCACAGACAGTGAAGCAAGTAACCTAGCAATCACTGCGTCGTCCATTATCATCAAGCAATCCCCAACCAACGCCGCAAACTAGCGTGTCTCTTTCCGTAATCATTACCAACATTCGCAGCTTCATTTCAAAACGCGAAATCATCTCTAATCTTGTTTCATAATCCAGTAGCAACTTGTTTTTAGTGACGGAAACATGGCTTAATAGCGACGTAAATGATCAGGAAGTTCTGGCTGACTTGGCAAATTTTCAGATCTTCCGTAAGGGCCGGGACGGCAGGATGAGAGGAGGGGTGCTCATTGCTGTTAGCCAGGGCCTACCAGCAACTTTGGTGAATCTTTCGTCCGATTTGGAGATAATATGGGTAAAATATCAAGCTGTACCACAATCAGTTTTAATTGGCGTGGGCTACAGGCCCCCACATAGGAATCCTGACTTCTCCGGCAAGCTTAATTCTGTGCTAAATGAACTTTCAACAAAGTACCCTAATGCCCACACTATCTTGTTTTGCCTAATTTCAACCTAGCTTAAGTTCTCACCAAGCCAACCCGCCTAACCCAAGGCTGTGAAAGCATATTAGACCTATAATACGAACCAGTGTTCCTGAAAGCATATCTATTTCCTACTTGCCAGAAATAAGTGACCATAAAGTAATTCAAGCCAACATTTTAATCACTACTCCAAAACAACGAACCGCCAAAAAGAGCATACGACTGTATGATAAACGAGACTACACTGCTATAAATAATGAATTAAACCATTTTCTTCCAACATTCAAAGCCAATTTTCATTGTCGCTCGGTGCATGATGACTGGAAGTTATTTAATATAAATGTGATATATTGGTAAAAAAATTCATCCCTAAGCTCAGTTTCCGTGCCAGTTCCCAAAAACCATGATTTACCGAAACTCTCAAAAGATTAGAAAATAATAAAAAACGCCTTTTTAGCTCCGCCAAGCAGCAGAATATTGAAAATGCATGATTAAAATATTATGCTGTTGAAAAAGCTTACCTAACGGCAATACGAAACGCTAAGCATTCTTTTTTTCACACCGACTTACCGAAATTGCTTACTAGTAACACTAGGAAATTTTTGCAGGCCATAAATCCCAACCACCCGTGCACTGTTACTCTTACTAATGAAGCAGGTGACGTGGCCACTGACTCTGAATGTGGTGATATTGATAACAGAGCCTTTACATCTGTTTTAAGCAAAGAAATGGACGTTCCACCCCCTGCACTGCCTACTGTAGTCAATACTGTCATGCCACCAATACTTTTTGTCGAACCCGGAATTTTTGCAGTCATTGACAAACTTAAATTATCTTTATCATCAGGTATCGACAACATGAATTCAAAATTTCTAAAGAACACTCAACACATCTGTGCAACATTTTTGTGCCTACTTTACTCGCAGTCTCTTTCCTCGGGTCAGCTTCCTGCTGATTGGAAACACGGAAATATCACCCCAGTATTCAAATCAGGTATTAGAGAGTCACCCCTGAATTATCGACCCATTTCATTAACCAGCATCCGATGCAAAATCATCGAACATGTCATATACACCCGGATCATGAACTTCCTAGATTCAAATAACTTTTTCAATTCCGCACAGCACGGGTTTCGCAAAGGTTTCTCGTGCGAGACTCAACTGGCCATGTTTTCTCACGACTTGCATATTAATTTTGATTCTAACGTGCAGATTGACACCATCTTTCTGGACTTCGCAAAAGCATTCGATAAAGTACCCCATAAACGCCTTGTGTTCAAACTTTTTTGGTTAAACCTACAACCCGACGTCCTAAAGTGGATCCGTGAATTTTTAAGTAACTGCACTCAAGCTGTTTTTGTTAACAGTGCTACCTATACTTCCCTTCCGGTAACATCCGGTGTCCCGCAGGGGTTAGTTTTGGGTCCGCTTTTATTTTTCATATTTATTAACGATATCCCAACTCACGTATCCTGTAAAATCCGAATGTTGCCGATGATTGTGTTATTTACCACACTGTTTGTAACGCTTTTGATCAATTAGCTGTACAAAGTGATCTTAACAATGTAAAACAATGGTGCGAAGATTTGCTAATGGAACTTAACCCTGACAAATACAAAGCGTTATCCTTTACCCGCCGCCGCTCTCCACTTGTTTTTTCTTATTCTATCAGTAACGTTCCAGTTGAAACAGTTAATTCATTTAAATATCTGGGAGTCAGATTCGGCAACGATCTTTTATGGGGTTTGCATATCACAAACGTCATATAATCGGCAAATAAAACTTTGGGATTCTTGCGAAGTCACCTACGTAATGCACCCAGAAATGTAATATTATTAGCTTACAAAAGCCTTGTAAGAACAAAACTGGAATATGCTTCCCCAATCTGGAGCCCGCAACAAGCCTATCTTCAAGACGCCCTTGAGTCTCTTCAAAACCGTGCCGCTAGGTTTATCCATACTGCGTACTTCCATGACGTCAGCGTATCTTCACTGAAGCCAGAAATTGAACTACCCCTCCTTACTTTTCGCCGCCTTATCGCCAGTATTTTTCTAGTTCATAAGTTTTTTCACAGCTCGATGCCCATGCCACCTTATTTTGTTCTCCCAGCGCACATCTCTCAACGCACTGGTCATCCCCTTGAAGTCGCACGCCCACGTGCAGGCACCGTTACTTTTTCTACATCATTTTTTCCTCGCACAGCAGCTGCCTGCAATGGCCTTTCAGGCGACATTCTTGCCATTACTTGTACTTCCACCTTCACAAGTAGTATCACTAATCACCTTTCACCGTAGGACAAGCGATTGTTTTCTGCTCAGTTTTTTATGTACCCACCCCTTATGTAACAACCCGCAAGGGGTCTTTAAGGAAATAAAATAAAATGAAACGAAATGAAAACAACGGCTCTTTTTTAAGGTCCGTTGGATAACACAAGAAGAACGTGTGGGCAATAAATGGAACCTACAAATCATTTATACGAACGGGGTAATCGAAGTTTGAAAATTTTAGCCCATGCAAAGACGTAATGTCATGGCGAACAGAGCAGACGGGAATTAGGAGCAACATCTTGATGGAAATTACCACGTTGATTTTATATTTCATGTGAAGTGTTTATGAATTCAGTAATGTGGAGCGGGTCCGCAAGATCCCGTCATAATTTAGCAAGCTCATCGATAGTCTCGAGGAAAAAGGTAGCTTCAGTTTAGGTAAGCATTGAAAGCTGAAGATTTTGAGTGTGTGTGCACTCATGTGTGTATACGCGCTACACTATTCGATTACAGTTAAACCCGGATGTAACAAACCTCTACGTAAAAAATTCTACGATTTAACCAAGTTTTTCCATTCCCCATTGCCATCCCCGTTAAAGCCCATGTGTTTGCGAACTCTATGTAACGAAACCGCGCTATGGTTAACCTTTATTTACATAAAGGTTAACCATAGGTTAACCAAGTGGCTAAGCTGATCAGTCATTGTTTGCATTACTTTTACTGAAACGTCGGCCTGAGAAATGCACTAATTTAGCTAATACTAGTATGGATCCAGCAGCTACGAAAAGGTCTAGAATCGCCTAAAAACAAAATGTCATTATGATGGAGATGATGATTATTATGATGATGATGATGATGAACAGAGCGGCTAGTGCCATCCCGCGGTTAACGTAGCAGGTTCGTCTAGTTTTGATTGTGTTGCACGACACCAAACCATGTAGCAGGAGAAACTACACCTCCCTTTTTCCGCCCGTACGGCAAACTACCCTGCTTTTCCCCGCCTGAGTACTATGTCGGTTCGAAACTTAAGTTTTGAGGGGCTAGGCCTGTAGTCGCGCGTCTCCACTGCTATCTGTGGTATCGATTCGTCGGTGATACGTTCTGCGGTCAGAAAACGAAAAGTTTTGTCTTTTCAAGACAAGCTCACAACCTTAAATGCCGTCTTCGCCGGTGACAAGAATGTCGCCGCTCAGACAATATCCCGGCCAGCCGCCTGTCAACAATTTTGACCTCAGAAGAGAGAATAAAGTTCGCCAAATGGCGCCCTTTCAGCATACGGCAAAAGTGGCGCTCAAGTTACTTTAGTGAATTCGGGGGTGAGTGACCTTGCCTCCTTGGAGACCCGTTTGTGCCCAAGCTCGTGCGAAAGCAGCAGGCGTAACTCACGCAGTTTTTCACTGCGAAATAAGTCTTTGAAGGGTGAGTTCACTTTCACTTATGTCTAGCATTTTGGTTTCGTTTTGTCTTCATTCACGCGAGCCTTCAGTCGAAACCTGCGTGTAACAAAAACCTGTATGTAACGAAAAATTGCGAACTTCTGTCAACTTCGCCACATCCAGGTTTAACTGTATTCCAAAAATGCAATCTCGTGTCAAATCAAATCAATTACCTGGTGTCGAACCAATTGCAGGTACCTGTTTGACATTTCGAGAGTTCCGCGAGACACGTGCGCGAGACTAGTCGTTTCTCCTCCCGCCAGCGCGGACTCAATGATAACTACGGAGTGACCAAGCCACCATTCACCGCCTCATCTTCCCCAATACATTGGCCCACGTGGAAAAGCCAGAACCCAAATTTTTTCCCTTACCACTCTGTGCCTCCATCCAACGGGGGCATCAACCAGCCATCCCCAGCCCGCTTTGTCCTTTTGGTTTGGGGCAATGGTCTGACCAGCTCAGACAACGCAAGAACAACGGCTGATTCATCGGGCGCGCCGGATAGCTAGAGCCGACGGAGTCCTAGACTGAAGGCGCGTTCACACTTGCGACGAAAGCGAACGAAAGCGACGAAAATTTCGTCGCTTTGTCGCGCGACGACCGTTTTTGGCGAATGGTCGGGACCAATTTTTGTCGTCACGCGACAAAGCGACAGAATTCTGGTCGCTTTCGTCGCAGTGTGAACGGGCCTTAAGAACAACGCCCTGGCAAGTACGGTGACCATCTAAACCTATATTTAAAACCAAATAAAAAATTTTCCTCATTCTGCACAAAGCTTGACAACGCTGATGAAATAGGGGACGAGAATGACAAGCATATAGCGAACGGCATCAAGTCTCCTTGCGCAATGAGGTGACCGAGCATGAAGAATGTTATCAGCGCATGCAGAAGGCGGCGCCTTGTCGCTCATCAAGTTTTTCTGCAAACTGTGCGCGATGCAGAAATTTAAAACCATTTTCTGAGAGGCTACGCGATCTCGCGATACATTCACTGATGCAAAACCAGAGGTTTCCACTCCTTCCAATGAGTCCCGCAAAATCATCTTTCGCTCCTAAAACTAAAAACCTGTGGTTGATTCCTCTGCCATAAGAATGGGTAAAACACGAAAGTGAAATGTGCAGTGAAATCTGCAGCGAAATCAGCATGATTTTCGGGTCAGGGGCTATCATCATCACCATCACCGGTGGTACTCGCTTCACATCGGGTCCGCAGTTTTTCGATGATTGTGCCGGCTTATCACCTTGTGGACCAAAAATGCTTGCCCCAAGTGTTCCGTGAAATCATCAGGACCACGAGGATACCCGCCTTTGAGGTAGGGGACCATTTTTGAGGACTTTAAGGACAATTTTGTGCTCACCCGAGCCGAGCCGTTGCTAAGCCTAGACGTGTTCCATCGGCCGCTGGGCTTCGCCGCCGCCTGCGCCGACGGGCGGTCGCTGCTGGAACGGACATTGTTCCGAAATCTACCAGCATCATGGCCACTTCCATGAGTGTTGAAGTAGAGGGGGAGGATATTAACCCCGAAGAAGTCACCAGGACCCTGGGATGGCGCATCGCCGGTGAACGCAAGTCGCGCCCGCGTCAACGAGACCTAGGCCTGTCCAAAGAACTTCAGTCAAAACTCTCCAGTACTGGTCGTGGACCCGAGAATGCCAAGTGCAAGTTAATCGAGGGAGCGCGTATGCCTGCGTTGCCGCGAGAAGATACTAAGATTGTGGTGAGGCCACGCGGGGGTCTCAACATCAGCAAGGTCGGCCATGTGGAAGTTGGCCGAGCCATTTATGCTGCGGCGGGAGTCTCTAAAGAAGAACGGATCCGGGACGTGATATGTCCGAATTACCAACAAAACATCGTTATCATCAGTACTTCGAAGAGAGAAAACGCTAACCGATACGTGAGACTCACCCAAATTGTCGTCCAAGGCAACAAGCACGAGGTCAGCGCCTATGAATCGGCCCCACACGGCATGAGCAAGGGAGTCATACGAGGCGTCCCCCTCGGAGACACGGTTCAAGAAATCAACGAGAACATCGTCACCGAATTTAATCCCACTGCTGTAGAGGCCAACCGCATCGCCAATACGACGTCTGTGGTGATCGCCTTCAATGGACCCAAAGTGCCGAATTACGTTCGATACGGGGGCCTGCTCGCCAAATGCTCGTTGTACAGGAAGCAGATAGATATCTGCTACAAGTGTGGTCGCCTGGGTCACCGCATGGATGTTTGCCCGAATCCGACAGACCGGATTTGCCGAGGATGCGGTGCTCCAAATCCCGATGAACAGCATACGTGTACCCCCAAGTGTGACCTCTGCGGAGGCAAACATTTGACCGCAGACAAGGTGTGCAAAGCTCGCTTCAAGATCCCGTACGTGGTACGGAAACGTCAGTGGGAGCGGAGGAACGCCAACACGTCACCAGAAGCCTGTAAACCACCACGTCAGGAGAGACCAGCTACGTCAGGGAACCGGAGCCGCTCTCTATCCCGTGACGACAGGAAAGGGCGGAGCAACAGCTGTGCCTCAAGGCCGGGCTCGAGAGCGTCGTCGCCGGGTGACGTGGCCGGGAGCAGCTGCAGCGGGCGCCGCCGGGAGTCGCGCTCAAGGTCGAAGACCCGGGGACAGACGCCAGCCAAGAACGCCGCTAAACAGGTGGGCTGGGCAGATAGATCTCCTATCGCTCTTAGCAACAATGATTTCCCTCCACTTCCCAGTACCCCTAAGAAAGATTGTGAGGAATGCACGCAACTCAAAGCGCTTATAGTTAGGCAGAATCAGCAAATCAGCGAGCTTCTTGCGCGCATGGAGGCGTTAGAAAAATCAAAAAGCAGCGAGGATGACACAAAACGCAAAATTGCCAAGAGGGACGCTCAGTCAGAGCCCCCTGTGACAGCTATGGAGGCAGAGAAAATTGAATCGCGTCCATCGGAGGAGCCAGCGTGGGCCGAGCCCATTCAAGCCCTCACAGCGATGGTCACACAGCTTACCAGCCAGCTCGGCTTGGTAACGTCCAGGATGGCCAAGTTCGACACGCTCGAGGCTAATGTCAACCAGTTGATTCTAACCACCCAGAAAGCCAAAAAGGGAGCGCCGTATGGAAAACCATGCATGGGAAGTAGTCTCACGACCACCAGCCTGAGCCAAGATGGAGGACAGTCGTAAGAACAGGAAGGGAGATACAACGACCTTGGTCCAATGGAACTGTCGAGGAATAAAGGACAAAATAGGGGAATTGCAGCAGTACATATATAATGCGGAGGACAAGCCGGATATCCTTGCAGTACAAGAAACGAATTCGCGACCGAAACTCCCTGGGTACATCACATACACCGATCCCAGTGAGAAAAGCACGGCAATCCTCGTTCGAAGCAATATAGCTGCTACGCAACACATGACTGGCCAGAGAGGGTGTGAACATGTTCTATTGGAAATCCACAGCAGAAGCATAGGAAGCAAAGACAACATCTTTATACTCAACGCGTACTGCCGGCCCTCTAAGAAGGACCTAGACATAGAGGGCACGTTACTCGACAGCAAGAGAGAGGCGGGCAGCCGGCCTTTATTGATATTAGGAGATTTCAATGCGCCTCACTCGATATGGGGCTACAAATTCTGCTCAAAGAGAGGCAGGATGCTGGTGAACCTCATGGATCAGCACAACCTAGCCCTCCTCAACGAACCAGACACTCCCACCCGCATGGGTACAAGTACGTCCCGTGACACCACTCCAGACCTTACCCTGCTGAGTGGAACTTTAGACGTGTCGTGGCGGAACACGGGGGTAAACCTGGGTTCGGACCACGATATACTAAACATCACGATCAGGGGGCCCATGTTCAAGGCAAGAATGGGAACAGCAAAGCTAACTGACTGGGACAAGCTTCGACAAAGGCAAGCAGCCGACGAAGATGAGAACATGAACAGCACCAGACCATATGGGGAATGGGCCAAGGAGCAAATCGAGCTGGTAGCGAAATATACCCAGAAAATTGCGACCACACTACAGACACCCTTTGTGGACGCAAGGCTTGCCCACTTCTGGGAAGCTCGACACAGCCTCACCAGACGCTGGAAGAAACAACGACACAACAGGAAACTTCGCAGACGCATCCATGAGCTCAACAAGCAAGCTGCTGAATACGCGACCCAGCTGTGCAAAGAGAACTGGCTGAGCGTGTGTGACGGTCTACAGGGCACCCTGTCTACCAGGAAGACGTGGTCTCTCCTCCGTCACCTGATCGACCCTCTCAGCAGCAAAAGCGCGACTAATCGAAGCCTCATACGCACCCTCAACAACTATACTGGCGGTGTCGATGAACTCATCAACGACCTGAAGGCCAAGTACCTGAAAACTGAGAAGGGAGACATCGCACCTCAGGACTATGCAGGACCTACCAACGAAGCAATAGACAAACCATTCACCGACACCGAATTGGTCGCGGCAATCTCCGAGAGCAATAAGGCCAGCGCGCCAGGACCCGATACCATTACCTACAAGTTACTCAACAACCTCGGGGACAAGGCCCGCAGAGAGCTGCTCCAGTACACTAACCAAGTCTGGGAGACTGGCAAACTCCCACCGGAATGGAAAGAGGCAGAAGTCCGCTTCATACCCAAGCCTGGGAAGACACCTCACATTGACAACATGCGACCGATATCCCTCACGTCCTGCGTGGGGAAGATCATGGAACGTATGGTACTCAAGAGGTTGCAGCGACATCTGGATGCCACCGACCAGATGCCGGAGACAATGTATGGCTTCAGGCAACACCTAGGCACCCAAGATGTTCTCATACAACTTAACGAGCTAGTAATCAAGCGGGCAACGAAACAGGCGCCCCGAGCGATACTAGCGCTCGATCTCAAAGGTGCCTTTGACAACGTCACGCATGATAGTGTCCTCCGCAACCTACGCAACACGGGTTGCGGAGTGAGAGCGTACAACTATATCCGAGACTTTCTTAGCAACCGAACGGCCATGATCAGAATAGGAGAGAAGACGTCCCAACCGATCTTACTGGGGGATAGAGGAACACCGCAAGGTTCAGTTCTCTCCCCACTCCTGTTCAACATTGCTCTCCTGCCGTTGCCCAAGCTTCTCGAGTCCATTGATGGCCTGGGACATGCATTGTATGCCGACGACATCACCCTCTGGACTGCGAGAGCAGGATCGGATGGATGGATCGAAGACACGCTCCAAAAAGCAGCTGAGACGGTTAACAGCTATGTGAAGGCCTGTGGCCTTTGCTGTTCGCCTCAAAAGTCGGAGCTGACCATTGTTAGACCACGTACATCAGGGAAACGATCAGAAACCATTGGAATCACTCTAGAAGGGATCCGCATCCTTCCGGTACCTCAACTCAGGATCCTAGGCCTCTTGATCCAGGCAGACGGCAAGGCAACGGCTATGATCAGAAAAATCAAGCTCGCGTCAGACCAGATCTTGAGTATGATCAGGCGAGTGGCCAACAGGCAGAGGGGTCTGAAAGAATCAGACACATTGCGCCTCGTTCAGGCCTTTGTTACCTCAAGAATTATCTACGCAGCGCCGTATATGCAACTCCTGAAAAATGATGTAATACAACTTGACACAATAATCAGGAAAGCCACAAAGCAGGCCCTGGGTATTCCCACAAACTCGTCCACAACAAAATTACTACAAATGGCAGTCCACAACACAGTAGCCGAGCTTATAGAAGCCCACCTGTCCAATCAAAGGGTCCGCCTTAGCCATACCAAGGCGGGCAGAAGCGTCCTCCGCAAGATCGGATGGCAGCAATCCCACTATACCTGTCACGGCCAATTACCCGAAGAGTGGACTGAGAAGATGGAAAGCAAACCATTACCGCGCAACATGAACCCCACAAGGCACGCCGGACGGCGCGGCGCCCGGGCCAGAGCCCTCTCCAGGACCCTGGAGGAAGACGACACTGTCCTCTACACAGACGCCTCCCTGCCCAAACACTCCACAAGGGCAACGGTCGCGGTCACCGGGTTGGACAAGCTGGTCACCTGCGCATCGATCAACACTCCATCTTCAGAGGAAGCAGAAGAAGTGGCGATAGCCCTCGCACTCCTGCAACCTAACGTCACCAAGATCGTTACGGACTCACAAGCTGCGTACAAGAACTACAGATCTGGCTGGGTGTCCCTTGCGGCTCTAAAACTCCTCGAAAAAGCTAGGCCTCCTAAACAAAAGATCGAATTAGTTTGGGTCCCGGCCCACTCCTCTGTTGAGGGCAACGAATATGCTCATCAACAGGCCCGAGCGCTGAACTCCCGGGCCACCGAGGAGGAGGGAAGGGGATGGCAACCCATCACCAGCTACACAGATATAGTCAAATATTACAGGGACGGTAGGAAGACATTCCCACACCCCCACCACTCCTTGACTAGAGCAGAACAAGCAATATACAGGCAAATACAGGCAGGCTCCTTTCCTCACCCCTGCCTCCAGAATAAAATGTACCCTGAAATCTACAAGAACAGATGCCCTCACTGCAATCTACTAGGCACTCTCCAGCACGTCATAGGAGAGTGCAATTTCTCCAAAGACCGCCCCCCACCTATACCCATAAGTAATTCGCCTACTAACCTCACCGTTGACGAGCGATGGGAGATCTTGCTATCCAGCCCCGCCCTGGAAGACCAGCTCCGACTGATCCACAGGGGCCAGGCGGCCCTGGAAGCATATGGAACCCGTGAAGAGGGAGCCACCCCATCGGGCGCCTAACGCGCTCTGTCTGACAATAAAAGTTGTTTCCTCCTCCTCCTCCTCGGGTCAGCGGCTGTCTAGTGGATGTGCTTGGCGAGCGACGTCCAGCTGGTGGGTAGCTTCGGCAAAGGTGGACTGGCGTCGTTTCGTGGCGGATATGACGTCAGTGAAATCTTGGTGTATTCCGGGATAAAACACTTTCGTGTTAAAATATAAAACCCGAAAACGAACAAACCTAAGTATAACGTACTCTTTAGTACTAAAGGTTGCTTCCTCGCAAGAAGGCCCTGTTTGCAGCGGTGCACCCTTTACAGGCCGCTTGCTTCGTTTTACTGGCGTCACTTCCGTGGTGGACATGACGTAAGCTAAATCTTCGTGAGTCCCGGCATAACACACTTTCGTGTTAAAAACCAGAATTTTCCGCCACCCCCTACATTAAAAAGCGTTTGCTGTTTGGTATGGCTCTTCGCGAGCTTGCTCGACAAGGAAGTGGCGACTTTTTGCGTGCTTCAATGAAAGTCATTATTCAAACGGGATTTCCAGACTCGTGAGCCGGCGTGTGTTCCGACACGGTTTGCTACAAGTAGCCGGGAACAATTGAAGAGGGAGAAGAGAGCGGGCTTTCACACGTCCTTTTTCATTAGGCGCAACAAAGGACGGCTCGAAAGCTAAGTTTAATTTACGTCGATTAAGCGCTTTGCAGATGAGAAGAACGAGGAGGAGGAGGAGAGGGGTGACACGACACGGGAACGGTGAAACAAGAGCCTGCTAATGAGACGCACGTGGCGCCGCCTGCCCTGCCAGCCTAAGCTGCCCCAAACCATTAAAAGTTTGCACGGACAGAGTCGAAAACCCGGACAGGACAACGCGCAAAGAAAGGCAGAAATCGGGGATCGTTGAACTCATAAGTTCTGGCGGTGTGCTTGTGCTAAAATATACATACTCAAGAAAAGAAAAGAGATTTTTAATAGTACTATTTTTACTGGCCATTGCAGCGAAGCGCGCAATAAGTACGAATTCCTGACTTACAGGAACGGCACTGGTCAGGCAATTTTGAGAGAGTTTCTGGTTTTGTCGAGTTGCGTCTCTCTCCATGTAAATTCACAGGTAAAGTGCAAGAATGTCGTATTTTCCTCATGAGCGCCAGGTGTGGCGGCTCCGTTTCACACCTTTATTGGGAAACTCCCGCCTGTAGGCACCTCAAAAGCAAGTACGGTTTTTGCTTAACATTATAGATTTGTATATGGCTATAAAAAACTGTGACTTGGTTACCCTAGATATGCGCTGCCATTATATCTGAATTAGCAACAAAATAGCAAAAGGTACCTATTTTTTCTGTAAATGTCCATCGTCGAGAGAGCGAATATGTTATTACCTTAGTTATTTCAATGCGCTTGTGTCGAGAAAAAAAGACCAGCTGAGTGACGCAACAGGGAGTGAGACTCTGGAAAACTGGCACGCTGTAATTACGCGCTCCTCACCGCCGCCGTTGCACAGTTGACTGAGCTGCGAAAACCTGGACCGCTTGGAAACAGCCTAATTTTGCTGCAGAGCCAAATAGTGGCACGACGTTGTTTCTGCTTCTAAGTTTCGTGACGGAGTAAAATGGGTGCTGTCGGTAAAGGCAAAATAATTGGCGCAGCTTATATATTTAGTCGGTCTGTAGTCGACATTAGCATATGCGCAGCGACAGAACAGGCCAGGTTCCTCATTTTAAAGAACTGCACTTGAAATTTGTCTGAAATTAGGAAGCTGAACCGTTTCTTTCAGCATAGAGGCTTCTGTAGAAAAAAATTAAGACGCGTTTTTTTTTTTCAGCAAGATTGGGCCCTTCTGTTTTGCTATACCTTTTCTTTTTGCTTCCATGACACGGCATAGTATCAGAATTGTAGTACCCGTAGATGTGCTGGGATCATAACGCTCGCTGGACAGCAAGAAAAAGCTTAAATTTTTAACCGCGTTTGCGCTATCGCTCAAGAGAATAGAAAGGGAAAGCAGCGTTGGCAGATTCGCGAACATACCATATGGGAACCTCCACTTTCGCGCGCCAAACTATACGAAGACATTCGTATGCACAACAAACAAGGTTTTAATGCTAAAGTGTAACTCGGGTAGGTTGGCGAAAGCACGAACCTGGTTAGCGTCCGCAGAATGCGCACCCGAATAGCGTCCGTTAAACCAGTCCACAGCAGCCAACACTCGCCAGGCGGTTCCCCTGTGGTTGTGACGCCTTCCATAGCGTACGTCAGAAAAATTAGTTACCCGAAGCACCACTGGGCACGCGCTTTTCCTTTAGCGGCGCGTTTGATCAAACTCTGAATATAAATTTTGAGTTTAAAGTTCCGTGAGGCTAAACATTATATAAAAATAAACTAGCTGAACAACAACTTTTGTTAAATATTCAAGTTTGATAAAATTTTGCAGTAGAAAAGGACTCGGGCCTTTGCTAAGATACCCATCTGCGGCATCGATATTTCGTCCGGTTGAGCCTCGTTAACAGAGCCGACGAGGCAACAAACCGCACCTCGTACTATTCGCCGCCGCAAAAAAAAAAAAACAACTCACGCTATGCGAGCACCGCGCCTTGCATGTACTTCCGCAGGTGAGAGGTATACCCAGGCGGTTCATTCATTTTTAAACACTGTGATCTCTCTCTCTCTCTCTCTCTCTCTCTCTCTCTCTCTCTCTCTCTCTCTCTCTCTCTACACACAAACATTTTTATATATTACTGGTGGGTCAGTGATGGGCATGCTCGCTAACGGGAAAAATCGTATTGCCGTGGAGCGCACTGACCGCCGCACTAAAGACCATAAGACGCCCCAGGAGCGTGGCCCGAGTCACACCCTGAGGAGGGAACTGAGCTGGTTTCAAAACGTCGGGCTCTTCGTTTGTTGTACTTTTGGTTATTTTATTTCTCAGTCTTATCATTCCAACCAGGCAAGTCTCTGTAAAATATTTACCTTCGAAATAAACTGTGGGCCACACGAAACCTTGCAAAGATAAAACCCTTGAATAAAGTTCCCACGACGTAACTGCTGCGCGTGAGTCTCCATGTTAGAAATATGGAAAATACTACACGACTGCAACAAGGAATTCGACAACTCAAATTTTTGGTGTTTGCGAATTCGGTCCTAAAGATCAGCGTTCTTCACAAATGTGCAAAAAGTACAAAGCGCCCCGTTTAGGTGAGCTCGAGTCGTCGTCCCCCAGCAACAGTTGCAAAGGTTCAAGCAGTAGCAACCAAATCGCGCACTCTATAAAAGAATTTTCTCTCAGGTTGCCCGAGGGCACCTCAAGCTGGATGTCAAACGCAGTCGCGACTTTTCTTGTGCAAACAGCCGCGTGCCGTTATCAGCGCGTGTGATTTGTTAAAGGGAACAAGAAAACCTTACCGAATCATCTCTGACTTACTTCTGAAGAACTCGCCTGAAGCAATGTGTTGCTTCTAAGCGCCGCATTCAAATAAGCTGTCGTGTATCATTCCTCGATTCGAAACTTCCCCGTGCTCGCCTAACGTAACAGCCACGAAAAACGCGGACCACAATTAACAGACGAAACTGATCAGAATTTTTCGTTGAAGGCAACCAGAAAAGTGCTCATTCGAAAGCAGAAATGGGATACCCCTCGGTATGGTGCATGAAAACATTTCTTCTCGCCCGAGCACTAATTGCGTGAAAGCGTATCGTCTCCGACACACACAACGTTCAACACCCAGGTTCGACGGCAGCTTTGTCGCAATATTCGCCGCTATCATCCGGCGATTGGTGTGAGACGCTCTCTCTGTAACATTTACTGGAACCGCGCGGAGCAAGATTGCCGATTTCCATCCTTGCGTGACGTCGCTTTCGAGACTTTGATAACCGGAGGTCTGACAGCAGATATCAAATAATTTATAAGTTGCTCTCAGACAAAAGTAAACAGCGCTTGCCTGCCGTAGCTTGAGCGGTGCATGTAAAAATTATAAAATAGCAATAAAATCGTAATAATAGCAACAATTCGTGAAAAATTATAAAACAGAATCACCACACTATTTTGACGGCCGCACATTCGCGTAAGCAGAGCCTTACCTGCCAAAACCTTGAGCTTCTACCAAGCCGGGATGCTTGCGCAGTCCTGGCTTGAGTGCTTGTTAAGAACTCAAGCCAGGACTACGCAAGCATACTAACTGAGCGTCACAACCGTCTCTGAAAAAACTTTCGAGGCAACAAGGGCTAACATTTTATTTCGTCCAGTCATTCAATAATTAAGGATCTAGAGTGACGAACACAACCCGCGAATTTTAAACGAAAACGCTCGACACATGGTTTTCCTCCCGTTCGTGAACCCGCTTTACCCTCGTAAAAATGCTTACGGAGATTTAATAAACTATTCATAGAGATTGCTCAAAAGAATCCTACAAACATTCTGTTAACATTTCATAGAATATTTATATTGAGTTTCCATTACAAATTGACCTCGAGTTTTATTTAAAAGTTTATAGAGCCCCGTCAGTAGACATCACCAGTTTTTAATGTAGTTTCTTTGGAGTTTCTTTTAGCGTTTCTATAATAAATGCTCAAAGAGCTTTCTATGTGGTTTTTAATGAGCAGAGCCATAACAGCCGGTTGCGTGTGAGTCAGGTTTGAATAGAGTTTCTGGCGTGTTTTTATTAAATTTATCTCAATTAGCTTTCTATGATATTCTTATTGAGTATAGCCGTAACATCCTGTTGCATTTGAGTCAAGTTAGAATAGAATTTCAGATTAGTTCTTATTAGTTTACCTCAATTACTTTTTTATAAATTTTTATTGAGTCTGGTCGTAACAACCTGTTGCATATGAGATAAGTTTGAACTAGAATTTCAGATGAGTTTTTAATAAATTTATCTCGATTATTTTTCTATAAAATTCTTATTGAGTCTGGTCGTAACATCCTGTTGCATATGAGCTAAGTTTGAATAGAATTTCTGATGAGCTTTTGTAAAAGTTATCTCAATTAGCTTTCTATTAAACTTTTCTTGAGTAACATCCTGTTGCCTGTGAGTCAGGTTTTCTGGTGAGTTTTAACAGCGGAGCTTTTTAGGAGTTCGCAGTGTACGGCAGTGATGCGCCGCTGCTCGAAAGTGCTCCCAAGACGAAATGACGGCTATCCATTGCGATCTCGGTTCATGCGCTAGGGCACGCGGCGCAATAGCCCCCCACATATATGCACCGATAAACTGCCAAACCTGCGCAGTTCCACTATAGAAACGCAATACAAAGTTTATTGAAACTCAACATAATGAAGTCATTAAGATTCTTGGTGCTTGTTTGTAATAAAAAGTTTATTGACTGGCTAATGACCACAGTCTACAAATTAGGATTTCGATTGAACATAAAGAAAGGCAATACAGAGTCTGTTAAAACTCAATATATTCAATTCAAGGCTTGTTGCCTTGAATATATATATATATATATATATATATATATATATATATATATATATATATATATATATATATATATATATATATATATATACAGTCGAACACGGATATATCGAACTCCAAGGGGATCGCGAATTAGTTCGATATATGAAAAATTCGATATAAAAAATATGGGCTCTGAGACCTCACCTATGGCGGACGATCACTTACCGATCGTCGCATTCAAGAATGACAACTAATTGCGCACTCCCGACGCAACAGGACACTTTGTTTCCATGAAAAAAAAAATCGCTCATCTTGGCCTGCTTCTTCGTCCTGGAAATGAAATTAAAGACGCTGGTCTCGATCTTCTCGAGGCTGCACAACTAGAAAATTCCAGCAGCACGCTGCGCCTTCGCACACCATGCACAACACGCACGCGAAAGAAGAACAGCGCGCACGTACCACAAGAACTTTGAAGGTAACAATTCCAAGGCTCTCTGAACGGACTCCAACAAAGCGCTCGTGATGGTCATCTCCGCGAGAAACAGTGATCTCCGAAAGGTGCGGGACAACTCGCCAAACAGCAGCAACAGCAGCAAAATGCAAAAGAAGGAGGAGGCTGCAAGCCCCTTTGTTCCCTCTTCCCTTTCCCGAGACGACATCGGGGGAAGACAGACCCAGAGAGAGAGAAAGAAAAACTTTTTTTCGGCAAGCCGGGGAACGACGCAGCCGAAAAAAAAGGACGTGCGCAGTCGGGGCATCCCTACTTCGCACTGTCATATTTTCCGAGCGGTCGTGCTTGTGTGGCTCCGTCCGCTAACGCTACGGCGGCCGGTAGCGGGGCCCGACTGGGCAAGCGCAAATTCGTCCCGGTAGGTGGAATTACTTATACGAGCCAGTCTTCGCCATGCCCGCGCATTCTTCCACATCCTCCTCAACCTCAATCGGGAGTGGAGTGACCGCCGAAGAGCACCTTCCAACTCGCGCGGCGTTCGATATACCCAATGTCGGGAAAAATACGGTTCGATATAAACGTACGAATTCCTATACTTTTACACAGAATTTTCAAGGGGGTAATTTATGAGTTCGATATAGACAATAATTCGATATACCCGTGTTCGACTGTATATATATATATATATATGGTCCCGTGACACTAGTGTCACGGGACCAGTGGACAATGCCCCATGGCGGCATAGCTCGGCATCGAAGACGACGATGAAGAGGGCGCGTGCAGACTCAGCGGACTCAGCCATGGCCGCTTGTAAATACTGTAAATAGATCGTTCTACCCCATTACATCGTTCGTCTCATCTATGTCCTGCCGCCGCGTAACATTTTGGTGGAGGTGCGGGGTACAGTCCCATCCCGGCCCCGAGCTTCACCTCGCCACGACTCATGAAGCGGTTCACCCTGGCTCTTGGAAATCGTCGGCCCGCCCCAGCCCCGGTGAGCCATGGACGCGACCATTCCCCAGCCCCGTGTCCCCTGCCCATGCCCCGCCGAGACCAGACGAACTGACCCGCTGAGACCAGACGTAGAGCCGACGACGTTCCCCCTCCCAGATTTCCGGCGCTTCTCCGAGGGTTTTGGATGCTGCCTCGTGGGGTCGGCGGTGGTCACAGCTGTTCCGGGGCCGGTGCTTATCACGACCATCACCATCATATGCGGCGGCCAGAACTTCACTGTATATACTCATCCCATCTCGCCCTCACCGCATCTGGACGTCAAACTTTCCGGCTGTGCGTCGACATCATCGAACTCGCACTGGTTGCTACCGACGGATCCTCCGCGACGGAAAAAGCCTTGCCCCGAAGAAAAATTGAGATACTGGTGCAACAGCTTGTGGATCAAGAGCTACCTGGAGCTACCCGGTTGAGAGGCTCCAATAACAAAGCGGAGCGTCGTACAGGCACATCCAACCACACAGCCCTCGTCTTCTGCAATTGCGCTCTGCCTATCAGCAACCGCGTGCACTACTGCGGCTGGCACTCGAGCGCTGCTAAGACAAGGTCGAGCTGCCGACTCGGACCCTCGCAGGCGAAAAAAATCAACGGCACCGCCTTCGATTCGTATCCCTATGGCCTCGACCGGGACGGTCGTCTTTGCCCAGGGGGGTAGTGTCACGGGACCAGTGGACAATGCCCCATGGCGGCATAGCTCGGCATCGAAGACGACGATGAAGAGGGCGCGTGCAGACTCAGCGGACTCGGCCATGGCCGCTTGTAAATACTGTAAATAGATCGTTCTACCCCATTACATCGTTCGTCTCATCTATGTCCTGCCGCCGCGGGGCATGGCGGCATTGCCCATGGCGGGGCAATGCCGTCATGGGGCATTGTCCACTGGTCCAGTGACACTATATATATATATATATATATATATATATATATATATATATATATATATATATATATATATATATATATATATATATATATATATATAGGGAGTAGTAGAACTTTGAAGATGGTAGAGAACACAAGAGAAGAAAAACTTCGAACAAGGTAAAAGCACGATTGTGGCCTACGTTTCAGCAAAGAGAACTTGCTTTCCTCAGGGCCTTGCTTTCCCTGAGAACTTTCCCTGAGAACCCTGAGAACTCCTCAGAACTTGCTTTCCCTGAGGAAAGCAAGTTCTCTTTGCTGAAACGTACGCCACAATCGTGCTTTTACCTTGTTCGAAGTGTTTCTTCTCTTATATATATATATATATATATATATATATATATATATATATATATATATATATATATATATATATATATATATTGTCACGAAGACAAGGACGACGCAGTTGTCTTGCAGGAGAAACAAGTTTATTGGAGCGAACTTGTGCTCCCCTAACAACTCAAAAGAATACAGAGGCGGCGAAGCAGCGGTCAACAAAGTGACTTGCGTCAGCGAGCGTCGCAGAATCGAATGCCCCGGCGTCCGCACTGCAGGCTTTTTATCTTTCGGCGCGCGTGGTTCTCGAAACGTCGATTCACATCGAGAACATAGTAGATCCAAGAAGATTATTCTGGGCTGTTCACGTTAGATCGGAATGCTCTCCCTATCACGACAGATAACACATGCGGCACAGAAAGAAAGAATGGAACACGCGCTTCCCTTGGCGCAGAGATAACAAGACCGGCGCAGCCGGGCGGTAAAAGCAAAACACAAATAAACAAACCCAATGTATGGTTCGCGGCATTACCCCCCCTCTAAGAGTGCATCGACCCGATGCTAACATAAGCGACAGTCCGAAAAAATGAAAATAAAAGTTCATCATCGTCCGTAGAAAGGTTTTAGGCGAACCACGTGGACGACCTCAGGCCGCCTGCGTCGTCTTGATGTGCCCTAGTCACCATCAGGGACCACTTCGTAGGTAAGTTGGCCAACACGTCGTAGAATCTGGTAGGGTCCGAAATAGCGTCGCAGGAGCTTCTCACTGAGTCCGCGTCGTCGGATGGGAGTCCAAACCCACACACGATCCCCTGGTTGGTACTCGGCGTCTCGGCGTCGGAGGTTGTAGCGGCCCGCATCCACCAGCTGCTGGTCCGTTATACGAACTCGAGCGAGCTGGCGGGCCTCCTCTGCACGTTGAAGATATCCGTGGACGTCGGCGTTGAGGTCGTCGTCTTCTACGTGCGGAAGCATGGCGTCGAGCATCGTAGTTGGCCTTCTACCGTAGACAAGCTCGAACGGCGTCAGCTGCGTCGTCTCCTGGATAGCCGTGTTGTACGCAAACGTGACATAAGGGAGCACTTCGTCCCAAGTCTTATGTTCAACGTCAACGTACATTGACAGCATATCTGCGATTGTCTTGTTCACACGTTCTGTTAGTCCGTTCGTTTGGGGGTGGTACGCCGTCGTTCTTCGGTGATCCGTGTTGCTGTAGCGTAATACTCCTTGCATCAGCTCCGCAGTAAATGCCGTTCCGCGGTCGGTGATTAGGACTTCCGGGGCTCCATGTCGCAGCACAACTTGGCTTATAAAGAACTTCGCCACTTCTTGTGCAGTCCCCCTCGGAAGAGCGGCGGTCTCTGCGTAGCGCGTCATGTAGTCTGTCGCTACGACTATCCACTTGTTCTGTGCTCGTGACGTAGGGAACGGGCCTAAAAGGTCCATTCCAATCTGTTGAAATGGTCTCGATGGGACGGCGATCGGTTGCAGAAGTCCGGAGGGTCTTGTCGGCGGAGTTTTTCGTCGCTGGCAGTCACGGCAGCTCCGGACGTAGTGGGTGACGTCAGAGGTAAGGCCGGGCCAGTAGTACCTCGCCTTGATTTTTCCAATAGTGCGGGCTGTGCCCAGATGTCCGGAAGACGGGTCGTCGTGGCACGCTTCCAAAATTTCGTCACGAAGGTCCGCGGGGATGACGAGAAGGTAATTCGCTCTTGTTCCGGGGCTGAAATTCTTCTTCACGAGGACGGAGTTTCTCAGGCTGAATGCTGGTAAGCTGCGTTTGAAGGTCCTAGGAACGGCAACGTTGCATCCCTCGAGGTACTTGATTATGACGCGTAAGTCGGGGTCGGCACGCTGCTGGGCGGCTAGGTCGCTCTCCGTCACGATCCCGAAGAACGCGCTGTCTTCATCAGAGTCTTCTGGTGGTGGGTCGACGGGGGCGCGGGACAGGCAGTCGGCGTCGGAGTGTTTCCTGCCGGATTTATAAACGACTGTAACGTCGAACTCCTGCAGGCGCAAGCTCCAGCGCCCAAGACGGCCAGAGGGGTCCTTCAAATTGGCGAGCCAACACAGCGCATGGTGGTCTGTTATAACCTTGAATGGCCTTCCATACACGTATGGGCGAAATTTTGAAATCGCCCATATAATAGCCAGGCACTCTTTCTCAGAAGCAGAATAGTTTTTCTCTTCCTTCGACAGACCACGGCTGGCATAGGCGATTACCCTTTCGCAGCCGCTTTGCTTTTGGACAAGGACGGCACCCAAGCCTATATCACTGGCGTCCGTGTGCATTTCCGTTTCGGCATTTTCGTCGAAATGAGCGAGCACGGGCGGGCTTTGCAGGCGTTTTTGCAGCTCGGAGAATGCTTTTTCTTGGTCGTTTTCCCAGCTGAAAGGGGTGCTGTCTTTCGTCAAGCGCGTGAGTGGCTCTGCAATGCGTGCGAAGTTTGCGACGAAGCGCCGGTAGTATGCCCACAGCCCCAGAAATCTTCGCACGCCCTTCTTGTCTTTCGGCCTAGGGAAGTTCGCGATAGCTGAAGTTTTTGCCGGGTCAGGTAGGACTCCCGCGGCGTTGACGACGTGGCCCAAGAACTTGAGTTCCTCGTATGCGAAACGGCACTTTTCAGGCTTCAGCGTCAACCCCGACGTACGAATGGCCTCGAGTACAGACTCCAATCTTGCAAGGTGTTCGTCGAAAGTCCGGGCGAATACCACTACGTCGTCGAGGTATACGAGGCAGGTGTGCCACTTAAGGCCAGCTAGCACAGTGTTCATGACTCTTTGAAACGTCGCTGGTGCTGTGCACAGCCCAAACGGCATCACCTTGAACTCGTATAGGCCGTCTGGGGTTATAAATGCAGTCTTCTCTCGGTCTCTCTCGTCCACTTCAATTTGCCAGTAGCCGGTCTTCAGGTCCATCGATGAGAAGTACTTCGCGTGGCAGAGGTGGTCGAGGGCGTCGTCGATTCGGGGGAGGGGGTACACGTCCTTTTTCGTGATTTTGTTCAGTCGCCGGTAGTCAACACAAAACCTTAATGTGCCGTCTTTTTTCTTAAAGAGTACGACGGGCGCAGCCCAGGGGCTTTTCGAGGGCTGTATAATGTCGTCGCTGAGCATGTCGTCGACCTGAGTCCGGATGGCTTCCCGCTCGTGTGAAGAGACGCGGTACGGTGACTGTCGGGTGGGTCGGGCTCCATCTTCGGTTATTATTCGGTGCTTCGCTAGAGGGGTCTGACGTAGTTTTGCGCTCGACGAAAAACATTCGCTATAGCGACGCAGCAAAGCCAATAACTTGTTCCGTTGTTCTTGCGGTAGCGCCGGATTCACGTCGAAAGGCTGCGGGAGCTTGAAGGTTTCTACGGGTGTGCGTTCAAAGTCGGCGACCGCGATCACGTCACTTGCTTCTTGCGCTTCTTCGAGGAATGCAATTGCCGCGCCCTTGTTTAAATGCTGGTACTCCTCGGTGAAATTCGTAACCAAAATGTGGGATTGGTGTTCCTTGAAGCGCGCAATGCCTCTTGCGACCGACACACCACGGTTGAGAAGCACCCTTTGATCGGTGTCTACGATAGCGTCGACGTCAGGAGCAGCATCTTCACAGTAGACTGCGACCATCAAGCTTGCGCGGGGTGGCAGGGTGACATGATCATCGGCAATCCTTACAGCAGCACGTCGTTCGGGGTTCGGTTCCGGCGTCATGGAGTGATTGGGGGAAAAAGTTATTGACTTGGTCTGCAGATCGATTATTGCACCGTTGTCCATCAAAAAGTCCATTCCAAGAATTACGTCGCGGGAACAGTTAGGCAGAATGACGAACGCCGCAGGGTACGTTGTGCCGTCTATGGTGACGCGCGATGTGCACGTTCCACTTGGCGTCACGAGGTGGCCTCCTGCTGTGCGTATGTGCGGACCGTCCCATCTGGTCATAACTTTCTTCAGTTTAGACGCAAATGGTCCGCTCATTACCGAATAGTCAGCTCCCGTGTCTACGAGGGCGACTACGTCAAAGCCGTCGATGGACACCTTGACGTCAGATGCAGTCTTCCTCGAGTTCCGGGTTCGTCGGGGCGTCGTATCTCTGCTTGTACGTGTTGACGGTCGGGCACTGTGCATCGTCGTTGTCGTCGTCTTCTCAACGGACGTCTGGGTCCAGTCGGGTGCGCGTCGCGGCGTATAGCTGTCGTCGTGTACGGGAGTCTCGTCAGGTCTGTGTCGGGTCGTCGGGATGAGGGCATGTTGTGAGTCACTGTCTTCCGCGAGTCGTTGCGTCGTTGGAGGGTTTTCATTTTTCCGCGATCGTGCAACTTTACCTCCAGAAGTTGCTGCTTTTAGTTTCCCCCGCGTGGGCTGGGGGACCTTCCACGTGAGAACTCAGCATTGCTACGGCGGTTCGGCGACTGGTATGGGTAGGGTGACGGCGAACGGTTGAAACGGGCTGGTCGACGGCTGGTGTTGGACAGGTACTCTTCGATCTCCGATGGGCGCTGGCCAGTTCGGGGGCGGGGTGCGTCGACGGAGAACCCTCGCAAACCGAGCCTCCTGTAGGGGCAGCGACGGTAGACGTGGTCGGCCTCTCCGCAGTGGTAGCACAGCGGACGATTGTCGGACGTTCGCCACACGTCGGTCTTCCTTGGGGCAGGGGGTTGCGCCGCAGGTGGTCGGGCCGGCGAGAGGGGACGACGGTACGGAGCCTCGTGACGATAGGGTGCAGGTGGGCGAGGGCGATGTACAGCAGCCGCGTAGGTCATGGCTTGCGGCTCGCGAGGTGCTACTGGCGTCGTTGAAGTTCCCAGCGCTTGCTGCACTTCTTCTCTAATGACGTCGGTAAGAGAAGCGACTTGTGGTTGCGGCGGCGTCGGGAGCAGTTTCCGCAGCTCCTCCCTCACTATTTCGCGGATAGTGTCGCGTAGTGAGTCGGAGTTGATAGCGCTGGCACCAAGCGTCTCCGAAACCAGCGCATTGATCGGGCGGTCGTACTGCCTCGTTCGGATTTCGAGCGTCTTCTCCATCGCGGCGGCCTCGGACGCGAATTCGGACACGGTCTTGGGGGGGTTGCGAACAAGGCACGCGAAGAGCTCTTGCTTCACACCTCGCATCAGAAACCGTAGTTTCTTTTCTTCCGTCATTCCAGGGTCCGCACGGCGGAAAAGTCGCTTCATTTCCTCGACGAAGATTACGACTCCTTCGTTCGGGTGTTGCGTTCGAGTTTCCAGTAAAATCGCAGCTCGTTCTTTTCTCACCACGGTCGTGAAGGTCTTAAGGAACTCGCTTTTGAATTGCGTCCAGTCGGTCAAGGCACTCTCGTGGTTTTCAAACCAAGTTCAGGCTGCATCCTCCAAGTAAAAGAAAACATGCCGGAAGGTTTCTTCATCGTCCCACCTGTTGAAGATCCGCACGCGCTCCAGCTTCTCCAACCATTCCTCTGGATCTTCAGCGGGGGCTCCCCGGAACGATGGCGGTTCCCGGGGCTGCTGCAGCATGATTGGCGACGTTGTTTCTTGTACCATGGTGTTGGTTGCAGCGTTCCTTCTCTTTGGCCCTTCTGGCATCAAACCGAACTCGGGTGGTAAATGTTGCAGGCGGAGGCTGGCTCTTGTTGGACTGGCTTGGCGGCTTCCCGAGGCTGCAGTGGGCATGAAGGGTGCGTACCCCGCACCTCCACCAGATGTCACGGAGACAAGGACGACGCAGTTGTCTTGCAGGAGAAACAAGTTTATTGGAGCGAACTTGTGCTCCCCTAACAACTCAAAAGAATACAGAGGCGGCGAAGCAGCGGTCAACAAAGTGACTTGCGTCAGCGAGCGTCGCAGAATCGAATGCCCCGGCGTCCGCACTGCAGGCTTTTTATCTTTCGGCGCGCGTGGTTCTCGAAACGTCGATTCACATCGAGAACATAGTAGATCCAAGAAGATTATTCTGGGCTGTTCACGTTAGATCGGAATGCTCTCCCTATCACGACAGATAACACATGCGGCACAGAAAGAAAGAATGGAACACGCGCTTCCCTTGGCGCAGAGATAACAAGACCGGCGCAGCCGGGCGGTAAAAGCAAAACACAAATAAACAAACCCAATGTATGGTTCGCGGCAATATATATAGCGAATCAGAATAGGAAATGAGGGGCGCGTAGAAATAACACAGAAATAAGGGTTGGCAGTCAAGAAAACCTCGGAAAGCAAAGGGGAGGTTGTGGTAGGTCATTGACACAGATAAAGATTTTGGAAAGAAAGAAAGAAAGCGGAGAAAAAATGCCCGCCAGGTGGGATCCGAACCCACGACCTCCAGAATACCGGTCTGGTGCGATAACCACTACGCTACCGACGGGGCGATTTTCTCCCCGCTTTCTGGGGTATTTATGTCAATGTAATGTTTTCCTATGCTTGAGGGTGGTAGCCAGCGCCACTCTGACTTCTCGGGGTGAAGGGGACCTTCTTTTTTAATCCCCGTGGGTTCGGATCCCACCTGGCGGGCATTTTTTCTCCGCTTTCTTTCTTTCTTTCCAAATTCTTTATCTGTTTCAATGACCTACCACAACCTCCCCTTTGCTTTCCGAGGTTTTATTGACCGCCAACCCTTATTTCTGTGTTATTTCTACGAGCCCCTCATTTCCTATTCTGATTCGCTACATGCACAGCGAGGGCCTCTGTTCTGGCAGTCTTGGTGCCATAGGGAGCTTAAGAGGGTTCAACGCTGGTTGACCACTCTCGACATGTCGTATACACTCGAGTCATGGCACGGGGATTAAAAAAGAAGGTCCCCTTCACCCCGAGAAGTCAGAGTGGCGCTGGCTACCACCCCCAAGCGCAGGAAAAAATTACATTGACATAAATACCCCACAAAGCGGGGGAGAAAAAAATCACCCCGCCAGAAGTGTAGGGGTTATCGCACCAGACCGGTATTCTGGAGGTCGTGGGTTCGGATCCCACCTGGCGGGCATTTTTTCTCCGCTTTCTTTCTTTCTTTCCAAATTCTTTATCTGTTTCAATGACCTACCACAACCTCCCCTTTGCTTTCCGAGGTTTTCTTGACTGCCAACCCTTATTTCTGTATATATATATATATATATATATATATATAAAGAGAGAGAGAGAGAGAGAGAGAGAGAGAGAGAGAGAGAGAGATCATTAGGTTCGATGGGCCAGTATAAAAATAGTGAAAGAAGTCGACTGACACGTTTCCCGTTTTTGTTGCCAACAGTTTCGGAGTTAGAAACTCCTTCTTCAGGGCTGTATTTTAATTTCTCACATTGCGTCTTTATACAAAAACTTCTGTGAGAAAGGGTTATATATATATATATATATATATATATATATATATATATATATATATATATATATATATATATATATATATCTTGACGATGAACATGCAGAGAAAAAATAGATGAGTTTGATATTTTGTTGCTAATTCAGATATAAAGTATAAAGTCAGCGCATATCTGGGGTAACCAAGTCACAGGCTTTCATAGCCATGTATATATATATATATATATATATATATATATATATATATATATATATATATATATATCTTCAATATTATATAAATTGCTTGTTGCAATTAAGCTATAAAACCTTTACTGAAATTCTATTGGCAGCAGTTTATAGGATGGGAGCTGTGGTTCACTCTATATAAACGCAATATGAAGTGTATTAAAACTCAATCTCTTGAAGGCAATAAAATGTTGGCGGAGTTTGTGCAATAAAACGTTCATTGACTCCCTCAATTTCAGTTCATAAAGTATGAGTTTTAATTGACTTTTTAATACCTCTATAGAACATGAATACGAAGTTTATTAAAACTCAAAGCCCCGCTCCATGAGCGTAAAAAGCTATACGGCGAATTACAAGGAGTTCTTGCAGGTTTCTCAAACATTGGCGAGAAGCGTAGCGGCCCCGGTATAAGTTTAGAAAAAAAAATGTAAGTCCTTGGTGCTTTTCTGTCGTAGCACGCGCCCTCCGTTTCATCCCATTCGCCTATTTCGGCACGGTATCGTTTATCAATTCACCGTACACTATTCCTGCCACGCAACGCTTGGTCATGCGAAGTGCGCTTTTTCTGCAACAATTTTGCGCGCTTCAATATCGTAGTTGTATGCCCCTGTCTCGTAGTGATCTTTTTTTCTGTCTTCCTGTTGACAACTTTGGAGTTAGTTTTTGTAATTCGTATGGAAGAACGTTGATCCTGCTGTTAATAAACGAAGCGCACAAGTATCACGACAGAATGAGAGATTATACACGGGGTTTGAAAAGGGATAGAAGAGAAAGAGAGAGAGGGAGAAAAAAACCATCAGACGTGCGGATAAACAAGAAAACAATCACAAAGCGGGGGAAAAAGGGCGAAATCTATTGACACTTCTGCGTTAGCCATCGCGACAAGAGCAAATGCGCTTTTGACTTTGCGCGGGACACGAGATCCCGGCTTCGGCGACCGGCTTGCTTTCTCCCGCGGCCCTTGCCCAGCGCCTACACACTTTTCATCAATCTGCCGAAAGAGGATTAGAGTAAAACCTTTAATCCGGTGACCCCCCTCCCCATATCTTGCGCAGTTCAAATCAAGGGAGCACGCGACGAAGGACTGGCACGAAGGAAGGAAACGCAAAACTTAAAGCAAGAAAGGTCGCTTGAAAGCAAAACTTAATAATTTGACCCCCGCGCACTCTATTTTCACTCCAGCGGGCAATTCTTCCTTTTTCTCGCCTCTTAAATACCAACAAGAAAGAAGCCCTCGAAGCGAAGCAGGCCTCTAAAGGTGTCGGGATAACATATTAAACGTTACGAAATTTTAAATCGATCCGCAGCGAGAACACCGTACCGAAACCTTGAACAAAATTTACGATTGCTTTTCCTTTTTTTGTGTGTTCCTTAATACGGATGGGTTTTCATCGGCGCAAAGGCGAGAACAGCTATTGCGAGTCAACACGCCGAATGGGCCATTTTGCGGGTTTTTTCTCAGATGAGTCGCCTCAATGGCAACGAATCTGCGTTGGTACAGTATCCTATGAAACAGGGAAACCCTGATGATAAGCAGGTACCCGTTAAAAGGGTGCTCTTCTCTATTAAGTGGGCTTCGGCTACTGAGAAGCGCATTGTAACGGTCTTTTTAACACGTTTCTACGATACGCTACAGGACGGGCTTCCCCGCATCGAAAGCTTTTCTTGAGACGACCCTATGTTCCCTATTAAATGCGAAAAGGGAATGCGAAAAGTGGCCGTCGTCGTCGGCAGCGTCAACACAAATGGTAGCAAAAGTCACGTGACATCAGAGGCGGGAACTGCGCAGTGGATGAGAGAGCAGTGGTGCTATGGCGCCGTTGCTCGGATATCGCATTCCTACGTGCAAGCAGACTTAATTGTATCTCTTTTTTTTTTTCGGGAGTGGCATAAGACAGCAAGTGCGAATGAAGGCAGAGTACATAAAAATAATTGATAATTTCACGGCTCCAAGAGGCCCATATCCGACGGAAAATTTAGCTGTTACACTTGCCTGTGCCACAACTGGAATTCAGACCACCGCGTAGTGCACCGAGATTTCAACAGTACTGTACCTTTCCGCAGCCAGTTACATTTTTACTTACCCCGCGTAAACCCGAAACACAACTACTACCGATGGACTGAATCGCACTAATTCCGTTCGCTAAATCGTAGCTTCGATCCGATATCTCTTGCGGAGGCTAAGTATAGCCAGTCCCCTGTTGGTGACGATTTTCAATGTATAGTGCAAGAACAGCGGTGTTGTTCCGGCGTGTTAGTTAGAGAGTTACTTTCCGAGGCCGTGCCTGAAACGAATCCTCCACCTTATGAATGGCGTTAAGAAAGTGATACACGACTAGGCTTATGAATGCCAATTTTCATTACCATTAATATCTTTTGCAGCAGTCTTTCCCAGTACACGGTTGTACAAAACAAATTCCACGCGGAATGAAGACTTTCGCGCGAAATGTCAACATGACGCAGTGAGCAATGACCTCGTTTCCCCGTATATTTACTGCTTTGTGCGTCGTACAGAGGCCACGTCATGTCGTCAAGATGAAATGTCCAGATCTTTCTCCAAAACGCCCTCTTCTCTAGCGGAGAAGGAGAAAATAAAAAAATAAACTTCCAAATTTTCAACAATATTTATGAGCTCAAATACGTGCTGCTTGTAGAGATAAGACACTTAACAGTCAAACCGCCTTGAAATAATCAATTCTAACCAGTCCCGTCATTACGCAATTGCGCTTTCCCCCTTTTTTGAATTTTTATGCACTTGTGTAAGCTTAGTAGACGGAACGTTCAGGAATGTCGTTAAACGCAGTTTTCGGTCGATTTAATAAATACCATGCTACAAATGTGCGGCAAAATGAAACTGAACCCATTTTCCTCATCCACGGGTCCGCCTTTACGCCGTGCGGATGGCGTCGCTTCTTATACGAATGTTATTTAAGTCGAAAAGCGAGTGGTCAGCGAGGGTCGTCGGTGGCCAAGTGTCTTTTTTTTTTCTCCACGGGGACAGGAAAGTGAGACGCGCGCGCTGACCACTGTTGGGACTCTAACTTAATAAGGAAACAGTGGGCAAAAGAAAGCGCAAAATGTGGCGAACGAGGGACGCAGCGCTTGCGGATGCCCAGGCAGCGGCGGACCGGCTCCGTGCTCGGGCCACTTCTTGCGGTAGCGAAAAACCGCATCGAATGCGGGAGGGAGGGAGAGGAGTTTATACCGGCAATCGGCCGGGGTCGACTCGACTGAATATTTTATCCCAAAATCTTGTTAGGGCCCACGCATGCCCCCCTCGGCCACAGGGCTAAGAGAAAGGCTCGGCAAATGATTAGAATTTGAAAAGAGCCGCGCTCCGAACAAACACAAACGAGAGGCGGGAAAACAAGGGGCTGTAGAAAACATTCCCCCTCCCCCATCCCCCTCCATATCTCTCTTTCTCACACTCTCTGTCCTGTGCTCTGCCTATCTGCCCCCTTTATTCTCCTCTCACTCGTGTTCAGTTCCTGCGGTGATTCGGAACACAGAGAAACAAGGAACACCCAGGCTTCCGAAAAAGAATACACCTGCGGTCTCCTTTCTTGGTTTTGTGGAAGAAGAAGGTGCCCAACAGAAACCAAGTGAGAGTGGCCAATTTCTTCTGCCACAAAAGAACCAAGCGAGGAACCGTTGTGTCTAAACTGGCGTAGAAACAGACCTTTCTCACTGTCTTTTAATCGTATGCGATGCAGTATTGCGCAGTTAGGCGGCAGTGGGTTTTAGTCGAAATGGACGAGCTGGCTGCGTTAAGCGAAATCGGACGCAACGAATCGCCAGAGTGCTTGTTACGTTTCTTTCCCAGCAAACTTAAATTTCACCGCTACGCGCAAATAGAGAGGGATACCTTCGGATGCTATGTTTATGGGGAAGTATAGACGCTTTGTTATTTTGTAAATGCAGAGGCCCAGCCACGCTCGCGCTTAAAATTTCCTTTAGAGGGAATGAAAGTCTCCAGGTAAATAACAAACTTATGCCTTTGAACTACGAAGAAACGTTTTCTGCCCTTTCTTGTTTCCAACTTTTCTAATAGAACAACGTTCACGTTCTTTGTGTTAAGCTGTCAAGCTCTCAGCATCATGCAATACCTAAAAGAAACTGTGTATGAAATGCTAATACGTTCTATCTAAAGCCTCCGTTCGAGGAATGAAATCCTTATGTAAAGAACCTCACAGACTATGATGTTTGGGCATAGTTCCTTGCTGTTTTTGTGCGGTTTGTTGCGTATTTTTTTTATCACTATTGCCTTCACGTCCTTATATCCACTTATTGATGCGCTATCTATTGTAGTTTTGAACATATTGTATTTTCCGTGCTAGTTTTGTTTGTCACCCACAAGCGGTGTCTATGTATCGCTTTTTTTTTCCCCCGCCGCTGTTGTTTCTGTTGGCCATGAAGGATGTTGGGCTCCGTCAAGTTGCTGAGTGCAACTTTTTACCCTATTTCCCGCCATAACGGTGTACGTTTATGGAAATAAACTACAACTTCAACTTCAACATCAAAACTCAAGCAAGTAAAGCGACATGCCCTTCGGCGTTATGACAGTCATGGAAGGGCTGGGCTCGGTTTCGCTGTATACGTGAGCAAATTTATCTTTGCTACATGACAGAAAGAAGCAATAACGCTTGACTTGTAATGTTTGGTACCAAGTAAAAGATGTCAGCACATCGCTAAGAAAACGTTCTATACGCAAAAAGTGTGCTAGGTATGTAACCGAACAGAATATTTTCCGAAGACAGTCTTAAATACTAATTCTATTGCTAAAACGTCGCGAGCCTGGAAAAGACTTTCAGACCATGTTTCCAGTGTTAGCACCCGTGAGGAGTTTCAGTCGGTGCTCTTAGAGGGCTGCATGCAAATTCAGCCGCTGATAATTTCATTTTTTTACAGCGGTATTGGTATTCATGTTCTAAGGTGTTCCGTTTTGAGGTGTGCTGCTGATGCGGCGATGTGACAACTTTACATTGTTTGTCATCAGACCCATTAAGGTACATAATTTCCACTTGTTGCATCTTAATAATAAATAAATAAATAAATAAATAAATAAATAAATAAATAAATAAATAAATAAATAAATAAATAAATAAATAAATAAATAAATAAATAAATAAATAAACTGTAAGTAACCATGATCACAACCGGCAATGAGACCGAATGTTCAATGTAATTGCTAATAAAAAAAATATGTTCAAAGATACTACTGTAAAACCCATATATTTGGAACATTAAAAAAATTGCTCTCCAGACACTGGCTTTCTTCGACGCGTAAATTTTGTTTTGAAAGTGGGGAGTCGAGCTGTACGTTTCCCGGAATAAAACTACATTTCAATTGAGCCCACCGATAGCAATCATAGAAGTTCCGACGATTGCTTGCTGTCATGAATCCGCCGCCGTTAAGGCGTCGCACTACTCAGCACGAAATCAAGGTTTGGTCGCCATTCCTCTCTCCAATGAATGCGTAAAACTGGAAAACCCGTGCGGAACACTCCACTACACCTCATATTCACGGGGCATACCTTTTGAATGTAAATTTCCAATTTGAAGTTTTTTTACCGCTAGTTTCCTTTAGTTCTCTGCAACAAAGAGCGTTTCCACCCAAATTTCTATGAAGAGAAGCTTGCCACATTCTCCCCATCACGTCGTCGTACCTACGCTGCCAAACCTGAGTTGGGGCTTGTAGACTAGGCTAAAAAGTGAAGCTCTAGCAAGAATTTTCGGCGTTCAGTATAGCGTGAAATGAATACAGCCAAAATTTTTAAAATTCATCAGCCCTTCTACTCTCTGAAGAAGTACGAGTAGCCAAGGTGTGGTGTGTTACCTCAATCGACCCATTTATGCACAAACAAAACCATTCTGTTCGTAATTTGCGATTGGGCATACTTTCTAGTTAGCTGAATGGAACTTGGAAGGACTGGAGGCTTATTCTAGAGGACAAACATGGGGCTGTTAGTTGACAGCAGACTGAAGTTTCAAAATATTTACAACTTTACCGTGAAGTATCTAAATATGACATGGGAATGAAATTCGGCGCGTCGTCTTAGCGGCTAATTATGATGTAATTTGTTTCGCGATAGTTTCGATTAAAAAAGAGTTGCAGCCGTTTTCTCTAACGATATACTCCCTCCGCAGACGGCCATGCATTGAGAGCATGCGGAAATTATGCAACGTTTACGGCTCCATTGGGAATTAACAATGACAAGTAAATAAAACTCGGTGTAATGATAGAGTCGCCTTAGCGGTCAACTTCAGCATGATTTTTAAAAGATACCTACATTAGATAGCGAGCCACAGAGCAATTGCGATAAACTGGAGTCGAAAACTGTTTCGTGGCGACACGACGCATAGACAAACGAAGATAAACCACCCCCGGAGGATAGCTATGTACCGGTTCGTTGTAAAAACATATTCGTAAATGGCGTTTTCAACCGAGACATGCGACATTTCGGCTCGCTAAGTTGCAAATAGGCAAGATCTTACGGATTAATGTCAACGTGCCTGACTTCGTGAAGAATGCACTAAGATGCTTTGTACTAAGGCTTTTTTTTTTTTTTTTGTGAACGGTTCCTTCTCCCTGTCACACCTTAAAGTTTCCTAACCCGCGTTCAACCCACTATGGGCTTTATGAAACGACTGATTACCTCTTTGTTTTTTGGTAAGGGAGGACGTTAACATACGAGAAGGTGCTTTAACTGAGCGTGTTGTGCCTTCTAGACAATCTTTCACTAGTTAAGTAACTACTTAAGTAAACTTTTGAATATGAACTGCGAATAAGGGTATTTAAAAATGAATGTCGTGGTATCGGTCCCAAACCTATTAGATAAGCACGCCTGAATTGCACGCTTCAGTTATACAGACATCAAAGCGGAAAACCCATTTCAAGATTACCAGCTCCAGCAATTATCCGCCGAGTAGTAAGCCGTCACAATTTGGTCGTTCGTAGCCTGAATAACTGGACGAATATTTTTTAACTACAGCAAGAATCCCTGGTGTTAGGTGTGACATCCCAATCAAATACTCTGGAACAGTCTACGCTTTCGGGTGCGTTTTATTGGGTGGAAATTCGTTTCCGCATACGTGAGCACCCGTGGTACCATTGATACATGTTATGAGCAGCCGAAAATCAAACTATCGCAAATTCAAGTTGAGTTCAAAAACTCTGGTCCTCGTCCTACATGCTGTACAGAAGTATAAAAATAGTCTCGATTTACTTTCTTCTCTGGGCTGATTGCAATTGCATAAAAAATAATATTCCCTTAAAGAACCAATCAACTATATTAAACTCAATTAATCCCAACTCATTATTAAATTACTTATTTATAAAAGAAGGCAATTAAAACTACGTCAACTTTTTCTTTACCAATTAAAAATATTGACTGCATTTTGTAATGGGCCGTTCACAAGTATTGCCACATTTTGCGTGCGTGAGGGGTCGTTTGTGTGTGGTTATGGGCGGTCACATATTTTTATTCTGCGAGATAAACAACTGACAAAAACTCAGATAGATGTTAACTAGAAAATAGAAAGCAATGACTGGCCGGCACAGTGTCGTTTTCTTTGCCTTCTTGTGTACCTCTTGCGTTGCTGACTTTTCCCTGCTAAGAAACGCGCGTAATGTGTCCTCCGGGTGCAGTACAGAGAAGAGGGACCATATAGCAGGAGATAAAAAGAAGCAAAAGACAACAGAGAAGAGAAACGGCGGCGGCTCACCTGACTCGAGCACAGCCCAGACGACATAGAGAAACGCGGCCGGCAACATGAAGCTCGGCGCGCCACGAACAAGTGTCCGTATCCGGGCTCCGAAAGTGGCGCTGCGCGCGAACCTCGCGTGGCGGGCAGATTGGAGCGGAACTGACGGGGCAAGTTCGCTTCCGCTGCCTTCCCCCTCCCGGGGCGCCTCCCCTCCTCCTCCTCCTCCTCTCCTCGCGGAGAGCGTACGCAGCAGCCTATCTGACAGCGCACCTGGTGGTCGGGCCTCTAGACTTTTTATATCCCCCAGATCGATACTTTGTACGGAACGCTACTCGAACAAGGGGCGTCTTTTCATCGCGCACGGAGGAAAAACGCCTCGTCATCGGAAGGCACGGACCACGCTGTCTGGCGCGATCTGCAACGCTTTCCGCTCGGCCGACGAACGCGGGACGCGCGGCGAGCCCGTCGCGTTGCACGCCGGCGGCCGCAGTGCGCGATTGCTCTTTAATTTAGTCCGAGGATTACTGCCGAAAAGGGACGGAGTGCTTTAGTTTGAAGGAAGCGGCGTACGACGTTTGCGAGGGTGTGCGCGCTTCTTTTCGACAAATGTAAACGCGAGCTAATAGCGGAACGCCTAGCGTTTTTCCCCCGGAGATGCTCCGGTGGAAGTCACGCAAGCACTGCGTTGCCTGGAAACGGCTGGACGCGTGAAAATTTGGCGGCTTTTGGCGCTGTGTCGTTGACATGTGACTTGACGTTCACGAGACTGCGATCGCCGGACCAAATGCTGTTCGGTTATAGAATATTTTTGCCCCCACCCCGCCTTGTGTATTCGAGGTGGTTAAATGTGCCCCGCAACGACAGGGGATTGCAGATGCAGCTGCGCGGTGTGGGGTCTTATATTTAAAGCGATTTCTTTCTCTTTTTTTTTTTTTGCCTTTGGCGCGCTTTAATAATTCCCTTGTCACAGGTAGTCAATTCTTCGAGCACCGACGTGATGGTTCTGTGCTCGTGTTTTGGAGCAGCTCTGGACATTAGTTTGTAGGTAAGGGGCAGCGCAACAAACGGGACGAAACAGAGTTCAGACAAGCACTTGTGCTTCCATTCCGTCCTGTTTGTTGCGGTGCCCTTTACCTCCAAAGATATGTACCAACCAGCGCAAGTTTTAACTCTTCTCGACATTTGGCTTGCCCGGAAACATCGTGACGACCGCTATATTACCGTTGCACCGCAAAACATCGGATATACGTGTGAGTTCTACTACGAACGGTGGTGTAATTTATACTGAACTAAAATTGCAGCCCCTTACATGACTTTACAAGTACACCCTTTGTCAAAATTTTCTAGGCCAATCTTAAGCCTTCTCGACCACAAAGAATTAAAAAAATAGGCTGTACGTTTAAATTTGACAAAAATATCTCATAACAGTAAGAAGGAAAGGCGTTTTCTCTAGCTTTCCGGATTAAAACGTTTCAGCCTCTCTGGGGACGTGAGCTTGTACATTGCGCTTTTTGTGGTCTGTGCACTTTCGGCTTGACCTTAAAAATTTTGACAAAGACTGTACCTGCTCACAAAACCGTCCCTCACCATAGCCCGGTATGATAAATTATCAGCAATAATTAAAATCACGGCATTAACACCGCCGAATAAAATGCCCAGGGAGGCGCTAAGAAATAATGGAAGACAAATTTCACAGCAATTGTTGTAAATTAACTGTTGGCAGGAGTTACTGAAATGTGTAAACGAGTAAGCGAAAATGTCAGGAGAACAATCTCGTAAGCCGTTTGACACAAGATAATTTAAATTCTCAAAAGACAGTCTTTCGGAGACTAAATGTCGTCATGTCAATTAAAGCAGTCGGGGAGAAAAACGTCAGCCAAATGGTGAGTTGGCTGCAAAGTAATCAAACCAGCCTATTGTGAGACCCAGATTTCTTTTTTCCTCACTGTCTTTAGGGGCGTCTAACAAAGCCGGAGGGAAGGCTGGGCAACCTTAAGTTTAAGAGCAAAAATGACGACGTCGGATGTGGATACACTTCAATAGATCAACTCGCTAATTATATTCGCGGGAAAATATACCGCAGCTCTGATAGGACTGTCAGAAAAAACGTTGACTCGGTGGAAGTTTTTTAGATGGAGGCAAAAAGCGGAAACAACTGTGTGTCGAGATTTCGGCGTAGTTTACCGCGTTCAGCGTACTTTACAGCGTACCCCGGAGGTCAAAATTAATGCACGACCCTCCACTACGGCACGCCTATTCGGTGCGTTAAGCTACAATTTTAAAGCAAAGCTTTCTACGCCTAGCAGCCAACGGTTCTTTCGCGGCGTGCGGGACAATAAACTCCCAACGCGGCGGAGGCAGCGGTGGTGGTGGGGGGTGGGGGGGGGGGTGGGGGGGAGGGGGTTCCTCTAAGGAGCACTCTGTAGATGGCGCGGCGAATTAACCCAGCGTTCCCTGCGCGGAGGTGCCTGCTCGCCGGCGGGCGTGTCGGCGGTACGGCTTTGTCGTCTGCTTTAGCGACGGTTGTTTTGGGTCTGTTTTGGCGCCGCTTCGCGTCCATTGCGCGCTTCCTTATCATGGCTTGATTAACTTGTTCAACAGCAACTCCTGGATAATCCGGACACGACGGAATTAAGTTGTCATACGGCAAAGATACGTTAAGGATTGGTTTGCAGGGCGGGGAAACAAAATGCAGAGACCACATACAGACATCTGGCCGCTAGAGAAACGCTACCTTTTGCGCAATGCTTGCCACGAATGGGACTCCGTTTTCTAAATTGGTGTCGCGTTTTAAGGGGTATTACAAAAGGCGAAAGGAGCAACTGGTTCTGATAAATAATGATTATAAAAGTTCCCTCAGCTTTCTCGCAATTCTAACACTTACTAAACTGAGTAGTTTTAATCGGCATAAATGGGAATCAGTAAGCTCACATGCCGAACTGTTTCGGTGTCTGCGGTTGAGTCGCGCGGTGATGTAGCCACGAACTAGCACATCAGGATGGCTAGGTTCCGCTGTCTCACCCTTCGAAAGACGCTCCTTTGCGTTTTCTTTCTGTCGACGCGCGGCCGTGCTACAGTGGCGGCGTCCGCCGCTCTAGCCCGGCCATGGCCGACGCTTCTGCTGCGTTCGGGACGCCGCCCCGCGAATTCCAGGTAACGGCTGGCAGAATCTCTGGTTTCACTGTTTGCACAGCCACGTGTGTTAATTCAAGTAACGTCGCATGGGAAGTCGTTGTGGGTGTTCTTTAAAGTTTTGCTTTCCAATAACCTTCACAGCGTGGATTGGAGCAAGTTTTTAAAAATTTGTCGGACAAACCCAGCCAGCTGATACGAGACAGCCGTGTAGGTTCTATTCACTGGCGTGGCGTGACGGCGACCATGTGCGTCGTCTTAGCAACGGGGACGCGCGGGCTCGGGCATGGCGGCGCATGCATGAGGCCGTCCAAGCGAGCTCAAAAGCGTTATCTCGGTGTTTAATGCTGGCTCGCGCAGCGCCCTACGGCCTACCTGTCGGAGTGAAGTGACCTCCAGATGCCGTTCCGGGCTTTGGTATTGGCCTCATTCTAGTTCACTGTAGCTCAGCTCCGTGGCCACAGATTTCTCCGCTTTCGGCGAACGCTTCGCTTTCAGCAGTTCGGGCACTCGCCGATAGGTGTCGCTAGTCTCCCAGCTAACCATGCACTCGCTGCTACGCCGCTACGCTACCGCCGTATTGTAATAGTCATGCGCGTGAACCTCACAATTTCTTCGGAAGCATTGTTTGGCTTTTGTGCTGAACGACTCTGCCGCGGGCAAGGCGCGGGCGCAGCTGCGTCTATTGGCGGTGAGATGTTTGAGTGGCGCCCCCTGGCTTCGACGTCAGCTTAGGGATTCGCGCCGCTGTCGTCTGCTACACTCGGCTTGTGAGTGCAGCAGTGCCTGTGCTAGAAATCGCCCGCTTTCATGAATTAGTGCATGAAAACCGCATTTCCAGTGATTCAGTTATTTTTGCCAGCTTCTGACACCTCTGAATAATTTCAAGCTGTATCCTACACAAGTTTAAAGCGGCTGTCTTCTATTTCTTTTGTTGTTGTTGACTTGTATCAGATAAATGTTTTTTTTTCTATGCCTAATGCATTAATTTCTTTGCACCGTCCCAAACGTCTTCCTAGGAGGTTCGGGGATGTTTGGGAGGCTCTCAAAGATAGTGTGGATATTTTCTTCGGGCAGTAAGGCACACATTCCTTTCTTCACAAAGTGGCTTTTATGGCTGTAGCCAAGAAAGGGCTTATGCTCAGCGTGCGCTCTTTATTCACATGCAAATGCGATGAGAAGGTTTGTGCTACGCCCCCGCGATCGCGCCTCAGACAACGTAGTCCGAGTACTCGAAGGCGGCTTTTGTGCTCTGAATTTGTATCGAAACCATCGTTATCATAACGAACTGACTCTCAATTTGAACGGTTATGACATGATTACGGTGTTTAAGGTTTGATATACTCGGTAACTAACGAAATAAATAGTATACGTGCCGGTTTCCAGTATAACAGGAATCGAAGCCCATGAATATTTCCAAGCAGCTCTTTACTGTTTCCAACCCTTCGGATCCAGGCGTAAAGAGCAAATCCTGGTCTGTTCGGGATGGCGTTCTATGAATTGAAGAAAATTACTCTTATTACTGGGCCGGGCCTGCACTGAGGACCCGGCCCACTAATCAGCTCGATTTTACTGTTAAATAAAGTTTTCTCCTCCTCCGCCTCCTCCTGCTCCTCCTCCTCCTGAGCGCTGTTTTACTATATGCATATCTGAATATTGGGAAAATATGGCCGTGGGAAATCTACCAAAATATCTCCCCAGGTATGCACGAACATAGTGTCACGGTATTTTCGCCGTAGACGTGACTCGTTTTGCCCAATAAACTTCCATACTGCTGAGAAGCCTGGTATAAAACCAGCACGCGCCTATACATACAGTAGGTTAGGTTATTTGGAATTTAACCTACAGTTTTTGCGGCCCATAGTGAATGTCGGCATACTTTCATGCCATGACAACGTAAAGTGATGTGATACAATACGTTCGAGCGTTCGGCAAGGTTGCAAAAACTGTTTTACCTTGCATACGATTACCAGGGATCGCGATGCCTTCTGCCAAAGACAACATCCCCGAGTGCCTGGAATTTGTTTTGGTCTTGCATTTTTCGCTGTTGTCGGTTATAAGTAGCTGGCTGTTCCCTTTGTTCGAAAGACTGCTATATACAGAAGCTGACGCCTAGCTCCGACTCTTAGCGCTCCGCACAGGACCGGCTTCGCAATGAATGGGGCGACGCCGGCAATGTTTCTTCCGCAGCGGTGTACCCAAAACTATACTTTAAATCACACCTTGAGCTAGTGTATGCTATTGTAAGTCTATTATTATGATAAAAAGTCACGCCCACGCAAAATCTGGCGCGGACATGCATCAGACATTAACCGAGCGCAAAAAAATATCAGGGAGAGCGAGCCTGAGTGAAGCAGACGACAAATGCGAGAATCCCTAAGCCGACGTCACGGAGGCGCACTCCGCAGCGCCGCCTGTGGTCGAACTGCACTGCAGAGTAGGCATCTCGTGCGTCGGGCCGCTTTTCGCAACCGCGGCTCCATTCTGCAATCGGGATGAGGAGTCCTCTAGGGAAGTAGAGCACCACCACGCATTGTCACTGCTATTAGTCATGTCTGTTGAGTCACGCCGAGAACTGCGTGGTAACGGTGCAGACGCTGGACGTCGGGGCCTGTTTTCTTTCTTTTTTGGTTTTTTGATCGAGATGCGGACGCATGCGCATGCACTGTGTACATGGTTATGGCAGTTTTCAGTGTTCCTAAGAGAAGAAATCGGCGGCTAAACTTTTATGTGAATACCACCTATACGCACCCCTGCCCTTTCGTCTCAGACCGCCCAAGCGGAATGGCCTTCCCCTTCTTCTAGACCCATCTCGTGTAGCTGAGAAGAGCTTCTTGCTGGGCTAGTTGGTGAATAGTTGCCATGATTTGAAGCGCCACACAAAAAACGCGCGAAGAAATAGAGTAGACGAGACAGTTTTTGTTGTGCTTCAAATCATGGCAACCCATCTCTTGGTATCTATTCGCTCGCCCTAATTGTCCATCGGTTGTCGGTTCGCCCCGCTACATGGCCAGCCGAAGACCATTTCTTTTTTTTTTATTTCAACTACTTCAACTATGATATCGTCAGCTCTAGTTTGTGTTCTGATCCAGGTAGCTCGTTAGTTATCCCTTAATGTTATTCCTAACATTATTCGTTCTATGGCCCATTGAGCCGACCAAAGTTTGCTTTGCAGTTGTTATCGCATAGTGCCGCATAGTACCACCCAGTTTATAGGCGAAGCGGATCCGTATAGTCACAGCATGTGTTTGACCACTCTTCACACGCTTAGGTTAAGGATGCTTGTCCTGAAGCCAAAAAAAAAGGTAATGAACATGACTGATAGCTCACGAAATAAACGGAACGAGATGGGACATTGGCTTAGACGTTTCCTGCTTTTCTGCCACTTCAGCTAATGGTTGTAAAGTGACACTATCTAATCCAGTTCCTCTTCAGAATCACCCAAACTAATTACGACATTCATATAAGGGATATTACGTATAAATGCTAAATTGGTACCATCAAAGCTCGACCACACACGTAATGGCGCACCGCGTCCTCTTTTCGCGTTTTGTCGCCGTGACTAGCCAGGGGACAAACAACGACATCGCCTGACGAAAAGCGCGCATCCGCAAGAAGCGCGCCTCTTTTTGAAACAGAAGACGCGTGAACACTTTTGTGCCGCGCAGAGGGGGCGGAGAGGGCGACGAGTGGTGTGCAGAAGCCGCAGCGGTGGCTGCAGGCATCAGGTTGCGGGGAGTCTCGCCTTTAAAGCGCCGCGTGCTACCACCGCCAGGCTGCGGCAGTGCGCGCGCTACGGGCTGCGGGTGCGGGTTATCTAGTCCAGTCCACGGGTCGTCCGGGGGGAACCCCGAGAGAGGGAGCGAAGCGACGGGCGCCGCCAAGGTCGGAACACGGGCAATCACCCCAGAACAAAGCGCGCTTCGGCTGGCTCGGGGGAAACCTTGCGGAACGGGACACATTTTCCCCTCGCTAACACTCCGTCCGCTTGTTCCCGCCAGCCCTCTGTCTTCCTCATTTTTCCCCTCTCCGCGAGGACTCGTACAGTGCGCGGACAGCCCTGATTTTAGCATTCATCATCGGTGGCTCTCGGGGTTCACTCCGACCGAGGAGAGCGCATAAAGCTGCGATTCCGCGTTTCATTTCCTCGGCGAGAGCGTTTCTTTTTTTCTTCTTCTTTTTTTTTTTTTTTTGTCGTCTACGACCATTTGGAGGAGCGGTAGTGGGCTTCGCTTTGCTCCATTTAAAAAAGCCAATGAACTGTGTGACATTGGTAGAGCAATGAATCAAAATACAATTACAAGATACGATGCGCGGGCAAATAAATAAATAAATAAATAAATAAATAAATAAATAAATAAATAAATAAATAAATAAATAAATAAATAAATAAAATTTTAGCTAGCGAACAACTCGGTGCCGAAATGTATCCTACTGGTATATTGGGGGTGAAAGAAGTAAATCTGGTCTGTTTACTTGGAACAAAAACATTTCATACACCAAAATCTCCATGCACTAATACATACCACTCAAAACTTATAAAACATTGCCGTAAAAGTCTTTATTGCCTTTTATAGATTTACGCGGAAATAACAGTGTTTTTTAAGAACGAATCCCATCTGCCTTGACGTTTATGCACGTCACAAATCATAAGGCTGAAAATGTTCTCTTGCGGTGCTATGCTCGCTTTTACGTTCGTAGCGCACGTTTTACTGCGATAGCATTAGTTTACCCGGTATGACAAACGCCCGGCGTTGTCGGCGTTGTAACCGAGAGCTGGCAGAGAAAATAGCCGACGGAGCAAAAAGAATGATTGTAATGCAACTGAGTTGAGAACAAAATGAAAAGTAAGGGCTTAGACGGGAATCGAACCCAAGGCCGCCGCAATACGAGGCGACTACGCGTACCCAAAGCCACCACAGATAAATGACTCTAGCTGATTGACGCTGGCCGACCCGCCGCGGTGGCCAGTGGCTAAGGCGTCACGGTTCTGAGCACGAGGTCGCGGGTTCGATTCCCGGCCACGGCGGCAGCTTTTCTGATGGAGGCGAAATGCAAAAACACCCGTGTGTACGAGATTTCGGCGCACGTTAAAGATCCCCAGGTGGTCGAAATTAATCCGGAGCCCTCCACTACGGCGCGCCTCATCGCCGGCGTTGCGTCGGTGCGTTAAACCCTTCAATCAATCGATTGACGCTGGCCCTAGTGAATGCGTTGTGGCTCTCGAATTAGAAACGTGCGTTAGAAACATGTACTGGGGCCGATATGAGCATGCTAATTACAGACGTAGCAATTCTGCGAGTAGCGACGTACGTTCATGGGAAATATCCTTCTTGGCGAAGGGAACGCGGGTATGTGCCAGCTTTACGTTAGTAGCGCCATCATGCGGCATTGACTGAAGCCCGTCATCACATGGCGCTGCCCCAACGGATGGCACGCGAGAAGTGCGAACACGAGTATGTGCCGGCCTAACGTTAGACATAACGTTACGCTTTGAGATTACGTTTTGCGCTTCGCGTTACGCTTTGACTGAAACCCGGAGAATGACGTACAACGAGTTTGACGTTATCTGCGACTTTTTGTAAGGCTCAGCGCTGCGGCTATGTAATGTTAAGCCTAGATAGAGGCCCAGCAAGGGCTATTGGCCAAGGTAGGCATGGTAACGAGAGAAAAAAAAAGAACAAGAACAAAAAAAAAACTAACAAAACAAAACGAACAAATAAAACGGGATAATGATAAGAATGAGAGCACACTTTCTCCGATTTGACACTAATGGTATGGCATTCACTACCTTATAAGGAGCGCTCGGGTGTCTCCTTAATTTGTGCTACAAAGGTTTACCTTTATGAAGCATGCTGCTCCGGCCAGAAGCTGTTAACGTTATTCACCCTGTTTATACCTCTTGTTCATACCAATGTTGTATAGCAGAAGCGCTTTCTTCGACGGTATGGTCCTCGTGAGCTCAAATCGTCCTGAAAAAAAAAAAGCGCAGAAAGAAACTTACCCTGATTCTCCAAGACACACTACGCGTACTGAGATGTTTTGTACGAACTCCGTTTTAGAGTTAGATACAAATATTTCTAATCTTGCGACGGACTGTTTAGAAAAGGATTTTTTTTTCAGTAAAGTTTGCGGTAGCTGTATGTACCCACATTCATGCTGTAAATAAATATAGTAGTATCGTTCACGGGAGAATTCCAGGAATTGAAAATACGCCCAATCAAGAGTCACAATGGTAACTTGCTTGCTGCGCATTGCAGTCTGAAAATCCGTCCCTTCAAGGGGCGCAGTAAATTTCAGGACTTCTACTCCTCCAGGAATGCGCCACCGGGTCTTGTGTCACCGTGACGGACAACGCAAACTCCGATGTCCAACTATCTACACTTTATGTTATGTACAGGATTATTATGCACAATATATACAAGACAACTGAAAAAGCCCGCGGCAGGGCTTAGAAAGTGTTTGCCGGGGTCTAACCGGCGCCGCGGGACTCTACCCGCGACCTGCAGCAAGTTCGATAGGAAACGAACCTTTTCCTCTCGAAGGCGGAACATATTTGCCCTTGATGAGGGAGAAAGAGAGAAATAGAAATGTTTATTGAAACAACAGGGACGGAATAGGGGAGAAAAAAAGTTAGGGGCTGTGGGTGGCCAATAGGCCGCGTGCCCTTGGTGAGGGAAGAGGAGCATAATATGGTCCCTCCTACACATGGTATTTTGCGGAATCCCATCCCGCAAGTTTGCCACTGTTAATGAAGTTAGCACATAAAAAATTATTTGCCCTCCCCCCCTCCCTCCCCCCCCCCTTATCAACAACATATAGCATGTAATACTGGGGAAGTTACTACGCTCTGGCTGAGGACAGACTGGCCCGATCGGGCGCACGTCATCCAGCAACTTCCAATTTACACATTCGTTTCATAGGTGCTTCACTAAAGCTGATCCGGGTCGTGGCGCCGTCAGTTGTCCGCGCAATGAAGGTTTGATATGACCAAGGATCGCTCCTGCTGACGCGATCGCTGTGGCCTGGTCTGCGACCATTCTCTCTCATATTTAGGCAGAACTATTAATGCAAGCAAAAACCAACGTGAGCAAATCTGGGTCATTGGTATTGGTTTGTTTTTCGACTGTCATGCGCTTCGTGCCAGTCCCGTCGGACGTGGCTGTATACCAGTCGACGCATCCTTCAGCGGAGCCACCGCATCAAGAGTCCGACATGCGTTGTGGTCCTTGTGGAGACGCCCAGTATAAACGGCGGCGTCTTGCGATCGTCTTCACTCTTGCGATCGTTTCTCAAACATTTAATTTACGGCTGCAATAACTCGTTTACTGCTATTACAGATGAACAAGAATCGTAGGTACACTCTTAGTCAATTCCTGGTTATACGACCCGCATGCAGGCGGGCCGCCGCGTCAATTTAAAGCCGCTTATAAAGAGGCTGTTCAGGCGGCCTCGAGCGCAAGCGGCCCCCCAAACACGCGGCCCACCGAACACGTGGCCCGGCGTTTAAGCGGCCCTCTTGAGGGCCGCCTAACCAGAGGGCCACCTAAACCCCGGGCCGTGTGTTCGGCGGGCCACTGGCCGTAATTTTTCTATGCGGCCCGTTATGCTAATCTATTCCCGCTTACGAAGCGGCCCCCAAATCAAACGGCCCCTCAAATAAGCGGCCTTGTTGCTTTTCACAAAAAAAGGGAAAAAAATTCACTCGGCCAGAATTGATTTCCTCCGTTTTTTTTTTTCGCTCGCATTGACAGGCCAACGCCAGCACGCCGTGACGAATGCTCTAACACATGTTACATCATGCGAGACATGTAAAAAAATTCACTCGGCCAGAATTGATTTCCTCCGTTTTTTTTTTTCGCTCGCATTGACAGGCCAACGCCAGCACGCCGTGACGAATGCTCTAACACATGTTACATCATGCGAGACATGTAAGCACATAGACATAACCCTACGGAGAATCGAACCTGGGTCTAGTATACAACACATCAACAGGCGGATATCATAACCACTGCACCACGACTCACGGGCTGCTGAGGAGTGCAAACATGGGCTTATAAGTATTCTGCAAGCTGTTGCGCGTCAAGCAGGAGTCTTAAATAACACATTCGGCAGCGAGTGGCTTTCTCTAGACCACTATTTTTGAATCGCTCTACCAAAGAGGCATAATACTACAGTTTGCGAGAATTTTAGTACAGTGGTACGAGCGGAAACCTTTTGTCATGCTGTGTGCCCGTTCCAACAGTATATATGATGCGCCTTGTGGAGATTTATTACATCGATGCAAACGGAATCGATAGCAGTTATTCTGCCTTGTAACCAAAAGTATTCTTGGCCATTGGTGGAAAGTGCCCCCTATGACAATGCTTGCAAATAACTAACACGCAAGGCGCACTGTTGTACTGAAAATAACAGCTTTCTCGTCACGAGTGCCAAGTATACCAAGCATGAAATGGGGTACCGAATTTTTTCTGCTCGTCGTAGCTCTTCTGATGGTGCGGTTACATGCCTTGGCCTTTGTTTTTGTAATAGGGGGCGGTAGTAAAATACGTATCTGCTAATGCAATGAACCAATATTAAATCACTCACTCTACATAACATTGTGTCGCGACGCCTGCAGAATTGCTGCGTTGGCACCCAGGTAAAGAGCCGTCGGACGGCCCTCTAGATACTGCGTTTTTTTTATGGATCGCGAGCACACAATGAATATCTTAGAGTTTTCTCGCGCAGACCAGATAAGCGCTCGGCCGTGTAACTTGTAACACCCTGCATTTCCAGAAAAATGCAGGTTTCGCGGCAGTCCCACCTTTAATCCTTATAATATCGTAAATGAAGATCATTGGTCAGACGAAATTTTGAGAAACTAAAAATTAAGAAACATTTACAAAATGACGGAAAATGGCGAACTGTATAACACCCTGCATTTCCACAATATTGCAGATTTAGCGAAAATTCCGCTTTTAATCGTTATCATAGCGTAGATGCAGATAATTGGTCGAACAGAATTTTGAAAAACTAAAGAACAAGGAATTTAAAAAAATACGGAAAATGCTGAATCTTGGAACACCCTTCATTTACAAAAAAATGCAGATTTGGCGCAAGTAACACCTGTGATCGTTATAATAGGGTAAATGGAGATAATTGGACGGACAGGATTTAGAAAAACCAAGAAAATCGCCTCTAAAAGACTCACACTCAAGAGAAGCGGCATAAGAATGCTGCGCATTAGTAAACATATATCTGAATTTATGCAATTTTTTTAAGTGGACTCGTCTCATTCGCGCTTTCGTTATTAGCCAGTTATTATTGTGCGCGGAAGCGCAAGGTCGCGGTTCAACATTTTCAACATTTTCAAGGTAGTTCACCAAAACCACAGCACTTGGGAATGAACGCACCCTTGTGCATCGAAAGTTTAGACCACATAAAACAAGGCCACAAATAAATCGGTTGCAATGGCTGCAATTGCCCTAAAACATTTTGAATTCTTGCCCTTCCGGAACATCTTCATGACCAGAGTTTTCATGCAATGAGGTTTTGCCGTTATAATCTCAGTGTTTTGCCACCTGATTTATCAGGCCTCAATGCACATACCACGAAACAAAAAAACTCCTTATATTCATAATGCCATGTTACAAGCAAAACTGTAAAGCAAGTACCTGTATACCTTAAACCTATCCGGATCTTGAAGTGATAGTCTACTCATACAAGCTTGGGACACGAGCAGAGAACTGAGGTGGGTATGTAAATGTTAAGTATTTTGTCATTCTCGAATTCATGAGCATGCACAAGTGTGAGATGAAAATTACATAAATGACAACATGTCGAAGGAACGATGTTTTCTTTTTATTTGATATCCAAAACACAAATGTGAACACAAAAGACTTATACTGAAATAACAAATACAAATATTAGCAGATTGCCCTTATGGAACACAGAAATTAAAATCTTTTTTTGTGGAAGAGCAAATAACGACCTGTCAAGATAAAATTATTGTTTTCATTTATAGAATTTTCAGCAGCTTGCTGCTTACAAAACAGGGAGGAAACTCGTCTTTTTTGCAGGCTACTGACTGTACAACGCCCAACGTTTGGCCTAAAGCTGACGGGTATCTCATGTCCTTAATGTAATATATTACCAAACAAAGAAAAATCACATTCTCCGGGCTTCAATTATGGTCTAGGTACACCACTTCCGATGATGTAGATGGCCTTTGTAGAATCGCGTCAAGCAATCTTTGTCCCGGGAGCTGCTGCTTCTGGAATTTCGTCGCACTGGAATGGAAACAGCCTTGTAAACATTCCAAAAACGTTGAGTCACGGGTAGCAATCTGTTGTGTTGGCACTGCGTGAAGGAAAAAAACGGTAGGTGAATAAGTGGCCAGCTACAAAAGGGTGGCGTTATTTATTGGAGGTAAAACAGTATTGCCAGAAGGGGCGCAGCAGAAGTATCACCAACGCGTTAGCAGATATGTGAAAATATCTGATTGATTGTAGGGTTTAACGCGCCGACGCAACGCAGGCGATGAGGCGCGCCGTAGTGGAGGGCTCCGGATTAATTTTGACCACCTGGGGATCTTTAACGTGCGCCGAAATCTCGTACACTATGTGAAAATATCTGAAATCAGGTAAGTGCATCGCTGTAGTTTAGGCAATTATTTCTTTTTTACTGCTTGTAGATTCAAAATATCTCCAAAAGGACGTTTTGTTCATGTACATAGGAAGGCCAAGCGCTTTTTCGGTGCAAAGGCGTGCGAGAAAACGTTGCCATAATTTTATATGACGCTGACACGTCAATTGAACGTCGTAAAGAAACTGTTCGCTCTTACATGCGGAGGGTAATGTGCCCTAGTTTCTTTTTATGAAACACTTTCCACCAATAGTATGACGCAAAACATTTTATTAAAGATGGAACAAAATTGCTAGCAATATCTTTTGCTAAAGCATAGGTAAACTGCGCGCGCCGAGCAACAACCAGCGCATCTGTAACAACATTAGAAGCCACCGCTTCGAGCGACCTCCACGCCGGCGACGCACCGCGTTTGCGCTGTCAATGCTATCATGTTTCTGCACCGCGAGTTGACACTCCAGACAGACGACAGCTGTGGTGAACACAAGAAGATGGGGGCTGGAGTTACTCATGAATGTTGCTTCATGTGAAAACTTTACCGCTTAAACGCACCGCAATGAAGTTTACAAATCGCCACAGAATCCAGACTACTCAACGCGCCAGAAAAGTCACTAGCCGAAACGACGACGCGAAAACCTAGTTACGAAAAAACGTTACATAACTTTTTGGTACGCCTACCGAAAATGACAAGCAGTGGCCATGGAATATTGAAAAAAAAAACAAAATTGAAACTGGATTTTATGTGCCTTGACCCGGACAATGAAACGCGTAGAAAGATGCAATTTCTTTATGACGCCACGGTACTCATTACGGCAACGGAAGTACAGGGGGAATTAAAAGAAATACGAACAACACAGCACACAGCCTCCGACGCATGCTGCACCGTCTGGCTGTACTGTCGGTAAACTGCGCGCATGCGTAGTTCTTTCAGGGCGTTTGAGAGTGTGGCCTACTGTTACGGGAAATGCATGATAAAGAAGCGACGCCGGTCATTTGTTTTGAGGCATCTTTTTATGCTCTGTCGCCACTGAGCATCCTGCTACTACATTGGGGAGCCGAACGCGCAGCAGGTTGACTGCAGCTAGCATGATGCCCTTCAACGACCATCCTGCGCAGTGGCGACACAGCGTGAAGAGGCGTGTCAAAATAAACTACCGGCGTCGCTTCTTGATCAAGCACTTCCCATAAATGTAGGCCACACTGTCAATATCCCTGAAAAAACTACGCATGCGCACAGTTTACTGACTTTGCAGCCAGATGGTGCAGCGTGAATCGGAGGCTGTGCGTTCCGTTGTTCGCATTTCTTTTAATCCCCACTGTACTCACATGTGCACGCGTTTTCATTTTTCGCGTGGATCCGAAAATGGCCGCCGCACAGGGAAACCGAATCCTCTCTATAAAGCACGTCAAATTTACTGTACGCCCCGGGTATCGGAGAACGGTTTTGGCGCGGGCTTCTTACGACGAAGAAAAAGGCATAATTTCATGGCCCTTACAAGTTGTCTGCAAACACTAAATCTTACAGTCTGCGCCCCCCCCCCCCCCCCCCAACCTCGAAAAAAAATAAATCCAGGGACTTACCTATCCTTTCGTGTACAACCGGGCTATGCCCGCAATGCACACACCATGCAGCCGGCTTGAGACGGCGCCGCTGCTTGGCTTGCGTGACTGGTGGCCCTTATAAACCCATGGCATTTGCAGTTGTTTTCACTGTTAGACCGACCTCGAAGCACACATTTGATGTCAGCGCAAGCGAACGTGGTCAAGAAAGTGTGAACGCTCGGAACTAAGTATGAACTACACAGAGCAAGAGTCAAAGCGCGGGACCCCAACTTGATCCGCGGTGAAATTCCTCGCACGTGCGCGATAGAGACAAATCACGGTACCGCCGCGCGCGAACTTTTTTTCACTCCTACTGCGCATGTGCGCGCGAGATATTTTTGAATGTTTTTCGGCTTTCGCCGCGTCGTCGGGCGCGTGTCTTCGGCCACCGCAAAAGAAGCTCGCGGGCGACTGTGTGAAGAGGAATACGCGCATGCGCCGCAAGCCACACATATCGCTCGGAGCTTCACGATTGCTCCCCTTTCTTATTTTATTCCTGGCGTCAGGCTGTCTGCTAGTTTATAGCCGTGACACGGGCCGTTGGCGCAGCATATAAGCGTGATGCAACCACCTGAGGTTTTGTCACGGAAAAGAAGTATATCAGGGCCTCTTATATCACGGTATTGAGACTGCCCACCGCATATAAATAGGACGACATCCAGGACGCGACTAAGAGTGTACTTTAAGTTCTTCTGTGAGGCAAAACACGTGGGCGTTTTTTTTAAATCCCAAAGCCTTATGGCCGTATCTAAGTATGTCCTCTACTCCACGTGTTTCCTCGTCTCGGCTGAGTGGAGGGTACCGCGATGCTTTTTCATGCTAAAATCGTTTTCAAGGATCTCCTCGATCAGAGGCTCGAGTGGAGGAGGAATTCAGAATACCAGGGTTAGACCTACATGTTTCAAGCATGGCCATTGGGAGGTCCAAAAAATCGGCGCACAAAAAAAGCTGAAGTCGTGGCCGGAGTGCGTGCGAGCGGGGCATTGCGCACCGGGAAAGGGAAATAGAAGCGCCGGAAGAGGGTGGCGCATTACCTTCTTGGGTTCCATAATGTGTGCCCCAAAAATAGAACATGAAGAAGAGCGCGCACCTCAAGTTTAAACCTGGGGTGTAGAAACATGGCACGGTGCACTTCGTTTCGTGCCACGTCGCGTGCGCTTCACTAGATGGCGCAAGCTTGTCCAAGGCACGAACGCATCCTAGGGTAGGAGGGGCGCCACTGCCGGCGCTATGGAGTTTTCATCATCTAAACGTTCTCATCTCATGAGAATATGTTTAGGAATTCTCTGAAAATTCTTTGAGCGCAGTGTCATTATTACGGCAGATCAAGATAACAAGTCTTCGTCGACGTTACGAAACAACTACATAACAGCTCTCATCAAATTTAATCCTCAACTTCATTGGTCACGATTAAACTAACGAAGAAAGATTGTATGGTGGTATAGGGTACGTTTGAGAGAGAGCCTTAAAGAAAAAAGACAGAAAAAGAAGTCAATACTTTCCGGTGGCCAAGGCTTTTTAGTCGGAAGGCGGGGAGGAAGCATTGTCCCTGATTTTCTTTCCATGTTGCGGGCGGGATCCATCAGCGTCACCGCACCCGTCGCGTCCTGATCCTGAGCGGGCAAGCCCCACCGATATCAGCGGATATCTGCTTTCCCTTGATCTAAGCGTTACTTCGAAGTCCCCGTCGGCCAAGCCGTATCTACGCTTCCGCAGTTATATCCGATCATCTGACTGCGGTTTTTTTGTGGGTGTGCACGGACCAGAAATATATTAGAAGAGTCATACCCTCTAGTGTTCTAAAAAACAGGAACAATTTTTTTGTGTTAAATTACATTACTTAAGTGTTAGAAAATGTAAGGTTTCTTCTTCGTTTCTTGCGTAAAAGATCCGAGCACGTGTAAAGTGCAGTGGAAGCTGTCATATATCGGCGAAATTAAACACCCAATGACACCTTGCTCGTATGTAAACCATTAGGCAGGTGCATGGATGAATATGAAGCAAGAGAAGTGTTTGGACGTGTTGGTTTATATCAAGGAAATGAAACAATGCTCTGGACGGTACGAAGGAGGAGGCTAGTTACACACAGCGCTGTGTGTGTGTAGACTCTCTTCACGACGTCCTTAGTGCTGTTTTTTCCCTTGATGATCATGAAATGGAACGGGACATCAGTATCGATTTTGCTGTTGCAAACACGTGAGTTACCCTAATACCAGGTGCTATAAACGGTGCCTTGCCCGGAGCTTGACAACGGTTCGGCGCACTGCATTTTCTCTGCTCCCAAATCGAAAGTCCGCCTTTACAACCCAATTTCCCTAATTCACGTTCGAAGCCTTCACGTGCGCACAGCCATTTCTTCAGCTGTCATACACGAGATAAAATGAGTTCATGTAAAGCAAGCCAGAGGAAAAAGAGTTATCGGCGCCCGTCTTTCATAGCTCTTACACCCTATGCTGCTGCCCCATTTCACCCGCAGTTATGCTCTCTCTCTCTCTCCGCTTCCTATCTCCTTTTTTTCTCAACGACGTAAAACAATCAAAGTTTAAAGGAACGAAATTAAACCTCATCTCTGACGACGTGAGCCCTTCTCGTCGTATTCCGGCTCGCACCCAAACTCTGCGAAACCACCTCTACTTCTGTTTCTATTCCCTTGTCTCTCATCATCGCATAATCGGTCTTTTCCAGATCAAGATAGGAAAAGGAAGGCAGGGAGAGCAGCTTTCTTTGTGCTGTCACGCTTGAAGTCGCGCTCTGCCAGGCACGAAGACGCGTAAACCGGTGCACCAACGCGATTTTCCATTCGAAACACGAGCCGTAAAACAGGCAGCACCACAGAGGTGGGGAGTGCTGGAGGGGAACGAAACGACTGTCGCCGGTACGGAAGGAGACGGTGTTGTATGGAGCTGGTGATGGGCCGTTGTATTGACTTCGACGGCACGTCGCTCTGAGAGAATTTGCATGTACTACCCGCACGCAGCAGCGCCCCAAAGAGAGACGACGTCCCATGCAGGTGAGTCTACGGAAAGCGCGCACTGAAGCCTGTTAGGGCACCGGGATCGCTACACGGCGGTTATTGCTTTGATGCTAGGGGAAGTTTCGATGAATACTAAGCATCGTACCTTTTAGATCTCGAAAGTGTATGATATTGAATAGTCTACCGCTGGTGATAAAGATTGCGATAACCATGGAGTAATGAAGACGGTAGGGGTGTTTGAGAGTTCTAGAAAACAGCGATGATTCTTCATTAAAGGTTTGCTGGCATTAAGGGCACTAGAAAGGAGCTGCGGAAGTTTAAATAAAGACCGACTTTAAGAGGGCATTTGGAAAAGTAATCAATCGAAGGAGCGGCGCGTTTCATTGTGAAGTGTTTCAGCAGTGTTTTTTTGAACATTATGTAGTTAGACTCAACTAAACATTCCCATACTTTACACGGCTACCTGGACTGATAATGATGCCAAGCTTCCATAAATCTAAAGCCCATTTAAACCCGCTTCTTGTGCGGGCATTGCGAGCACACTTTTTTTTCTCCTCAACGGCCGCCGGTTCCAGTCTCAATGAGAGAGCTCAGCTATCATTCTGGAAGGTTAGGCCTAGCAACGCATTCAAGCGCCGTGCTTCAGCAGCCTACGCCGCCCGATCCCTAGGAGCCACCACGGGAGTAATCTCGCGTGTGCAGTCCCTCACTGACGCTTATGACGTCCCTGAAATTTGCCAGTGACACTGATACCCAAACTCGAGCCGGCCCCAGCCTTGCCGTTCTCACCCACCGACGTTCAGAGTCTTGCCAAGAAGAAGCAGATTTCTTTTCACTCGACTTTGGTTGCCCCCTGGGGCAGCGGGCTCGGTTAGCAGATAAAAAGCAGCCTAACAATGCACGTCCAAGGTACCGGGAATTATTACAACACCTGACAAAGCCATGCGCATGTAGTAGCGCAATCATGGTCCCTTTGAAATTCGTGCAACCTCCTTGCCCGACTGGATCCAACGCGGCATGTAACATAGCGTAAGCGAGTTTCCAAGTTACCCCACCAACGGCACAACCAGAACTCACCCGCCCCAGTGTCTATGTCACACTCGCAAGAGACCCGAAAGAAGGCGACAACACCGGCCTTACCTCGTCCGTGGAGCGTCATCGTAAGCTTCGACAAGGGCCGAGCATTCTCTGGCTACCAAGATAGGACTACGCGGCCTTTCGAAAGGTTCAAGCAAGCCCGCACCGGTGTTGATGAAGACGTTGTCCTCCTGAAGCCGCCTGAGCAAACCAACGTCACAAAAATTTCTCCACAATCTATGTGCCGCAGCATCTGCCAAGTTGAACAATATGGGAATCTTGTGCCTTTTGACAGGTTCAGTATGAGCTGGAGGACCAACACCCTACTGGTGCGCATGAGGGACGATGTATACCCCTCAGAACCGGGATTCCTTATAGGTGAAAACGTACCATATATACCCAGCGGCGTTATATCGAGGAACGTGATTAATTGTTGCGCGTTCGAGAAGAACGTAGCCGCACTTTTAGAACAATGTCACTGCGAACAGACCAATATTCCAGCGACCCATGGGACACAAGGCCACGGTGCTCATCAATCACATTCGCGCCCCTCATCGGAAATTACTGGGGTCAAACGAAGAGGGTCCGGCCGTACCAGTGCCGGGAGCTGATCTGCCACAGACGCCATCCGGAACTTTCTCTGCATAACGGCCAGTACATGTCGACGCTGTGGGAAGACTAAACATTGAAACTATCCACCACCGTTGCAGAAACTAAGCACCCGACAAAGTGGGAGTATCCAATGGCTAGACTATCTAACCTGCATACTTCAACATTGTAATATAATACCTCGACCTCATTGTAATACCTCAACCTTAATGTAGAGGTGGTCTTCATGCAGATATAAGCGCCTTATTTTAAAAAAAAACCTGTCGACTTAACTTTGATCGCCCTGTGTAATGTGTAGCCTCTGTACATTTTTATTTAGTTTTAGCATTTCAAGCAGCTCAGATGACTATTTCTCGTATAGCGCTTGTGAATTAAGTGTACCACAAATTCCCATAATATCTCTTGTCTAGCGACAACATTCGTTAGACGGAAAAGCGTTCGCAGTTGTCTGGTCGGGGTGCTGCCCGCTGTGCTAGTTACCCGAGCGCAAAAAAGTGTTTCCCGCACCTGGTTTTACGCTGTATACGATAAAAGGTTCTGTTGATTTTAATTCCTTAGTATCTATATTAACTTCGCTGACCCTTCTCCAGACTTCAATAGGCCTTCGATTTTTGTATCAGCGTACCGGTCAGCGAAGCTTTGTGCAGCGACTTGGACTTCGAGTTTGACAGTCTACAAACTAACAAACTAAAGGCACATTCTTCCAGGCATAAACATATTGTGGCTTAGTTTCAAGTGAGCGAACTATAACTGCCACGACCCGCCGCAGACCGGCCGACTAAACGCCTGGCCAACTGTTTCTGTCGGAGGGTCGGCGAGCCGTGCCGTAGCGCAGTCAAGTCAAGCTACCTTGTTTTGACGTCATTACGAAACGTCATAAGAAATTGGCAAGGAGGATTCAGAGAGGGCAGCATTTTCGAATTGATTTTCCTACTGAATAACAGCCGCGTAAACACAGCGAGAGTGGACGAAACATGACATAGAGACTCCAGACTACAACTTGCGCTAGTAATTCCGGAATGCTTGCAAATCACTACAGTGACTCTTTAAGAGGGTTCAACGCTTCTCGATCGCTCCCGACATATCGTAGACGCTCGAGTCAGGGCCCGCGCGTTAAAAAGAAGGTCCTCTCCACCCCGAGTAGAGTGGCGCTGGCTACCACCACCAAGCGCAGGAAACAACTACCTTACACAAATACCCAAGAAAAGGGAGGGGAGCACAGCCCCGCCGGTACAGTAGTGGTTATCACATAAGACGCGTATTCCGCAGGTCATGTGTTCGGGGCCCAGCGGGCGGGCATGTTGTTCTCCGCTTTCTTTCTATTATTCAAAAGCTGAACTGTGTGTATGAGAGAAAACTCGTAAACAACAACGGCCCGTATAGTCCGAAGAATTCCGGGTGGGGAGGCCAGTGTTCGTAGAAGAATAGAGGGGGTATGCGCAGGTACAATCCACGGGGAGCTTTGTGGTAGATTCAAGGAGTTCTTTTCTGTTTTGTTTCTGTTTTCCTTTTTCCTTTTTGCGTGTGTGTGTAAAGAAGGCAGTAAGACGAAATGCCGAAGGTCGAGGGAGGCGAGTGCGCGTGGTATGTTGAAACCGGCTAAGAGCAAGACCGGAGAAAAAGAAGGACAGAAATTGTATTCAAGTAACAGCTTTGGGGATGGGCAGAAAGGGGTGTTGCGAATGGAGATGCCCACTTTTTTTATGACCATTATTTTTCTGTTGGATTCAGATACCGTAATGTTTCTAAGCTGCCATTCGAAGCATTGATTCCAGCCTGCTCCAGGCAATTGAATTTATAGATTAATTACGATTCTCTGTATTTACGGTCCCCTGCAGACTTAAAGTTTGACTGCAGAATATAAGCTTAAGATCATCGAAATTGTGGTTCGGCTGGTTGAAGAGTTGCGCGACTGCTATGGAGGTACTGTTATGAGTGTCGGCCCGATGTCCATTCAGGCGTAAGTTCATAGGTTGACTCGTTTCTCCAATGCACTGCTTTTGACAGAATGAGCATTCTAGCATATACACAATGTTAGAAGAATTGCACGTGAAGCTTGAATTAATCTTGTGAACGTATTGGCTGGCAGTGCTATTGACAATGCAATCCGCCTGCAGATGTTTGCAGGTCTTGCATCTAGGGTGGAGGCAAGGGCTGATGACTGGTTCCTGGGTAGCTCCAATTTTGGCATGCACTAAAATGTCTTTTAGGTTCTTATTTCTTCTGTAGGTAATTCTTGGGGCTTCCGGGAACGGCTTTTTAAGTCGGTCATTACTGGCTAGAATGGGGTAGTATTTCCGCAGGATGTTGTTTATGTTAGGGAGCGCGTTTGACCTGGCGGGCATTTTTTCTCCACTTTCTTTCTTTCCAAATTCTTTATCTGTTTCAATGACCTACCACATTCTCCCCTTTGTTTTCCGAGGTTTTCTTGACTGCCAACTCTTATTTCTGTCTTATTTTCAACGAGCCTCTCATTTCCCATTCTGATTCGCTACATGCATAGCGAGGGCCTCTGTTCTGGCAGTCTTGGTGCCATAGGAAGCTTAAGAGGGTTCAACGCTGGTCGACCACTCTTGACTTGTCGTAGACACTCGAGTCACGGCCCGTGGGTTAAAAAGAACTTCCCCCGAGTAGTCCGAGTGGCGCTGGCTACCACCCCAAGCACAGGAAATAAAAATACCTTAACATAAATACCCCAGAAAGTGGAGGGGAAAATCGCCCCGCCGGTAGCGTAGTGGTTATCGCACCAGACCGATATTCTGGAGGTCGTGGGTTCGTATCCCACCTGGCGGGCATTTTTTCTCCACGTTCTTTCTTTCTTTCCAAATTCTGTATCTGCTTCAGTGACCTACCACATCCTCCCCTTTGTTTTTCGAGGTTTTCTTGACTGCCAACTCTTATTTCTGTCTTATTTTCAACGAGCCTCTCATTTCCCATTCTGATTCGCTACATGCATAGCGAGGGCCTCTGTTCTGGTAGTCTTGGTGCCATAGGAAGCTTAAGAGGGTTCAACGCTGGTCGACCACTCTTGACTTGTCGTAGACACTCGAGTCACGGCCCGTGGGTTAAAAAGAACTTCCCCCCGAGTAGTCCGAGTGGCGCTGGCTACCACCCCAAGCACAGGAAATAAAAATACCTTAACATAAATACCCCAGAAAGTGGAGGGGAAAATCGCCCCGCCGGTAGCGTAGTGGGTATCGCACCAGACCGATATTCTGGAGGTCGTGGGTTCGGATCCCACCTGGCGGGCATTTTTCTCCACGTTCTTTCTTTCTTTCCAAATTCTGTATCTGCTTCAATGACCTACCACATCCTCCCCTTTGTTTTTCGAGGTTTTCTTGACTGCCAACTCTTATTTCTGTCTTATTTTCAACGAGCCCCTCATTTCCCATTCAAATTCGTTATATATATATATATATATATATATATATATATATATATATATATATATATATATATATAGAGAGAGAGAGAGAGAGAGAGAGAGAGAGAAAGAAACGCCGGCAGTCTGTAACGCCAAAGGAGGCATAGGGGAATGGTAAGACTATTTTTTGACCGTTAGTGAAATTATATTTTTTTATTAATTTACGTAGAAAGAAAGAAAGAAAGAAAAACACGCGCCCAGAGTGGGGACCGAACCCACACACAAGGTGATCAAAGTTAAGTCGCCAGGTTTTTTAAAAATTAGGCGATTCGATTTACGTGAATACCACCTCTACAGTGAGGTTATGCGCCCAGGGGGACACTGAATGACGTAGTAAATATTGATGTGGGTGGCTTAATTAACTACAACTTAATAATTAACTTTTTAGTGGCTGCAGTAAGCAGGCATGTGTGTATTGAAAAGTTGGCTGCAATCGTGTTTCACCGCAGTTTTATTTGGCACAATCATTCTAGCGTATCCGTACTCCGAGATATCAAACTGTGAAACTTAATTGCCGTTTGTATGATTACGCATGTAAGACAGTGAAGATCGGGGCAAAGCTCCTCCCTTTTGCGACGTGCCTATTGTGTACAGTGTTTTGCTCGACAGCGGGGTGGGGGCATAGGAAAAAGTGATAACTGGCACCCTTTCAGTCTTGGTTATCGTTATCGCAATCTGCAGTACTCGGAACCGCTATCGAAACACGGAATAAAAGAGAGGAGCTTGGCGCTGGTCTTCAATGTATATCATGCATAATTACGCGAACGACAATTAAACTTCGCAGTTCGATATCTCTTACTACGGATGCGCCAGAAGAATTCTGCCAAATGAAACTGCGTGGAAACACGATGGCGTCCAACTTTTCAATACAAACATGCCTGTTTTCTGCAGCGAATAAAAAGTTAGTTTTTAAATTTTAGTTAATTAAGCCACCAACATCAATAATTACAACCTAATTCTGTCTCCCCCTGGGCGCAAAACTTCACTGTAGAGGTGTTCGTTACGTAAATCTAGGCACCCATTAAAAAAAAAACCTGTCGACTTAATTTTGATCACCCTGTATATATATATATATTTTGACAATGTAAAACTCTTTATTTTTCATAAACAAAGACTAAGGGTACGGGGACAAAAGGTACACATAAGTACCTGACTGGGTCCCTGCTCCCTTTGAGACATCAGCAGCAGCACAAAGTTTCAAGACGAGAAAAAAAATTCAGTACAACTGGTAACCGAGCAAACAAAAAAACAACAAATTTTCAAGCACTCGCAACACTTTGCGTAACAGTGTGAGCATAACACAACATATCATCACTTACAAAGAACCGAAATTCAAAGGGAAATATTTATACAAAAAAGAAATGTACATATACAACACAGGATGCCAATAGCTAAATTTACTTATAAAATAAGTCAAAATAGAGAACTTGCAAAACAGTATTCTCGTAATATTCGTTTAAAGGAACTTGGAGCACATGTTTCAATAATCTCACCGATATCTGCATTATCATTTAGGAATTTAGGAATGAGATAGTGCATGGTCTTTAAGCCATAGTTTGTTCTAATACGGGGTAACCTGTAGTTTTTTTTTTCTGAATTGAAAACTATCATTCATTGATAGATATGTTTGCTGAAATTCATGACGATTTATGCGCATTTCCTTGTAGACATATAATGCTAAGTTGTACATATGTAGCTGTTGTATATTCAGTATTTCATGTGCTTCTCTGAACTGTCTGGTACTGTGTCGGGAAGCTAGATTTTCTAGAGCCCGAATAGCTTTTTTCTGCGTTATAGTTAGCTTTAAAATATTAGAACGATTTGTTAAGCCCCAGACTAAAAGGCAGTAATTTAATTGTGATTGGAAGATTGCATAATACACAGTTAGTCTGAAACTCTTGGGAATTTTGTCACGGAGTTTCCATAGTGCGCCAGTAACCTTAGATAGCTTCAGTAATAGTTGATTAGTATGCTCGTTCCACGCAAGAAATTCATCAAAATATACGCCAAGAAATTTGATACTGTTCACAGATTTAATACCTTCATTTGAAAAATAGAGTTCAGGATTCTTATCTAAAGGAGTGTTTCTAGCTGTGAAAATTATGTACTTGGTTTTTTTTGTATTTAGGTCCAGATCATTTGTCAATAGCCCAGCGGAGAGTTCCTTAAGCCAATCGTTCGCTACTATTTCAAGATCTCCCATGTTATCCCCAGTAAAAAACACGTTAGTGTCGTCTGCATATAGTATAATATCTTGCGTTTGCTGTATATTGCATATGTCATTTGTATATAGCAAAAAAAACCGGGGGCCTAAAATGGAACCTTGTGGGACACCTTTCGTGATATTAAGTGCAATGCACTTCTTAAGCGACCCTGAACCTGCGTCCACCGGCGATGTCCGCATCATATACCCACGTGGGGGATTGGCCAGGAATCTCCTCGTCTTCCTTGGCAACGGGGGGAGATGGGCGCGCGCTGCCTGGCCGTGACATGGCACATACCCACGTGGGGGATTGGCCAGGAATCGGGCGTGAGAAGGGCTAATGCACCCGCTTAAAGGAGTACTGACACGAAATTTCAAAGCTGAGATCCGCTCTAGCAATCAAGTACAACGACAACACAAATAGGTGTCTGTGAATAAATGCATCTTTCTTTCTTTGTAGTTGTGTGTGTGTGTGTGATCTCTCTTTCGCGAACATTACCGAACCGCGCAAATTCAACTCGTGCATTCGCAATTTCACATTCTTCCCCTCGGGGAAATGCGGGGAATTTTTTGATATTGTGATGCATATTCACCGAGCATTACATACTGTTTACAATTACTAAGATAACTTTTAATGAGGCTCTGCGCATTTCCCCTTATTCCATAGCTGTCTAACTTTTTCAATAATATACGGTGATTCACGGAATCAAATGCCTTTTTTAAATCAAGGAATATTCCAATTGTGTAAAGCTTTTTTTCGATGTTTTAAATAAGCTGTTCCTTGATTGTAAGTAGGGCCAGTTCCGTAGACTTTCCCTTTACAAAGCCGAATTGTTTTGGTGTAATTATTTTTAAGCGGTTTACATAATCTACACACACACACACACACACACACACACACACACACCTATATATATATATATATATATATATATATATATATATATATATATATATATATTGGTCGGGCGTTTTTCTCAGTGGGCCAGCTCAGCATAGAGCATATATGAGGTTCCTTACATTATTTAATTCCCGACTGTTTCGGAAGTGGAACTTCCTTCATCAGGGGTTCTGTTAGAATGACATAAGGTAAGTAGACACAGAGACACACGAGAAAAACATTTTCTGAAGAAAGGAAGTCCTCTTTCTGAAACGTCAGTAAACTTTTATTTTTTATTTCTTAAATGTTTTTCTCGTGTGCCTCTGTCTCTATTACCTTATTTTTTCGCGTTTCCAAACTATATATATATATATATATATATATATATATATATATATATATATATATATATATATATATATATATATATTTTTTTTTTTGAGCGTGTATGTCGCGTCACCACGGCCTGGACACTCCCAGAGTGTATGAACAGTGCCTGGGAGTGTCCAGGCTCAAGGGCCTTACAATATACAATATCAAGACGCACGCGCCGGCACGTCACGTGGTATTTTTTTGTATTTCGCGGGCATCTTCAATACGCTGAAAAACAATAACGCCTACTGGATATAATGACAGAAAATGCTTATTCTGAGGTTTTGAATACCGCTCTGCAACTTCCTAATTGGGATTTTTTGCCTAGCTTCGTTGGTTAGAAAGTTGGCTAATTAAAATTGAATAATTACCTAATTAGGCAACATACAAAAAATAGCCTGAGAAACTACATAGAAAAGGTAACAACATGCATTTGGTGGCATCATCTTAGAGTGCATCAAAATATTTTTAAACTCTGGCTGAAGTTAGGTGAAACACCCTGTATGTATATATATATATATATATATATATATATATATATATATATATATATATATATATATATATATATATATATATATATATATATATATATATATATATACATATATATATATATATATTGTAGTGCAAAAGATTCGCCCACTTAGAGTAAGCTATTAGACACTGCGAAGGACGCACTATGCCCCGTGTTGGTATGCTCTGATATGTGGCCATGGGCAATAGTGGGTATGCAGTGAATGGGGACTGTGAAGACGACGAGGAGATAGCACCGGTCTCACTGAGAACGCGCCACGATCTCGGATAGCTCGCTGCATCGTGATCATCGCTCCGGCTAGTCCTCTTGGTGTCTGAATACCATCACCTGGAACGCTATCATTCCCTGCGAATAAACACCTTTGCAATATATATATATATATATATATATATATATATATATATATATACATAGAGAGAGAGGTGGAGAGAGGGAGAGAAGGAGAAAACATCTACCGCTTCTGTCCGACATTAGATTTGCGTAGCCTGTACTGTAACCCATCAAAATATTTTGGAAAAAGGCGGTGGCGTCCCGTCTCGGAAGCCGATAAAGGCGCCCTGCGGTGTTCCAGATGCAAGACTAAATCAACTCCTTCCGTAAACCCACAATTGCCCTGAAGAGCCTCTTCGCGAAATGAGTCGCCCCGCTACTCCGCTGCGCCAGCACGGCCACGGTGCGTGCCCCCGCGTCATCAGGCCGAAACCCCGAAGCAGCGTCGATGCGGCCGCCGCCGCCGCCGCCGCTGCTCCATCCGAGGACGCGCTAAGGCGGCTCGCTGCGTGCCGAGCGGTGAAAAAGCCCGCAAAACCTCGGCAATTGCATGCGCGTGCTTTGGTCTAGCATGCGTTCGGTGCAACATTCATCGTCGAACGCGAGGTTGCGCGCAGAAGCCGCGTTGGTTAGCGCGCGTGGTGATTTAAGCTTTAGGAGACGCGAGCTGAAGCGGCGTGCGTGAGACGAGTGAGTGAATCATGTATAACGAAAGAGATGGGCTTGTTCCCTGCCTAGTTAAGCGCGTCCGCGGTTGATGTTTACGAGCGGCCGCGAGTATATAGACTGGCTGATATAAATTATGAAAAGATTGCGGCGAGATTGGGAGGTAAGTTCGTAAAAAGGCGTAAAGTAAGGAATCAGGGTTGCGCAATGCAGTCAAACCACTTATTATCTGCTTTCAACCAATAAACTCCTAATGAGGAACCGTTGTAGAAATAAAAAAAAACTGTAGCGTAGCGTTTGTGTTGCGAGCGTGAAACACTTGATACAACTTTAACCATAACGGCGGTTAATTGAGGACATACGCTTCGCTTTACGCGTAAACATAGGAGTTTTAAACAGTAAAAGAGGTTGGCCGCGTTCTTGCTTGCTTCATTGCAAATGGAATCAAAAGAAGAAAGTGGTATACTCTTGGGATACATTAAATAGAGGTTTGTTCAATCCAGTTTGATTTTCCCGCCTTTGCGCTGCTTTCACACCATTTGGTGGGAGAGCACGGCTCTTTCTTTTCATATTTTGTTTCTCGTTCTGCCTAAAACAGCCCAAACGGGAGCTCTGGGTTTTTTGTTCTTGCTTTTCTTCCGCACTAGCTAGAGCGTTTCTGCGCCATTTTAACGTGTTTTATCTTTACAAACTAAGTTAACGCGTATTCTTAACTGAAAAGACGTGGGTATTCCCGGTGATGTGCTTACATTTTTACATAAAGGCAGAATGTAAGCTCAGTGAGATAAATGAACTACGGTCCTACATCGATCATATTCGGCTGGGCTCCACTGGCGTGTACGATTGCTGCGGAAAATATTTTCTATGTATTAACTCCTCTTGCAACTTTTTAGTCAAAGTCAACACCCATCTAATAAACGACGACGATGTGGTTCATGATTACACATATAAAAATATCAGCTTGAATATCAGCGATAACTTGCTACACTTTGAGTAGTCGCTCCCATGTTTCCTTGTCATTTGAGTTGTAGCGGCTCTTGGTAGCCTGAAGCTTCCAGTTTCAGTCCGTTCTTTTGTTGTTGTTTTTTTGCCCCTCTACATAAATAATGTCGTGTCGACTCCTGCTTGATCTAGCTTCAGTTAAGTGAGTGATTTTTCCCTCTTATGCAGCCAAAAAAAAAAGCTCAGATAGTGGAAACCTGCAGATGGCATTGGTCTCGGTTAACGATGAAGATACGGCCAAGGTATAACAAGCACGCTTTGCGGCAGTACGCCGAAAATCACACATAGGACGGTTTTCGGCAAAATATCTCGACGTATATGCTGCACAAAATATCACCTAGAGTGTTGAGTGTTATTCTAAAAAACTAACAACTTTCGATTTGACTTATTGTAGAGTTTAATGCGCCGACGCAACACAGGCGATGTGGCGCCCCGTAGTGGAGGGCTCGGGAATAATTTTTACCACCTGGGGATCCTAAACGTGCACAGAAATCTCGTACACACGTGCGTTTTCCCTTTTCGCCTTCATCAGAAAAGCGGCCGCCGCGGCCGGCAATCGAACCCGCATTCTCGTGCTCAACAGCACAATGCCTTGGCCACTGAGCCACTGCGGCGGGTCAACTTTCAGTTTGCAAACACGCTAAATGCACCGGAGTTAAAAACACATTAAACACACCGGAGTTCCTGAAAACGGTGATGAGGCCGTGGCGGGAGCGTCGGGCGTGGTGGAGCAGGTGCATTCGGTGACGCTTTGCTAATAACGGATTAATTTGCATTGCGTTATTGCCATGAACGAATGCACATGAACGCAACATTTAAAAAAATCGCAAGTTCGTCGTCATAAGGTCCATAGTGAAAAACTGCGCAGAAACACAGAAACTCCAGAAAAGGAAATGGACGACACGAGCGCTCGTGTCGTCCGTTTCTTCTTCTCAAGTGGGCGTGTTTTTGCGCAGTTTCTTACTATGCGCCGATAGCAACTTACTCAGTTCGTCTCCGTCATTTGGTTAAAAAGCCACAGTTTCCTTTCTTCCAGCGATGGCGTGCAATTACGCAGCTGTTATCGCAGGGTCAAAAAAAAAATTGTTACTGTGAATGATCTTTCAAATAAAGAATTGGTGATAATAACCAGTAGAAAAAACATCAACAGGAACATGATCTAAAAGCTACCATTACTCCGGTATTTGGCAAATAATTAGCACTTTATTTGGTGTGTCCGCATCATCCTCCCTGTCAGGCTAGGGCCCCAACTCTTCGGGCATATAACGTTTGTGTTAAACAAGACGCCGCCTTCGTCGCCGCATGTCGGTGCTGCACCTCCATGTCCCAGCTATAACTCCACCGCCACTGCGTAATGTGTCTAACTTCCACAATTCCGAAGTGAATCGTGTGTAGTAAAGTCGTCTCTTTCTCTCTCTCTCTCTCTCTCTCTCTCTCTCTCTCTCTCTCTCTCTCTCTCTCTCTCTCTCTCTCTCTCTCTCTCTCTCTCTCTCGCGCGCGCGCGCGCGCGTGTCCTTAAATGAAAGCGGAATTTAGAGCAAGAACACGTGTTAAAAGTGAGTACGATTTGCGTACCTTCGACTGCCACGTCAGCGACCCATACCTTGATATTGCCTGAAATACGCTCTTGATTTTGGTTTTGTACCGAAACGCCCGTGTACCGAAACGCCCGTGTACCGAAACGTCCATGTCCCGAAAGGTCCGCGTTCCGAACAAACCGTACCGAAACATTAATTACCAAAAAGACCGATGTCATTTTATTTTAAATCAGTTTTTCTTTTGTCCAGTGTTTGCTCGTTTTCGCTCTTCACCCTGTAAATACTCCTGAATAGCGTGTATACTCCTGAATAGTGAAAGGCCTCGTATCGTCAACGTCATTGTAGGGTTTAACGCGCCGACTCATCACAAGCGATGAGGCGCGCCGTAGTTGAGAGCTCCGGATTAGTTTTGACCACCTAGGGATCGTTAACGTGCGCCGAAATCTTCCACACACAGGCGGCTTTGCTTTTTGCCTCCATCAGAAAAGTGGCCACCGCTACAGGGAATCGAACCCGCGTCCTTGAGCTCAGTAGCACAACGCAATATCCTCTGAGCCACTGCGGCGGGTATCGTCAACGTCACTCTCATCCACGGCGAGCAGCAACCTGCACCAGCGAACGTAAAATTACTGCGGTTCTTGTGAAGCTTGTGGCGTCGGGATACTCTTCCGTGTTACCTAAATCCTTTTTATTTCAAAACCACGCCCAGGATCTAGGCACTGTCTTTCAAAGCAGACTTCTTTGAGTGCCACTGCGCGCGGGAGGCACGCACCGGTTACATCCATTCTGCGGTTTGGGGCACAGATGAACGAACGCTTGCGCGCTGAAGGAACCGCCGGCGTCACGCGGTGCTCAACTTTTGGCCCAATAACATTTCAAGTTAAAAAATATCAGTCTGGCGCAGGACCCCTAAGCACCTCCCCCAACGTGGGCGAATAGACTGGCCTTACTTTTCGGGCTTGAGTTCAAGGCCCAGTGAGTCGGCTACGAAGCCGGCTACAACAAACAAATCTACAAAATAATGTTTCTCATTTCTGCGTTGTTTAGAGGTAAACGTTAGAATGGGTATCACGACCATGCTCCCAACTTAGCGCACATGTCTACATCACGAAATCTTCAACAACAGGCAAATATTGACACCAGGCGGACAGAGTCAATACCTGCGTTTTGTTGAACCCCCTCTACATGACTCTTACTAGTTCTATTAAAACTCTTAACAGTCAACTACCACACAGTAATAATTAAGAAGGCCGTCATGCCGATTAAGGTGCAAGGAAAAGTGCTGCCTTGATTTTCAATCTTAAGGCGGGAGCCTTATGTGGCTTAAGTCCCTAACAAGGCGAAAATATTACGGGGGATGCTTAGAACTTTGCTAAAGACTGGTTGGATCTCCGTTGAACTGCTTTTGAACTTTCAGTTGAAATTTGAGGCCGCGCACGTCACCAGTTGATGAGCCCGCTGGACAGCCCCCTCCGAAGATCGTTCTGCTTACTCGCCATCTCCAGGAGCTTCCTGCTTGCCCCCCTCGGTATCTTCACCTTTCAATGCGGCTCGTATCGCCCGTTTGGCCTAACCTCTTTAAGGCGCTGCTGTGCCTCTTTCACGGCAGCGCTGCATCACCCTTTCTCAGAGCCCTCGTCCGACCCTTTTCCCAAACTTCTGTTACCCTTTCCTGGAGAGAGAGAGAGAGAAAACTTTATTCTTTAAACAGCCCTAGTCCGTGCCGTCGTGCCACAGTCTCTTCATTAGGAGACGGCTGGTCCGTAGGACTCCCAGAGGTTCACACTAACACGAAGGCAGTGGGCCGCCAGAAGTTCTTGCGTCGATTTGACATCTACGCCAGGACCCGGGTTCAACCAGTCCTCCCAGGAAGCGATGCGGGAACGCAGGTGTGGTGGTAGGTCACTACATGCATGGCATTCTCTCGCGTCCCACTTGCTCTACACCCAACTGCCCTTCCTACCCATCAGTACGACACCTTTACTGGGAGTGCCATCCGCCAGACCTTTCCTGGACGCGTTCGGCCGGCTGCGCTTGACTCTCCTTGTAGTTTATTTTAGATGCAAACGCATCTCATTCACTCGCCTTGTCCCTGCATCCATCCGGCGTTGTCGGTGTCCACCCCTCCCCCATTCTCCTCGCCGCGCCAGCTGCGCTCTCCACCGCTCACCCCCTCTCCTCTCCGATAGCGAACACCCTCTCGCGAGGGGCATTGGATTCGATTGGCTTGGCTTGGCTTGGCTTGGCTTGGCTTGGCTTGGATTGGATTGGATTGGATTGGATTGGATTGTATTAAAGTGGATTGTGTTGGATTGTGTTGCGTCATAGCCGCGGCAGACGCACTGGCGCCGGCGCATGTGCAGTACTCTCTCTTCCGCGGTCTCCTCTCCTTCGGGTGCGCTGCGCATATAACCGGTGTGCCGCTCTCCGGCGGCCTTTCGGTCGACGGTTGCTCTCCGCTTGCGCTTGAACCCCCCTCAGCGTCGCATCACACCAGGATTCCCGCGAGGGGAGGTGGGCGTAATTTTTAAATAAGTTTTGACGTTTTGCGTGTCGAATTTGGCACGTCACATCAGCCAAGACATGCTTCCTGCGGCAGGCGCAGCCCCGCCAGGGCTGCCGCCGGGCTCGCCTTCTAGTCTGCTGCCGGGTGCTACGTCTGGATGTCACACCTCTCTGCCCCCGTTCGGGGGGCTGCTACCGGTCACTTGGAGTTGAACCCCTCTCATCAGGCGACCTCCGAAACGGCTTCTGAACACGCTCCTAACGCCTCCTCATTGGAATCGTCGCCGATACCAGCTGGTCAGGCAAGTCACCTCTCATCTCCTTGCCCGTCTGATCAAGCGCTGCCGGACGATGAGGATGCCTTCTCAGACATGAAAGATGAAACCTCTGCCACAATTATTTATGCTCAAGAAAACTCGAGAAGTACGGATGAACAAGAAAATTCCCAGACCATGATGCCTCCTAAACGGCGACGTGGCTCTAAGAGACAGCATCTGACTCTCAGTTGCCAGCCTATCATTAAATTTCCGAAGCGCGGGCGTGTAGTCATTCTCAAACTCACAAAGGTGGAGAGCGTCATTACCCGTTTCAACCCGCTCGCTCTGAAAAGTGGCCTTGAGTCTATGTCATCCTCCCCTCCGGCGCACCATCTCCAGCTCGCGCCTCGCGCTCCGATTTTCTGCGCGGTTATGCGTACCTCACAACGATATTTTGCATTTCCCGAGTTCCATGAAACATACAGATCTGAGCCTTTCACCTTAAACCGCGTTGTGAGCAGCGGGCGGCCCAAACTTACACGTACACAAGCCCACGTGCGCGCTTGAAACACGGCTTTCGAGCGAAAGAGTGCCAGGAGGATAAATACAACACAAAACACTCAAAACGGATGCAAGACCTTCGGGGCTCCACGAGATTCGTGACCCGTGGCTCCACAGTGCTCAAGCTGGAGCCGTCTGTTTCGTAGGTGCTCGTCGTAACTTACGGGAAGCCGAGTGACCCGTGATTTCATAGCGCGCCGCGTGAAGCCATCAGTTTTACGGGTGTTCGTCGGAGTCGTCGGGAGATCGCGCGACTCATAACGCGCCACTCGAAGCCGTCATGCAGTACGCCTAGTGTTCGCCTGAGGTGTCGCAGTGACGTGCGCTGTGTCTCGCCAAGGAAGGTGATTCGAAGTAGGGTGTACTGCCACCGGCTAAGAGCGGCCTACCACGCGAGTACGCCAAGGAGACCAAAGTGCACCAGGCGTACAGTCAGTAAAACGCTTGTCTATAACGCTTGAGCAGCGTGCTCCGGACTGCCCGGAAGGCGTCTAGTCAAATATCGCCTGGTTTGAGACCGTTATATTATGAGCGCGTACTACCCCCATCAGCGCGATGGCCGTGTCCCCTCATTGCCTTGGCTTACGCGCCTTCTTTCGCCATGAGATGCGCTGCCTCCGGGGCCGGACATGAAAACAAAAACGGAGATTACTCGCTTTAGCGCACGCTGTGCGAGTTTCCCGTCTGCACTAGATTTGTTCATTGCGCCATTGTTCTGCCAATGCCTCCTACTTTCCCAAAACGCATACCACTTCCCAATTTAGCCGGCACAAGTTTCGTCCCTTTTATCGTCACTCCGAATCGCAGGGAGCAACAGTGTTTCGACCGCCTTTCAAGCCGCATTATAACTCTCAGCAACGTAAGGAGGAATGTACACTGTCATCTTTCGAGGAACAGGTGGAGTTCCTTTGCAGATTTTGATGCCAGGTTCTCTTAAATAATAAAAAAAAAGGTCATGCACACATTCACGCTGTGCTCTGCCTTCTTTTATCGTCAGCGAGTTTAGCCAGGTCAGTTTTTTATACGAGAAAAACGAACAACTATCGCCGAAAACCAATCGCTGACGGTGTTCTGGAGTGACTAGATATCGGTCGATGTCCGTTTGAACAGTGCATTTGGTTTTGTGGCGTTGTCCCGTAGGCAGTGAGTGCATAGCCGAGCGCAGAAATCGAATAATGGGGCACGCGATACCCATGAAGCGTATTAGCAGAACGATGGCGCAACCCGCCGTGCTGGCTCAGTGGCTAAGGCGTTGTGCTGCTGAGCCCAAGGATGCAGGTTCGATTCCCGGCTGCAATGGCTGCTTTTCATATGGAGCCGGAAGGCGAAAACGCCCGTGTGTACGAGATTTCGGCGGACGTTAACGACCCCCAGGGGGTCAAAATTAATCCGGAGCCCTCCACAACGGCGCGCCTCATCGCCTGCCGTCGGCGGGGTAACCCTTCAATCAATCAATCAATCAATCAATCAATCAATCAATCAATCAATCAATCAATCAATCAATCAATCAATCAATCAATCAATCAATCAATCAATCAATCAATCAATCAATCAATCAATCAATCAATCAATAACCATGGCGCAATGGACAGCTGTGCGTTAAAGCTAGTGCAGACGGCAAACTCGCGCAGACTGCGCTTAGGCGAGTAATCTCCGCTTTTGTTTCCCGCACCGACACCGAAGGCAGCGCATCTCACGGCGAAAGATGGTGCGGAAGCCAAGGCGACGGGCACAGCAGGACACGGCACGAGAGCTTCGCCGCTGCGTCATTCCACAATAAAACACAATAAAAACAACGTAGTCTACTCTCGCTACCAGACCACTGCTCGGTCGTGATCTCTGCGCCCTCAAGCGTACTTTTTTTTTCTTTTTCTTTTTTTTTGTCTCTCGAATCGGCGTGATGGCGGCTGTGTTGTAGCGTAGGTGCGGTCGTCGTTTTTCAGCAGCGGCCGGTTAACCAACGGATCGCCAGCGATGCGACATGGTGAGTGTGGTGAATACATACGACCAGTTTGTTACGATTCAATGCTTTTAATACCTCTACACATCCTTCTTTGCTGTCCCGCCCCGAGACTGTTGTCGCGAGGTTTCACACTCAATCGAAGAGCCCCAATAATATTCCATGTCCTGCTTCTTCCGCACAATGCATCACATTCGTTGTGGTGTTGGTCAAGGGTGGCGAATACGGTCATCCGGCAATGGGGACAGGTGGAGATCCCGTTGGGTAAATCCATTTTCTAGTGATGTGGGGTGTGAGAGCTGCGTTGGCCCTAGCTTTGTTGACGAATACTTCCGCAGAGCGAGGCATCGGGGGTGCCAGAGCCAGGTAGCCAGGAGGGGTAACGGAAGAAAGACGGCACTTCTGTGCCTGGCGTGCGTGATCAAAAAAACAATTCACAATTACTGCTTTTTTTTTTTTGAAACTTACCCACATATTCAGGGCTGTTCTGCACAGCTCTGGTGTAATGTGGAAAAGCCATCCATGCCAGTGGTGTAACTCTTCCTATTCCTCGATTCCTCACCATCTTCGAGACCCAGCCGAAGCAGCAGCCATTGCATTGGCTCTTCCTCCTGTATTAGCGTACTCACAAACTTGCAGGCAGCATGCGGGTGCTTTTCCTTGGGACTTTCACAGCGACCATTTCCTTTCAGTGGCCCTAGACTGTCATTGTCCCTGCCCATGCATCTCTTCATTGGAATAATGTGGCACGTGCTCTGTGACCTTGCATTCAAGGCATTTACACCCTGCTCCAAGACTGTCCCATCCTGTACCTTTTCTCCAAGCTAAGAATGTTTACCTCTGCCGGGCCTCCCACCTCTCTCCCCCCCACCCCCCCACTCTTTTTCCATGGCAGATGGGTGCATCTAAAACGATCGTTAAACCCACGCTCACTATCACCACCTTTGCGCAAACTTCACAGGATTTCATCTAACACAACAATTGCTGTTACTACCTCAATACCCCCTCACACTACACCCCACCTGGCATGGCTCTCCCACAAACTCCCTCTCTCCCCCTCCTCAAAGCAGTGGAAGGGCTTGCTGCACAGCAACTTGCTCAGACAGTGAGTTGATGATCTCCCAGGGCAGTACAGCTGTAAATGCACGCAGCCTACCACCTATGGGACTGGAATAACCACCCACTGCTTCTTTTTCTGTTTCCCCTTCCCCTTATTTTAATAAATGTTTTCAACAATGCTGCAAATGTGCTTGGAACTTAGCAATAGAGTAAACACTAATTATGCAGTGTTAAAATTTGCAAACTACCCTCACCAAAATAATTTTTTCTTAAAGGCCAACTGCACTAAAATTTCAACCTCTTGAAAACGATATTCCTGTATGGTCTTCTGAAAAAGAAAGTGAGATGAAAATACAACAGCTGAAATGCGTGCGTGGAAGCCGCAAGCGGTCAGCAAAAATCGTCGATTTTGAAACCAAAATCGAGAAGAGCGCAGCCATTGGAGTGATGCTGCGGCTGTCCAGCGCGCAAGTTCTGCGTGCGCATGGGGCAGCAAATAGGTGAAGTGTTCACAGCAGAGCTCGACTGGTTCTCCAGTTGCGTGGCTGGCTGGAGAAAGAAGCCCCGTCGGCTGGATCATAACAGGCGCGTCATGGCTGTTTGTGATGCGCTGGCAGGTGTAGCGTGGTCTGACGCGGAGCTTTCTTCCGACTGATTAACAAAGCGTTTCGCGGGGCCACCACTAGTGTCCCAACTGATTTGGTGGTACCAGCGCGGTCTGTATGATTACTGCCTAACACGTGAGCGAAAAAATGGCCAAACCGCCACTCTCCTGTTGCTCTCTCCTACCCTTCCCCGCTCCGTAGCCTTCCTTTGTGCTTTCATGTCCGCCCGCCAGCACCGCTTCTCGGAAACTATGCAAAATAGTTTAAAGTTTGTTTAGGGTTCCCCAGGTGGCGCTCCTACGCCTTGTTTTTCACCATGCCTGTCTGTCTTGGTCTGTCCCTGATAAAATCGCCTTTGCCTCGGAGCAAAATCACTTGTGCTGCCGCAGGCTGGTGCCAGCTTTGCGCTCTTATCTACTTGAATCACGGGCCCCGAAATTTTCTGAGTGGGGCATACCCCCCTCTGTCCCCTCCGCATTTCGGTCTTGTTTTCTCCCCGCTGTTCGCACTCCGCATCGGTATGCACTTTTACAATTGAGGACTGTACTGTAGAGGTGTCCGGACAGCGTGGCGGAACCCTCAGCTGCTTATCCTTTTTTTTTTCTATAATCTTCTAAACTTTACAAGCACGTGATATTTTTCGAAAGTAATGGTGGAAGCGAGCGCCTGAATGAAAAATGTGCAGGCAATTTTTTCCTCCCTAAATCCTCCAGAGAGAAAAAAACATCAGTAAAATAATGGCTGCACCTTCCTAAAATATAGTTTTTCTGTTCACTATTTATCTACCTGACAATTAATATGTTCTTACACATATATTTCAGTTCCTCCGCCGGCAGTTATCTTTGGAAAAATGCAGCAAGTATAAAGCGAGCAACATGTTGAACGAGATCCCCAGCGCGCCCCAGAACTATCACCCCGTCGCGCCTAAGATGTGACCGAAACGGCTCTTGAAACCCAACAGGCAAGCCGACAGACATGCGTCAAAAGTGGGTGCAGCGTTTGCGACGACTCCAGAGCAGCGACGTAAGGAGAAATGTCCGCCGGCGCGCACCACATAGCGGATGAGTGGCTGAACTAAGCGTCCCTACCCTTCCTATTGAAAAGCACGCGACGTGTCAAGCAATGTTTATACAGGCGGCGTTGGGTGGTACTTACTACAAATTGATAAACCTGGCCGAGCTGAAATGTGAGTACCGTTGGCCTTTAATGAGTAACCCTGACCTTTCCTTAATTTTTCCAGGTGCCATTCTGTCACGGGGCATGGTGGACAATTCCCATGGCTGACCATTGATGACAATTACGAGGGAGAAGCTGCGTGGGGGCGAAGCCAGCACTGACTCTCTCATGGCCATTTTGTAAATGATGTAAATAGATCGCTCATAACCTTCAACCATGGTTCGTCTTATCTGCTGTGCCACAACATTACAGTTCTTTGCTAAGTTTCGCAGTTGCTACAAATCCTGTTGTAGAGCAAACCTTTTATTCACGTTAAAGGGGCCATTAGGACAAAATACCAGTTTCACTCACAACATTGGGTGTCTTATAGAGCCCCTACTGCTTGCCAAGCAGCGAATAATGCTTTATTCATTAAGAGATTACACAATTTAAGCCAAAGTTTCAATCCTCTCGCTAAATATGTCTCTTGTGATGTCAGCGATGATGTATCCAGGGCAGGCATTTGAAATGAATGTTGAGCACGTTACCTAGGGCTGCAGCAGATGGGGAAACCTTGCCTTGCATCCGACAAGGATGCAACATCTTGCGGTGACAGGCCTCCGCGTAGGCGACGCAACTGCATACACTACATGGATACATGGGCCTCATCATCATTCTCTCTTGGACTTCATCTGCGAAGTGAACATTTGCATGTTCAATTTACTTTTGTCATCATCAACTCCTACTCCCTCATCTATGCCCTGTGGCAAAATAAATGCCTTATAATTTCATTTCTTCGTTTACCGCTGGTCCTGTAGATGGCGCATGAATACCACTCAGACCTTAACTCAGGCCCACTGTCCATACTCACTTTGTTTTTGAGCGCATGTGCACCTGGCTTGTATTTCTGGCTTGTCTTTGTTACAGCATGTAATCGTTTCGTGAAATATAGGGTATGCTCAAGAAATAGGGTCATGCAAGACGATGTCGCTTACGCCAATCGGCCAGTGTTGAGGAAACTCCAAAGCGCCATACTGCTGAGCAGCTCTAACAAGCATAGTGTGCACAGCACAACAGTGCACACTGGTACTTTTGTTTATTTTACATAATTTTTTCAAGTTCCATTGTTCTCCCGATTCTTACTATGATAAAATGAAAAAAAAAACTTGTTTTTCAAGCTCATAAGCCCTGCCTAACAACTTGCGCTTGCTTTTGCTGGCCTCAGCCAGTTGCACTGCGTCCCATAATGCGTGCCAGTGTCATACCAATGAGGCAGTCATTCCAATGAACCAAACATTCATTTTTTCTTCATGGATTAACAGGGATTTACTTTTTCGTGGCATTTACAGTGAAACCTCATAAGAACTGAAAGGTAGCTTTGTTATAGGTAGTCTACTAATAGTAACGTTATGAAAACAAATAACTTGCAACTCCTGTTGTATCCCTTACTCCATTATGGCTCATTTTGTTGCCTCGCATGACCTGTCACACTTGCTGAGGAAGTGACATGGCAACACCAAAATGGTCAGAAATGGAAAGACATTTATTCTGCACTTCAGCCAGACAAATGATGACTAGCCGTGGATCACGGCATGTGTAACTTTGCCTATGTAATTTGCTTGTGCACAACTGCTCATCCGTTATACTGCTCCTTGCGCGTCGTTTCAAATTGTGGTAACCGGACAACGGTGGCGGTGGTCAATCCCACGGGATATGTCCCAGGGGAAGACGAAGATGTGGCATCACATGGCCTGGATTAGAACATGGCCAACAGTGCAGGACTAGGTGTGCACAGCGTGACCTGCTGATGATCGGACCTTGGGGGAACGGGACTTCAAGTAAAGGTGTGGTTTTCCAGGGACCCCGTGTCTTTCTTGGGAACCACAGTCAGGTGAAAGGACCTGGTACTAGAAAATAATGCCCTGCCATTACCTCAATGTGATGAATTTTGATCGGCCCAGAAATCTCAAAGAAAAGTTTTCTGGTAACACAGGTAACCATTCAACAGAAGTATTTTGTTAATAAAGCGTACAAATTTATTGCTCCATTTTTCTGCACATCCAAAGATGGCCCAGTGTGTCGCAGTCACCGTGGCCATGGTCAGCTGCAAAAGAAGCAAAGTTTCACTTCAGATGATGGTCAGCTGAACTCTGAATTACATGCAGTAGCTACAGGGCCGTACCCAGAGGGTGAGTTTGGGGGTTTGAACCCCTCCCGAAATCGTTTCCAGGCAGCATGTAAGCAATACTTACTGTTGTTTCGGGAAAACTACCTCCTTCCCAAAATCCATACCCCCCCCCCCCTCCAAAAAAAAATCTGGCTATGGTCCTGAGTAGCTATAATGGGAATCACAAGTTGGGTGCCACATGAAGACAGCACCAAAGAATGGTTGATAAACCGGAAGGATAAGCAGTCTAATTTCGGGTTTAACACACCAAATAACACTTTCACCTGCATGCCTACCCTTGAGTTTACATTACAACTGATTTGCATGACTCAACACTCGCACACACACACACGCGCACTACTTCTCAAGCAGCTCTTAGGTGCAGCATCCGGTGGCGAATACTCCAAGCAACAAAAAAAGCTCAGATTTGTTTCTACGAAACGGAAGCCTAATCATGCTGCACCCGGAAAAATGGCCAAGCCAACAATAACTGAGCAGAAGGCTGTAGAAGATGTTCTCCAAGCTGCGGGTGGGTCTGGTGGCCAGCACACAGCATTTGATCACACGTACTAAAGGGAGCACTAGTACCAGAGGCCTTCATACTAAAAAACTGAACCCTAAAATTTCTGCTATGACCAGCAGCACGTTTAATTTATTTGCATGAAAGGAAAACAATGCAAACTTATTTACCTTTTTACGTTATTTTTTCTTCACCTGGTACAATGCTTGAATAATTGTTTGTGGGGTTTGTGCCAAAGCTACACCTTCGCTAAAGGCACACTGTAGTGGAGGGCTCGGGATTTATTTTGACCACCTGGGGATCTTTAGCGTGCACCGAATCTCAACCGTACGGGCGTTTTTGCTTTCCGCCTCCATCCGAAATGCAGCCGCCATGGCCGGGAATCGAACTCGCGTCCTTGGGCTCAGCAGCACAACACCATAGCCACTGCAGTGGGTCCCATGATGCCTGAATGGTTTACCCAATCTCAGCTCCACCCGCTGCAGTCGATCGAGCGATCGGCACAGTAGGGAGGTAGTTTTTATGCCGATTAGCAAACTTCAACAATTAAAAAATAAAAAGTAGAAGCAGCAAATACTCAAGACTGCATAAGACAGGTGTATCGGTGTGTATCACTTGCACCATCAGGCAGAGAAATTGAATTGAAATTCAATTTTGTAGATGGCGCATGGGTTGACGGGTGTCTGAGCGTGAAGAATTAATCACACGTGATTACCCCTTTATTTGTTCTTTTTCTTTCTGCACAGTTTTATTTGTCCTTAGCTTGTTTTTAAAAAGAGTGTCTGTATAATAAACTGCAGTTGTAGTAGCGCACTTGTGTTGTCCTTTCACAGCCCCTGTCCATTTTATTGCCCTCCACTGTTCGAGCAATGGAATATCAACTAGGCCAACCCGTCACATTAAATCAGTTTTGGTGAGACTGCCCTTGTACTTTCAAAAATGTTGAGGGTACCTTAAAGTCACTTGTCAAAAATGATAGCCAACTTGAACAGTTTTCCTTTCCCTCTTTGTCACTCCATTATCCCTAGCTCCTTAACCACCGGTGATATAGTATGTACAGAGAGCAACACACTTATCTATAACACAACTGTCGTACTTCTAGCCTCATCCTTCCTCGCCCGAAAAGAATATAAAGAAAACTACTATGGCATGGCGTTCTTAAATCTTACCGACCACTTTTGGCCTCACAGTTTTTGTAAAAGATTGTTTCCGCTGTTTTCAGAGGCTCGCTGTTACAGACAAGTGTGTGGCACATGCACTGTACTCTGTTTTGTTGTGTACTGGGTATAGCAACGCCCCAACATTATTTCCGAGTAAGAGCCAAAGGGGTTGCGAAGTCTTTCATCGCGTGACAATCCCTAGGCTTGACTTTAGCCGTACGAGTGCATACTAAACTAATGCCGCGACAATATGCCCTGCGAGAGACTGAAAAAAGCTGCGAGAGAAAGTGAGACGAAACAGGGTCGCGAACAATGTACAAAGCAACGTTTGTACCTTTCAGTTAAGGAACACAGATTGCGAGAATGTGGTTTTAACGTGATGAATGGCGATCGCTATAGCTCATCAATTTTCTTGGTGCAAACATTTTGCTGTAATTAAATACCAAGGCAGCCAGTTGTCGCATCCGCGTCGCTGGCTCCCTCCCTACCTAATGTGTGCTGCGTTTTCATTCGTTTGCATTCAGGTTGGGCAACCAGCTTGTCCGCGAAACACCAAAGACTGGCACTATTAACAGCTAATGTCAACGGATTCTAACAGTCACTAGATGCTGCGGTAAATTTACAATGTTCGTCCGTTTAATTTGTCCTCGCGGATCGAGTGTGAAACCTCGCGACAACAGTCTCGGGGCGGGACAGCAAAGGAAGCGTAGAGGTATTAAAAGCATTGAATCGTAACAAACTGGTCGTATGTACTCACCACACTCACCATGTCGCATCGCTGGCGATCCGTTGGTTAACCCGCCGCTGCTGAAAAGCGACGACCGCACATACGCGACAAGAACCCGCCATGCCGGGAAAGACAAAAAAAAGAAAAAAAAAAGACGCTTGAGGGCGCAGTGATCACCACCGAGCAGTGGTCTGGTAGCGAGAGTAGAGTACGTTGTTTTTATTGTGTTTTATTGTGGAATGTCGCAGCGGCGAAGCTCTCGTGGACACGGCCATCGCGCTGATGGGGGTCGCGCATGCGCACATTCTACCGGTCTCAAAGCAGGCGCGACCACTAGATGTCTCCCGCGCAGTCCGAAGCACGCCTCTCGAGCGCTATAGACAAGCGTTTTGCCGACTATACAATGACAACAGAAGAAATAATACTTGCACAGTATTGCACATCTGATAACAAGTCTCCTAAATGACAGTGCACCAAGATCTGGACTAAACTCCCACAAAAACAAGCGAGGAAACGAAAAAGGACCCGAAAGAACCAGAACAGATGCATGCTGTCGAATCTACAGCCGACCGCGCTTCATTTCTGTATTGTTAACTTCAAGGCCAAACTTACCTCGAAAACGAATACCACCCGTCAGCATGTATTATTTCAACCCTTTGTCTGGGCACGCGTCGTTCCCAACTTATTCTGACTGTGCTAACTTTATTGCGTTTGGCCCACCTTAGCTCTTCTGTAGCTTGGGTGTTGTGATGGCAAGCAAAAAGTCACAGGTTGTGGCCCTGGACACGACGGATTTTTTTTACGGACAGAGGCCACGACTAAAAAATGGCTGCGGCTTAGGGATATGCAAAGTAAAGCTTGGCCTAGTCTGGTTGAGTCGTGATTTCGCTTGGTTAACCTATGATATAGCTGTATTGCGGACCACGGCTCAAAGCCGTTCGGTCCCGTGCAACGCTCACTGGAGGAGGCCCGGCGAACGCGGCGTTCATGCACGGCGAACGCACCGTTCCTCTTCTCCGGGCGCGAGACGAGTCACGTTGCCCGAAACGACCCAGCGCCGCATGCATGGGAGGCTGCGGGGTGGTTTGCTGCCTCGGCCACAGCGGCGGCGGCGACCGCTGTCGGCGCCCGCAGGCGCCAACAGCGGGCCCGGCGAATCACGCGATGCGCTTCGAGGGGTGTGTCGCCGGGGGTGTGTCTCCTGTCAAAAGGTGACCTTGCGCATCCTCCACGAAATCGCTGAACGAAAGTAGTAAAGCTTTGCTTTAAAAAACTTTACGAACCTCTACGGTAGTGCGGAGTGTGCGGAGCCGTGCTGCGGGGGCTATGGAAGGGCGAAAGCACCCGTTCTGGTCGAGCTCCCAGACGCGGCAGACAAAGGTGGACGCCATGAGGGGTACGTGCTAGAGCATCGCGTCTGCGGAGAACGGATGAGAGATACTCAATAATAAGAGGTTTTCTCCCCGTGCTCCTACACACCGGGCCGTTACCTCAGAGGGAGAAAACAACGATCGAAGCGCCTCAAAGCCAGCACCAATCCATACATACACCGAAATCTTATCCCACTACAAAAACGACCGCCGTCGCTTCCCGCCACCTCATGCACAATTAACACGCGACGAAGAAACCACTTTCCGGCGCCTCCAAACCAATTCGTATCCCCATAACACCCTACTGAACGCTATGTACCCCACCCAATACCCTGCCACCTGTAACTTTTGCCCTGTTGCTGGCACTCTATACCACGTGGTATGGGAGTGCCAATGGACTCCCACTCTAACCCCAAATCCCAACCCTACCTATGAGCAGTGGGTGGAGCAGCTGACCAGCTCCGAGCTCTCGGACCAGCGCCGACTGGTGGAACGGGCCCGGACGGCCAGCCAGCTCCAAGGCATCTTGGAATAAGGATGCCTCTCACTGGGTGGAGGCCCTAAGAACATCCTCCTGCTCATTACTAAAATAAATGTTTGTCTCTCTCTCTCTCTCCCACTGATTTCGCAGGGGCGACGGTGTGGTGCTGCCTGAAAGCCGCTGACTTGGTCAGCGAGGTCGTGCGTTGCTTTCTATGTACCGGAATTTTCTGTGTGCGTATTGAATTTCGGCGAAGCGCCACAGGGAGCTGTCGTACCAAATCACCTGGATGTATGAAATTGAGGCGCGCGTTATTTCATCCCAGAATGTTTAAGTTAACACGATGTGAAACTATAAATGCTGGTCTCGAAGCTTTTCTTGCCTTTATTTCATTCATTTGTCTTGTATGAGTTCATACTGGCAAAACGTGAATAATTTGTACTCCCAGAAAATATTCACCGTAAGCCGAAATCTTGCACACACAGATATTTCTGTTTATTGTGTGCGTGAGGAAGGGAGTCACGTGGTCAGTAATCGAGCCCGCGACCTTGTGCTCAGCAGTTCGTTATAAATAACTGGTATTTATGAAGGAACGACGGATATGCTTTGCATGCGACTACTTTCTCCCGTTTGATTCGCCGGCAAGACACCTTTCATTTTCTATGACAGTTCAACCTTTCTTGGAATTCTCACTACTTCCTTCTTCTGACCTTGACGCTGCGAAAGCAAAGAAACCACGCGCGCATTGTGCATCGAGAAAAAGACGAGCGGAGAAGGTGCGTGAGTTCCGCAGGTTCCGGTTAATTGGAGGTCTGGTAATCCAGCGCTTTCAGCGTGATTTCCCACGGGTGCCTGCGTAACAAACGGCCGCGCCGATTGGCAGCCACGGGAGGGCCTCGGCGCAAGCCGCCAAAACGCTTATTGAGAACGCCGCGCCGAAGCACGGCTCCCTATATACGCGGGAGCCACCGCCGTCAACTCGCCGCTCCGATTTTTATTTTTCTCGGCTGGCTTCGTCCTTGTTGCTGTTCGGACTTTCAGACGGAGCTGGCCAGCAGCTGGAGAAACGTCCTTTGTGCCTAAGCCGAGATTCCCTCCGCTTCGCTCCACATCGTCCTCGGCCGACGTGTAGTCGTCGTAGTCGACCACCAGTGCCGCCGCCCGCGCTCTGGAATCCGACAGCAATATGTGCGCCGGGGATATAGCAGTGCGCCGACGCCCCGGACACATGGTGCCTCTGCATCTTGGGACCGGCCCTTCTAATTTCGACCGACTCGGGCTGGAATAAAGGAGCAACATAAACAACTGCACTCGCTTTCACCGCCGGCGCTGAGGATTTCCGAAAGGGGACGGCCGTCAGCTCGAGATCAATTGGCGCCTGACGAGCAGCACGCCGAAACGAGCCCATGTGAGACGGCTCACATAGCCCGAAGAAAGACACGAGCGTCATGCTGACACTGCGAGCAATTTCCCGGGCAGGCTGGACTTACAAGCAATTACTGCAGCCAAGGATGCCTAGGCGATCACTGGTTTTTTTTCGAGTATTTCCTAACTTGTGTTTTCTCGAGCAAAAGAAATTTCTTTTACCACATATAAGTCGACATTTACACACAACTAGCGATGATAGAGGCAAGGAAGTGAAAATAAAATTATATCAATCACTGCTGAACGCGTCGTGTAAACTCCGGAAACCATTTTCCCGGGGAAATATTTTGACACTGAGGCATTAATTCCTGTTAAAAGGCTGTTCATTTTGCATTTAGCTTCTTTGCCAGTAGAAGACTAAACGCTTCGCAGTATGATGTTTACGACCAACAACGCGGGCGAATGTTTGAACTGGAATGTCATTGTACAGCTTGTTTTGTGGTCGCATCATATGCTATTCTATAAAGTTGGCTTTGTTTCAGAGAGAGAGAGACTCTTTATTACAGAGAAAACAGAGAGGTTTGCCAGCATGAATTCGCTGACATGCTACTCTGCGGGGAAGGGGGGAGAAGGTAAAAAAAGGAAGAAGGGGGAAGAAGAAGAGTAGGAGGCAAAAGATAAGAATAAAAAAAAGAATAAAAATTAAAAATGAATAGAGTCCCGTTTAAGGGCGCTGAGTAAAAAACTTGACTGCACATGCTATGGAGATGGCTACAGTGTTGTAGCGACGCCAATGTCCTCGAGGTACTCAAATAATGCAGACAGGGCTTTGCGCTGGGAGGATGGTGAGTGGAATGGTCCAAGCATCAATCTTAGTGTTATTGGTCCAGGTTGGAGACATTCAATTCTTTGCTGTAAACGGGCCCTTGATTCAGCATAAGCAGAGCACTCTAGTAGTATATGTTCGATGGTTTCGGGTGAGCCACAGTTGTCACAGTATGGGTTGGAAGTCTGGCCTATGCCTTTGTTTCATGAACACAACCTTGCTTGCAAAACGCTCTACAACCTTTCCAGCGCATATTTCTGGCTCGCTTTGGGAATGGAGTGGAATATGCGTAATCTCCCAATGACAGCCGTGGATGCAGAAAACCTGACATTCATGCCTCAGCGCTCCCGTGTTTTTTGGCGCACATTACGAAAGGTTAGTTATAAAGAGAACCACATAGTGTTCAAAATTTTTGACCTCGATGGTCTCTATTCAGCGGTTCGGGTTCGCAGCAAAAGGAAAGAAGGAAGGATGTGGAGGGGAGCGACAGAGAGAGCCTTTATTGCAGCAGGAACACGCTAGGTCAAGTGGGGGTAGCGGGAGTAGAAAGTGGGGTGTTTGTGGCTTGGGACATCTTAAAAACGGACAGTTCAAACCGAAGCTGGTTGGCTCCTTGAGAAGGCGGGAGAGGCCGCGTGGGGTGAGGAGAGCAGGCTCACGGCTATAAAGTGCTCGCGCTAGACCACCTTCCAGAGAGTAGTGCGCAGTTAAAGTCAGCGTAAACGGGTCCCAGTGTACGAGGGTCGATGTATGAGGAGGATTTATTTGGAGGAGGCCAAAGTTCTGTAGCCGTAAATTTCGAACAGTGTCAAATTAGGTGCTGGAGATTGGCGAGTGTGAGGGAGGCGCAGAAGGGACATCGAGGAAGCCGAGATGGGGTGTATCATTTACGAAATATCGCTGGGGTTAAGCTAGCATTGGCAAAATATTTATTTATGATAATTTCGGCTTATCTTGGGAGCGGCGGCAGAGGGGATAAAAAGACGGTTGGAGTGAGGGCCTTTAGGCAGTCTTTTTTTTTCCTTTTTTCGTACCGTTGAAACTGTATGGCTGACGGTAATGGTAGAGAAGTTAACCTGGCTAGACCCTAGTTTGCTTTCCTGCACGTGGGAAAGAGAAAATAGGCAAGAAAGACAAAACAAGGAATGACGAAAAGTTGGAGCAGAGAGGTATTCCCAGCGATGGAGCACTAAACGTTCAAGTTCAGTGCTCGTCCCTGGAGTCTTTCAGTCTATAGTCTGGTGTTTGTCGCCCGTAGGAAGCGTAAGTGTTCCTTAGTCGCATTGTGAGCTGATGACACAAAAGGCCAGTGACATAGAATCTTCTCCTTCGAAAATGGCCGCCGAGAGTCCAGGTTACTTGACGATGTCGACAGCTTCTTTTTTTCAGGCGAGTAGCGTGAGCACTCGCACAAAACGTGGCGTATCGTCTCTGGCGTGCCGCTCGTTTCACACTCTTCATTGCTGCCATTCCTCTCAAGTGCGAGTAAGCATTTGGGAATGGCACCCCTATCCAGAGACGGCAAAGTAGAGTTGTGTCAAATCGTGGGAGGCTTAGTGGAAGGGGACGATGCAGGTAGGGATCAGGGCACCAATACGTCCACAGAGAAATTCTTCTGTAGGCCATTGAGAGAGCGTTGCTCCTGGGAAAGTATTCGGAGGGCCCTAGCTGCGTCCGTCCTAGATAGTGGAATGTATACAGTCGTCTCTGTTTGGTGCGCCAAACGGGTGGCAGTTTCCGTACTTGCGTTTCCGTCGATGCTGCATTGACTGCGAAACCACTGCAGGGTGATATCATGACCCGCCTGGGCAGCACGGTCGTACACCATTCTTATTTCTCTCAGTAGCTGTTTAGGAGATCCCTGGTACAGGGCTGACAGGAGTGACTGAAGTGCAGGCTTCGAATCTTTGAAGATCGCCCATCTCCGGCGTGAACTTTGATCGATGGTGTGAAGAGCGCTACGGATGGCCGTAAGTTCTGTAGCCGTGGAGGTATGGGATTGCTTACGTCGAATGTGCTGGACAGTGACACTCGCGGTATAATAACAGCGCCGGCAGAGCCAGACGATGTTACCGAGCCATCGGTGTATATATGGGTTCAGTCACTGCATGTCTCGTGCAGGTACGTCAAAGGTAGTTGCTGCACGGCCGGTATTGGGAGGTCACGTTTTTTATTTACTGGTGGAATATCTGGACAGACTCAGGGCTGCATCAAACACTACAACACAGAAGAAGGAGCAACCTCATCGCAAGCGCATATATAGTTTGATGGCATGCTGGTGTTGTCGGCAGCTACTACACTTTGTTGCGACCGTGTTGGCCGACCCGAGCCAAGCTCCGCCGCCTCCGGCATACGAGTGGTAGCGTGGTGAAGCGAGCGGCCAGCCGCTGTTGCAGCCGTGAAGAAGTCCAGAAGCCGTAGGCTAAGGTAACTGTTTACTTCATAGCGAGAGGTGAGCCGAAGCCACAGAACAATGCCCCGACGGGTGATGTAACAGTACAGGACTCGAGCAGAGTGACAGCATGGATTCGCTGCTTAAACAGGAATGGGTTACAACGCTTGGGTAACTCTATTTATTGGCGCTGAGCGCGACCACGGGCGGCGCTACGAAGCGCGCCTCCGTGACGTCGGCTTAGGCATTTTCGCATTTGTCATCTGCTTCACTCGGGCTCGCTCTCCCTGATGTTTCTTTGCGCTCGGTAGACGTCTGATGCTTGTCCGCGCCAGATTTTGTGTGTTCGTAACTTTTTATCATAATAATAGACTGAAAATGGCATCCACTAGATCAAGGCATGACTTCGAGTATAGTTTTGGATACCGTCTACGAAATACACATTGCCGGCGTCGTCCCATTCCTTGGAAAGCCGGTCCTGTGCGGAGCGTGAAGAGACGCACTGTGCACGCGCCCTTGCAAAGGCGTCTAGCAAGCGGTTAGGTGCGCTTAAGTGGCTCAAGTTTGCGGAATTCGCTGCAACGGCGACAGGATAGAGTGTTATCGACCGAGAGGCTTTAAAAAGAAACAAAGCGCAGAAGGAAAGCTACCGCCTTCGCTGCCTTGAATCGTCCGAGTTGGGAAGGCTGGTCACAGCCTCACAGGCGGCACATGTTTCCGTGAATTTTTTTAGAAAATACAACGGCGATGTCTAACAAGCAGATTACATGCTGCCGTCAAAGTGAAGTACATCGGTTTGCCAGCTGTTAATACTCGTGAACTTACAATAAATTTCCCCTCTTAGCGAATACCGCGCGCATTGGCAGTATTTGCATGAAGGTTGGTTTTTCTGCTTCGTGCATGTGTCTTACGCGGCGTTTATAATGAAACTTCATGCGGCACGTAACACTCAACTGTCGTTTTAACGGGGCTCACAAAGAGCAACTTCAAAAAACAATAAAAATAAATGGAGTTTATGATGATTCTAATATTTAGAGGTCATGCTTACCCCATAAAAAGGAAGAGGTTGTCTTAAATCGTTCACGGGCATTTCCTGGTGGGCTTGAAGCGAAGCCCGTGTACATTGTGAATGTATTCACGGAAAAGGAGACGGGGGCACAAAGGTTGCAGTCTTTCGGTCTTGAGTCGATAATTGACTTGGTGCACGGAGCAAGAAAACGTGCTCGCTCCGTCTTCTCGGGGTGGGACGCACTGGCACCAGCGGAAACGAACTGTCAGGGGCGAGGAGCAAGTCGCATTCTGGGAATGTTTGGCGATAATTCAAGCCGTGAAATTGAAAGTCGTCGTCAGGTTCGTTTCCCGGCCGCAGCGGCCACTTTTCCGATAGAGGCGGAAAGCGAAAACGCCCGTGTGTTCGAGATTCTGGCCACGTGAAAGATCCCCAGGTGGTCAAAATTAATCCCGATCCCTCCACTACGGCGCACCGCAACGCCTGTTTGGCGTCGGGGAGTTGAACCGCACAACCAATCGAAAATCTCAGCCAGTAGGTGCGCAGATCTCGATGCTTCCCAGCCGCATGATCCACACTGGAGTCCCCGTATTTAAGGTAATTATACTTGCTTTGAAGTCAATGCTACTAGCACGTATCGCAGCGTACACACCGCACTACATCCAAACAATTGATCCTGTGAGACGGGCACCGTACTCGCGAAACCACGGCGGTCCGATTTCAAGTATGCGAACAAAACGGCTTCTTTCCAATGCTGTGAACAGCTAATTACTTTGTGCTTTCTAGCGGAAACACAAATTCACTGAAAAAACTATGTGGAAACGTGAAACGTGCGCACGAAAGGCTCCACCTGCGTTCTGGCAATGCATGGCAAAGTCAATATCACTTGCCATCCTCATCCGTACGCGCAGTCAACAGTTCAGTCCTTCAGTCTATTCCTAACCCGGTGCGGCAGAAATACTGTAATATGTTTTAATTAGTATAAAACTTAAATATTGCGTATACTACATTTCATCCGGTGCCGCCAAGCAGGAGCGCAACCGAAACCCGAGCACGCTGGCAAGCCGTGGCCGACCCAGTGTTTTTTTTATTTCCCGATGGCGGCGCTGGGTGTCGCGGCTCAGTGTCGCCCTCTGTTCACTGCACGGCGCCTATTGCGTTCGTTAGCGAGTATATCGAGCCTTCAACACCGTAATCATGTCATAATTGTTCGGGTTCAGAGTCATTCCGGTATGATAACGATGGTCACGATAAAAATTTGGAGCACGAAAGCCGCCTTTGAGTACTCTGGGCAACGTTGTTCGGGGTGCGATGTCGGTGGCATAGCCCAAACCTTCTGGCTGTATTTGCATGTGAATAAACAACGCACACTGTGAACATGCACCATCAATTGCACGCAGCCATAACGAAAGCTGATTTTTGAAGCAGAATATGTTTGCCACACAACCTGAAGAAATTGTCCACACAAAATTTGTGGGCATCCCAAACATTCCCTAGTCTCCTAACAAAACGTTCGTGACGGCGAAGAAAAATTAAAGCGTTGTGCACAGAAAGAAACATTCATCTGATGCAAGTCAACAACAACGAAATAAATAGGGGACAGCCGCTTTATTTCCTGCTGTGCGATGCGCGTGTACGGGACCGCTGCTGGAACGTAGCTTTAGACTGTTGAGTCTTCGTAAGAGCTTCACAAAAATACTGTAGGGAAGCCTACGCATTTTGAATACTTACCGAGGATCTGGCGGACACCATCTCTTCGCCGGAGACCTGGCTGTTGCACCTCACATGTATTTCCAAACTTACCGCTGAAAGTTCTCCGTGACCGGCAGGCCCGGAATATTTTGTACGCAGGCTTTCACAATCTCCCAAAGTGGATCGCGTTAGCACGAGCTAGAACTCGCTGCAACCGGCTTCGAGAACTCGGAGTCTGTGCTCCCCCCCCCCCTTCAGGCGAGAACGCACGTGGACTGGCTAGGAGAGCAGCACGCGAGAGATCGCGCCAGAAAAACTGCGCAGACTGTTTTCGAAGGTCGAGCTGGCCGACGCCGGGCGCTCATCAAGTGGCGCACGCTCACGTGCGCAAGGTATTTTCGCATTTTTCGAGTTGCTCACGTGGTGCAAGCCAACGCGCTAGCCTGGACGACGAGCACGACGGAGTTTCCTGGTAACGCTCGACGGCGGAACTGAAAGCTTAAACAGCTCTGCTGTTAAAAGTGCTGCAGGGGGCCTTTAACGTTAACTTCCTTGTCGCTTCACACTCCTCCGGCATAAATCCTTCCTAAATATAAATACAACATTTATGATGTGTCATTAGAACTGCCAGACCGATACGTAATAGTTTCCCCGCTGACAACTCTGTTCTGCTCCCTTCACCGCAGCATTTGTGTACGTGATGTGGAGCACCCTTTACAGGGGCCACGAAGGCAAATAAACCTTGTTTAATTTGAAAGAACTAGCCTTTGGTAACGCACTAAGCCCTATTCCAGCCAGAAATGACGTTCTATAACAGTTAAAACGAAATAAACACGGAAAAAAACTTTGCGTGTAATCTCGCGCTGCAGCGAGTTAATCCAAAAATAATGGACGGACAATGCCTGAGAGGAATTCCAGCTTTCTGAACAAGCAAATAAAGTTTACCCTTGTCTTTGAGCAAAAGCCGGAAGAGCTACAGAAAGTATGATGTATTAATTAAAACAAGACATTTGAGCCGTATCTGTCCACTTCGCTGCGAATGTCGTCGAAAGACGATAACGTCCTGCCTCCTCTGCAACGCAAATGTCTCTCTTCTGTCCCCCTCTGAGGCTGTTCCTTTTCCGTCTCGCTCCTCCCACTATAACCACGGGAGAGGTTTCACGCAAGGGGAAGAGAAATATGCCTAATGTTTTTTTTTCTTGCTCAACAATGTTGACAAATATGAAGTATGGTACCAGATTTAGTAATTTTGAAATGTTTTGCCTATATAAACTCTTCGTTCAAGATTTCTTTGAACTTTTCGCCGGGTGGCTGAATCTACAGACGGACGGACGGACAGACACAGACAGACAGACAGACAGACAGACAGACAGACAGACAGACAGACAGACAGACAGACAGACAGACAGACAGACAGACAGACAGACAGACAGACAGACACGCAGGCAGACAGACTGACAGGCAGGCAGGCAGACAGACTGACAGGCAGGCAGACAGACCAAAATGTTCGGGTTTAAGTAGCCCAAGAAAGTCTATCGTCTCTAAAAGTCAGTCAGTCTTTGAACGAAACCTCGCGACTGTGGTTGCAGGGCAAGCCCGGATACAACTCATTCAATTCAATTCAATCCAATTCAATTCAATTCAATATTTATTTCTAACACAAATTTGGGGGTCTCCCAGGCGAAAAGTGACCATAAAGACTACTTGAAAGGTGCCTGAGGCCCCTCACTAACAGCGTATACAGTAGCGGTGTTCTGTTTCTTTTTTTTTCCATTATACAGAGTTGTTTGGATTCAGCAGTAGGCGAGGAAAAATATACACTGTTATGCGCACTATAACAACGAAACGTAGTAATTGCAGTAACACAGGAGCAAAAAAAGGCAGTCATAAATATCTAGATATCTCCATACAGTGACACCATAAACACGAAAAGGCAAAAAACAGAAACTAACGAGAGTTTTCATCAACATATATATAAAACAACAGTGTGTGTTAAAAATTTTTTAGAAACAATTCTCTCATATATTTTCTGGTGCCGCCACTTAGATTTGTGTTTACAATTTCCCATTTGTTTAGCAGAGAAGGGACAGTACATATTACAGAGTGCAGAAGATATCCAGTTCGTTCAAACGAAACTAGCCACCTGTCACAACCTCGAGTGCGCGAATCACTCCGTTGTATGGGTTTTTGAGCCTGTTACAACAAATTCGCCGAAACCTACAAAAATTGTCATTACTAATAATGGTTTATAATGACGTTTACTTTTTTTTAGCATACCTATAGTTATGTTTTTATGGTTTGCAGTTGATTCATTTCTATCTTTTTTCTGAGCGTATTTATGTCCGTGGTTTTTTTTTCTGTACAAATATTTATACAAAGGAATCATTTTTAACCACCGAGTGGAATTATAGCTGTTTGTAACGTGCCGAGCGTGTTCTCCACACAAAGTAAAAACTGGAGTGATGAGTCTTCACATCAACGGGATTGCGTAAATCGTGGTCCCAACTTAGTGGAGTGCTGTCTTTTGTGGAATACGCACTATGTTCCCGGACGTAACTCTCATTAATTTACCCTGTTTTAATTTTTTATTCTCCATTACTATAATCTTCCACAGGTAACACTGCACGCTTGAGAGAAACATTCTCCGGAAAAGTGAACCGTGAACAAGCGAGAGAAAGTTACCTCCGAATGCCCGAGCTAGGATGGAGGGACTAATACAGATGTGCAGTACGCATATGTGTGAGCTTATGCATTTCTATAGAAGCTAGAAGCTCTGAGTGGAGGGTTGGAGTGGAGTCGCGGCGGCCTTATTACCTGTTTGCACCACTTTAAGAGAAGCGCAAGCGTTACTCGATTGAAGCGAAAGAAACCGGTGGCCTATAGAATTAGTCTGAAAATAAAACACCAAACTTATAGGTTCCTTTTTCTAGGAGCGCATCCACAGAGCACACAAACACACAGAAAAAAAACGGTAACCGTTATTTAGGCCATGTAATAACAAGAAAAAAAAACGAGTGAGCGAACGTTTCTCGAGGTCGTGGGAAGATAAACTAAAACTTCGTTAAGAAGAAACCGCTTCAATAAAAAAGCGAGCTCGGTGGAGTCGGGAATGAAGCGACACATAATCTGATTGAATGCCGGCGACACGTTTGAAGTCGTAAATCAATAGGCTAAAGCGAGGCTTTTTAAGCCACCTTCGTGCGCCCTCATCTGCCGTCTTCTTCCGTCTCACCCTCCCGCTCCTCCTCCCGCCGCCTTCACCGCGGTGCCCCGAGTGAGCGCGCGCGTGTGCGTGCGTGCGTTCGTGCATTCGTGCGACCGGCGCAACGGAGGGCTAACAGCACCGCTCGCCGCCGACGTCGCGAAAACGGTCCTACCCCCGCTAGACGCTTCGGGCCAACGGGTCGGGTTGAGCGGGGGACAAAGAATTAAAATGGGGTCGCGGCAGAAGGAAAACCCTTCATTCTTCATCAATTCAGAGAAATGCGATTTTGGGCCAACTCGCAAAGCCATTGAAAAAGACGGTCCGCCGGGAACAGGTCTCCAAATGGCGATAAAAGCGTCGAATGGGAGCAGCGGCGCTGGCCTAAAGCCTGTAGGCACACGCGGCAGTGAAACATTGCGAGCGGAGCTACTCCCCCAGCCTCCCGAAAGAGAAAAAGTCATTAGGTGGACAAAAGGACGTGGGGCGCGAAAGCGCGGCGAATTTGACGGGAAATACAGAAAGGGCGACGGGTGACCGAGTTCCCTTCTCAAATGACTCTTGAGCAGACGCTGGAAAATTAGAGGATTGGCCGTGGCAGTTGTTTCAGCTTGTTTTCACAATGGTGAAAAGCGACAGATCGTTCTTTTAGCACTCAGAAATGCAGATTTCTTTTTTATGTTTGCATTGTGTAGGCGCGTCTAGTTAGGACAAAGGCTTTGCGCGCAGACTCGGGAGTTCGACTCTGCGAATGTTTTGGAAACGGCATCTAACCGCTAGGCCACGATTCAAACAAACCCTGCCTTTTCTTAACCCGTTTTTTTTTTTTTTGTGACTGCCATGATTTTTTTACTTTGATGATTTAAAGGGACAAAGTGTAAAATCTAGCTGTTCCTTGTCAGCGTGTTACAATGCTCTGATTACCGACGCGATTCCGGCGGCTGAAGTTGTTTGTTAATGAATAAAATGTCACAAACACAAAAACAGGCACTGCAGCACCATTCATTTTATTCCAGCTCTACTATTAGACATGTAACAAATCTTACATGATCAAACAGTTTAAAAACCTGGTCCAAGCCCTTTTCTAAAAAAAAAAAACCCGTAAGTTATGTTTTATTTCCCATAGACGGGCGTTAAAACTTCCACTGAGTACGTCATTTTAAAATGACACAAACTTCAGCTGGAATTTCATTGATTGATTGATTGATTGATCGATTGATTGATTGATTGATTGATTGATTGATTGATTGATTGATTGATTGATTGATTGATTGATTGATTGATTGATTGATTGATTGATTGATTGATTGATTGATTGATTGATTGATTGATTGATTGATTGCAGTGTTTAACGCGCCGACGCAACGCAGGTGATGAAGCGCGCCGTAGTGGAGGGCTCCGGATTAATTTTGACCACCTGGGGATCTTTAACGTGCACCGAAATCTCGAACACACGGGTGTTTTTGCTCGATCGCCACCACCAGAAAAGCGGCCGCCGGGGCCGGGAATCGAACCCACGACCTCGTGCAAACCTCAGCCGGCAGACGTTATAAACCTGCTGCCTAACTAGCACAGGCGTTAAGTTTAGTTTCAATTTCGAATTCCGTCAAGTGTATTGCCATGTAATACAAATGCCATCGTGAGCACGACAGCTACGGTCCGTTGTGGCTGCCAGCGTCTATAACACCGACAACCAACGGGAAAAAATCTGATAATCTCAAAGCTATGGGCAGACTCGACCAACTTTTACTGGACGCCATGCTATTGCGTGGGTATGCTCTGACCGTTGTCCAAGGTAGCAGCCCACCACTGGCTAGGCCTACGTAGAGGTGGTCGCTCGCATCGATTTTCTATTAATGCGTAGAATTCTTACGCCGCTTGTCTAGACTGTGAGTTTTCTGCAGACAATTTTTCTTCGTTTTTCAAACGTGTGTGCGACCAATTATCTCAAATTACGCTATTATAATGATTAAAAGTGTCAGTTCCGCCATATCTGCAGTTTTGTGGAAATGCAGGGCGTTACTCTCTATATTTTTTTCTCTATATATTTTCTCTATTTTTTTATTTTTTTTTTATTTTTTTGGTTTTTAGATATTCTGCCGAACTAATTATCTCCATTTACGCTATTATAATGATTACTAGTGCTACTTCCGCCAGATGTGGGATCTTGAGAAAACGGAGGGCGTTACACGTTTCGCCATTTTCTCTATTTTTTTTTCCTGTTTTTCTTATTTTTTGGTTTTTCAAAATTCTGTACGACAAATTATCTCAATTCGCGCTGTTATAATGATTAAGTGCGTTACTTCCGCCAAACCTGTATTTTTATGGAAATGTAGGGCGTCACACCGTTCGCTATTTGGCTATTTTTTTTTTTCAGTTTTTTATTAACCCCCCAACCAAACCCAACACTGGAGCAGTGGGAGGACCAGCTGACCAACTCACGCCCTCAAGACCAGCAACGACTGGGTGGGGGAGGAGCAATTGCATAAGAAATCCCTGGGACGTCATATGAAATGGTCTGGAGAGTGCGTGGTGAGTTCTGTTTTCGTTAAAGGAGTCATGAAGACAGAATACAAGTTTGTTGTTTTATTCGAAAGATTTGGTGTTTTATGGTGCTCCCAGCGCTAGTTCGACAGCGAACCATGCTTTATTCACTGAGAAATAAAACAGTTTAAGCCAAAATTTTGATTCTCCCGTTAAATCATGTGTTCCATGGCGGATACGATGGCGCACCCAGGGAAGTTAAGCAAACATTAGTGCGCTCACTAGGGCTGCAGGGAACGGCGAATCATGGCCTCCGCGATCGGCTGCCGGCGGCGTGCCGTCGGCAACCGATCGCGGCGGCCGTGGGCGAAACGCCTTGTTTACTGCCACTCCTTCTAGATGGCGCTACGATACTGCTCAGAACCGCTGTCCGCACTCACTGTTTTTGGCTACTTTTTGTTAACTTTGATAGTAATCGCTTCGTGAAACATTGGGTATGCCCGAAAACAGAGTCATAGAAGAAAATATCGCGTATGCCAGTTGGCCAGTATAAGCTCAACGCGCGGGATTGTTTTGCAGCTATAAATGAGTGCAGTACGCGCTCGTGCTTTTATTATGTTTAGGTGTGCGTTTGTGGCTTCCATTATTTATACCACTATTTTTACAGCTATAAAATGAATATGCATTACATTTAAGCGTAACAGCTCGCTCTGCAAGATTAGAAGCCCTGCCTAACTTGGATTTGCTTTTGCCGCCTCTGTCAATCACACGGCTGCGCATAAACCGTCATAGGTTCTAGTGCGGGAAATGAGCTAGTGGGTCGCATGGCCATTCTCTTTTTGTCTAATTATATGTCTAGCTTATCTGAGTGAATATTTTGTTAAAAGTGAGTGTTATTCTAACGAGGCAGTCTTTCGAATGAATGATAGCCAAGCATCCCCATCAACACTGACTTCCGCACCACAAGATATTGCAAGCACGCATACAACCGATTGCTGAAAAGTGCGAGGCTCGTCTACGAGGATCCGGAGCATCAGAAGAATCTGGTGAACCGGGCGAAGACGGCAGCCACCACCAGAGGTTTCCTGGACTGAGGAGACCTACCACCTCGTGTCGGCAAGGACCAAGTCCTAGCTAGTCTTTTCAGGCAATAAACGTTTATTGCTCTCTTTCTCTCCCTCTGCGTCAGAATCGGTATAATAGTTATTTGGACAAGACAGCAGCTTTTTTTAATGAACCAGTATTGTGTCTTTATGATACGTTTACAAGGAGGAGCAGAGGAATTTGCAACTTTGTCTTCGTCATTTATTGGCTGCAGATTATTTTGTGACTTTATCAGAAGAAAGCTCAAGCTTGAGGCATTTTCCCCAATGCTTCCCTAATGGAGCATATGTTTCATGCACAATTAGCGTTTTCCCTCAAAGGAAAACAAGGCTGCTCAAAGGCATTTGCGTTTCAGTTGCGCCTTGCTGTTGTGCGGTGATAATATTGAGAACGACAGGAACTCCACAGCCGTTATGACTATCGTTGAAGGAGCTACTGTCATTTCCAAATACGGCGTCAGCAGTGTTTAACTGCGTACAAACACACGCTAGGCTGCAATAAACTGATGTAAAAGCCAACAAATCAAGCCAATTATCTCTGTTAACAACCCGCCGCGATGGCTCAGGGGCTAAGGCGTTATGCTGCTGAGCCCGAGGGCGCGGGTTCGATACCGGACATGGTGGCTACTTTTCAGGTGAAGGCAAAAGCAAAAACGCTCGTGTTTCGAGATTTCAGCTCGCGCGTTAACCATCCCAAGGTGGTCACAATTAACGCGCAGCCATCCAATACGGCGCGCCTAATAGCCCATGCGTAGCTTCGGCGCGTTAAACCCCACAATCAATCAATAAATTTTTGTAAGCTATGGAGGTTCACTATACCGGGCCTATTGCGTTTACTTGCCCATGAGATAATTTGACCTGATGTGAAAAATATCGCTCTAATAATGTGTTATAGTTCTGTTTTTTCTTGTTCACGTCTCCGTGGTTCCCAGGTGCACATTTCGCCTGGGCTTATCATTGTATCGTTTCGTGCATAGCGCCAGGCATGCCACGTCGGTGCAGCGGAGGAAAAAAACGTCGTTTACTGCACACGTACTGCATATAGGCCTCCTGCGCTGGAGTTTTGGCGATATGCAGCGCCCCTAGCGGCCGACGCCTCTGGGTAGTACAAAAGCAGAGGACCCCCGCCGCCCTCCATGTGTTTTCAATTACAAGCCAGAATGAAAGTTGGTTGTGGCGCTTTGTGGCGTGTTTAAATGACTGCATACTGTATGAAATATCCCTTAAAGTAGCTGCAGAGGCTAAACAAAATAATATCCGGTAAAACAAGCCGATTTGTCGGCTTTCTTTTGAGCGAGCTGTCGCGGTGGTCGCGGCGTGAGACAGTATCGCCAGGTCGGGTGGTTTAATTGTTTGACGACAGTTAGTTTTTTAGATGCGACGCTCAGAGCATCTCTTGTCGGCGGCCCTGTCCTTCCTGCGTGCGTCCGTTGGTGTCCGCGTGCGTCCGTTGTCCGCAGCCACTCTCCCGCTCTCCTCTCCGATAGCGAACACTGTCTCGCGAGGGGCATTGGATTGGATTCGATTGGATTGGCTTGGCTTGGCTTGGATTGGATTGGATTTGGATTGGATTGGATTAAAGTGGATTGTGTTGGATTGTGTTGCGTCATAGCCGCGGCAGACGCACTGGCGCCGGCGCGTGCCCAGGTGAGAGCGTTTGCGGCCCAGCGCGCTCTCACTCCGCCGGTGGGCGGCGCTGCGCGCGGTGCTGCGCATGTGCAGTGCTCTCTCTCTCCGCGGTTTCCTCTCCTTCGGGCGCGCTGCGCATATATAGTGCCTAGAATATAACCGGTGTGCCGCTCTCCGGCGGCCTTTAGGTCGACGGTTGCTCTCTGCTTGCGCTTGAACCCCCTCAGCGTCGCATCACACCAGGGTTCCCGCGAGGGGATGTGGGCGTAATTTTAAATGCAGAGCATTTGTATAACTCACGATGTCACCCGTGCGTCGGCGTCCGCAGCAGCCAGCCTCCCCCTACACTATAAAAAGAAATAACAGGTACCGGCGCCTTGTTTCGATCCCACGACCCTGCGGGCGGAACGCAAGGTACATGGTGCTCTACCCACTGCGCCACAAAACCGACACAGATCCAAAGGCTTCGAACGCGCCTTGTATCCTTGACTCATTCAAACTACGTCAAGAAGCTGCTGATACAACGCATTCACTACCTGTGGGCGGAACGCGAGGTACATGATGCTCTTCCCACTGCGCCACAAAACTGACACAGAATGAAAGGCTATGAACGCGCCTTATATCCTTGACTCATTCAAACTACGTCGTCAGCGGCGTGCGTTGGCGACTTAGCGGCGTGCTAGCGGCGTGATAGCTGCGTGGTGTACACGTGATAGCACCAACCCCCCAAACACTAAACGTTAACGCAATACACCCACCCCCTATGCGACGCATTTACTCGAGTCCCCCTCGCGGGGAGATGGGCCCATTTTTTTCTTCTTGCGTGTGGTCGACAAAGGAAAGTTCACGAGTAGCATAAACACGGAACGCTGCTCATCTTACATCCTGAGGTAACTGCAAAAGGTTGCTTCATCGGGAGCATGCAAGCGAACGCAAGAATTGCGCAGCCGACTCAGCTGACACTGCTGGCCTGGCACCGCCTTTGAAACGAGAGGAAATTTTGTTTCGTATTTTCGCAAACTGAATGATTCTTGCGTAACGTTTTACGCCGCACGATTTACGAACGGCAGGGTACATGTATACTAGCGAGTAGGTGGGGCAATAGCGCCAATTAAATAAACAAATTAAGCGCTATTAAAGGACGCAAAACACGCACCAAATCACACGCCCGCTGCCTGCAAAGATGTGTACTTCTATAACATCACATAACACAGCATAACATAACACAGGCGCATACACGGCGCGGGGCCCCGAATATTTATGTACGATCATCACTGACTGTGTTGGTTTCCTAGTGCAGGGGTCGCCGAATCTGAACGCCGACACGCCAGTTTTGACTTCAAATGGAGTTAGACATGCAGCGAAACAAGAACAGAGAATTGGCGTCCTCCAGTTTAATTGCCCCCCCCCATCTTCATACTTCGCCAGATTATTGTCACATATTATTAGAAATTCGCTGAATTTTTTCTCTGTGCATTCAAAGCTCGCTCCTCCTCCGCCCCCCTCCCCCCGATTTGCCGTGCAGCCCTCCGCCGTGTCGGCTGCATGGAACTCGGCCGTTGCTGACCCTCATTCTAGGCTATTAAGTGCGAACTGGGAATGTTTGCTGCAAGAGCGTAATTACGTAAAGTGAGAGCAAACAAGGAAGGCGAGCGGCCTCTTAGTTCGCCCGACCACTTTATTTTACGGCCACTAATTTCGGAATCGCAAAACAGATTTCACGCTTCTGACGGTCGCGGCATTTCGTCACTGAGACACGCAACAAAACGGCAAGCTAACGCTGCACCATGTATTCGTGACGGCGACGCAAACGAGCACTGTTTAATGAAAGTGCACGCATAGTGTGTAGGTACGCAAAAGAGCGGCGCACCGCAGCAGGCGAGCCTGCGGTCCGCTGGACTCGCTGGCTTTTTAAAAACCGCGATCATCGCCGATTGCGTCACGCTTCTTTTTTGATCGGCTGTTTTTGAGAAGTCCTTGTCACCTAGAGTATTAGTTTAAAACTAGAAATTTTACTTAAAATTTCACTTCGTACGACCATCGATCGGTGAACCTGCGAGTAGCAGACGCCGTCACGGTCCCGGCACGTTCGTCGGCGCTGTAAACGTGTTTAGCGCTGCAAAGCTTATTCCCCTAATGCCAAGTTGATCGCCGGAAGAGATCAGACCCGTCGGGGATGGACTGGTGATCATGTCGCAAAACAAACGAGAGCATCGAGCTCATTTTGCTTCTGTCAACACGGGATCCTATGGGACCCGCGCAGCTTTGTACTACCCGGAAGTACTGCCCGGAAGCCGCTTGCGCAGCACCCCCTGGGCAGCGCAGGAGGCCTATATAGCATTGGGAAGAGGGTGTGTCTTTCTGCTTCTAACAGATAAGCTGTTGGAGTAACAATCTTGAACATGTGCCGCTTGCTGCCAGAGAACTACGCGTGCGCGGCACATCGGCGCTGGAGCCCAAGATACGTTACAATGATAGCCCCGACCTTCTAGGTCGACTGATTTTCTCAAGAAAGAGCGCGCCGATACTCCGCATGAATATTTAGGCGAGGCAAGTTTCCGCGCGAAGGATTTAGTGAGGTGAATGGCGTCGCTTGCCTGAGTCCCTCCGGTCTTCCCGCTTCTGCGGTATCCCAGCTTGAAAGGCTAACGTGATGATTTGCATCGCCCTCAATGGGAGATGGGTTATCGCACCCAGTGCTTTTTTTTAATTTCTGCACGAACCTTAATGAGGAAGGGACTGGGAAAGCCATGAAGCTTGCATGGCATGAAAACTGCGACTGCAGATGACCGCCTGGGTGCATCCAACTCGGTTCCGGGTTACAACGTTCATAGTGGTTCGTGGCGCTCTGGCTGGGCAACGGCTTGGAACACGAGAGCACTCGACGGCTTCAGATGCGGCAGTAGTTGTGCCGGTCGGCGTTTGGAGCGTTGGCTCCTGGCATTAATAGCGGCCCGGGCATTTACCCGCGTGTGTGTGCTCTTGCTCTCTGAGAGGCCCGGGAGGAAAGCATCGGACGGGAAGCGTTACGCTGGGCTCGAACTGAGATTCATTAGAGTAATTGCGTCCGGAATAATCACCGCGAGCGCCCACATAAACACAATGTAACGCGTCAAAAAGGGCTGCCCCGATGAAGTTCTGGCGCTACTAAACGTGGCGGCAAACTTGGCATTGAGTATAGACATTTTGAACACGCGTCGTTTTTTATTTTGCTTGTCTGGACATCGCTCTCGTGAGCCCAGCACGAAAAAACAAAGAAAAATCAACAGGAAGAATGAATACGAAATAGAAGAAATAGGTCGCGTAAGGGAAGTCCATGGCGGTAAGTACTTGACTGCGGTATTGAACTTGCCGAAGAAAACTTGTTTTATCAGGGAGACTGTACGGTTCAAGACGTCTTGGCTCTGCCGCTCTCTAAGTGCTTACAAGGTGGGTGTTGTTTGCAGGAAGTGGTGTACTTGTTCGGGTGGTTTCAACCTGACTGAATATTTTAAAATTTCTCTTAAATTATCTAGATTGTTCGCGTAGACCCTGATTCGTGGATAAGCTGTGGCACTTAAGTTAGTGCAAGCCACCTAGTTTTTTTGTCTCTTTATTACTACTGTTATTTTATTACTGTCCGGTGCTCTGCATTTCTTTTGTTCAGGCTTAGATGCATAAAAGTATTTTTTTATCATTTCGCTCACAAAGGGGGTACATGGACAAAGGTAATCAGGTTTTAACACTCCTGCGTTAGCCATGGTGCGAATAAACCCCTTTACTGCTTACGGCCGCCACGGTGAACTCTTTCACTGAATCCGAAGCCATTGCGTTTTCCCAGAAAATTGCTGTGGTAATCGCGGTGTCCATGTGGTGTATTGTGCAATATAATTTGTGCAAATACCGTTTTCTAGAAATGACAAGTCAAGCGCCGTTTACCAGGAATGTCTTTTTAAAGCAGTAATGCAGCAAGAGTTCGACACCACATGAACTTGCTGTTCGAAGACATCGTGTTTGAGCTGTCTACTAGACCACTTGGATGAAGACGATGACATAGACGCTTTATTCATTGCTGCACTACGTTTCTTTCCAACCCCCAGGTACAAACTATGCTCCTTGCGCCAGCTTACGCCTTCCAGGCGTCGCGGGCTGTTCTTGGGTGGCAGAGGCGGAACTTTCAGTGACGTTGTTTGTTTATGCGGATACCGTTAGCTGAGCGAGGTAATGCTCACGAATTAATAGATAGAAACGGAAACTGGCGCACGCTAACGCCTCCCGCGTGAGCCGTGCTGCCGACGTAGCCCGGTGTTGTGCCAGAGCGCCCAGCCCAAATTCGCTGCACGGGCGACGCACCGACAGCGGGGCCGATTCGCGCCTCGACCAATCCGCCCGCGGAAGACATGCCCAAACTTGCAGGCGCCGCAGAGTCGCCTCTTCTTTTACCCCCTCAATGGATGGGCCGAATTTTGCCTCGGACGAACGGCCCGCGGCAGACACGCCGCTACATGCCTGGAGGCGGCGGCTTTGGCTGACGCAATCGCTTCGCCTCCATTCGTCGGGTTCAAACTTCGGCCAGCGAGAGCCCTCACTGGAGCGATTCAAACCGCTCGCGGCTGCAACGGACTCCCGAGGGTATAAAACCTACCCAGAAGCACAGCGAGTGCGACACTTTTCGGAGACACCGAGTTGAGACGTGCTGTCGCCTTTGTGCGAGCCATGTAACGTTTTTGTTACCCTTGTACGTACTGTATATAAATGTTGCTTCAACTTTTCATCGGCTCGAGAACTTCATCCCTTTGCTCTGCGCCACGTCGATAGCGGACGGAGCTAGGCAACGTCGCTACACCGGTGACTGCGCTCGGATGACCAGTCGAAACAGTGGTGGCTGCGGTGAGCGGGCGCAGTCCCAACAGTGGTGACAGCGTCGGGATTGCCGATTCCCAACATCCGGCTACCTCGGCCTCATCGCTGATGCCACTGACTGCGTCCCATCGTTCGGAGGTAAGGGTAGCTACGATCACCGCTCCGTTTGACTGCATTCTGCTTGCCCACATGTCCTCATTCTCTTGGTCCAAATATGCTTCCACGTAAGTGGCAGATCGTGGAAATAGGGTCGCACCAGTCTAATATACAGACTTGTTTGATCATACGAGGCAAACGATCTTTCACAGCGATTGCCTTTACGCGATTGATTAATTGCATCATTCGCATTCTTTTAGCAACCCTGGGAGAGACCCCCTCCAATATTTTCACTCATCCCATTTTCCTGCCGTCTTTCGAGTTTGCTTCGTTTTCGAATTATAATGGCGTACAGTGTGAACAGCGAAGTCCACTGTGACCATGAAACTGATCATTTGCTGCGTTAATGTGCACTCTTCTCTTCCGAAAGGGTGCCCACTGTCCTAAGCGTCAAGAACCATGAACAATCGGCTGAACGAATAAGAAATACTGTCACATGCAGCCCTTTGGCTGAAGGGCTGCATGTTATTTTTTCTTTGCTGCGCACCTGTAAAGGGCCCACTGCTACCTGATAAGAGGCGGTATTCTCGAGTTTTGTCCCTTTGCGTCCCTTTCAAAAGTGTCCCTTTTGGCGAGCCCTGATTGGCCAAAAGCAAACCACCGGAAGTGACGTAGCGCAAGCGCGGCAAACCTACTGCCAACGTCCACTGCTTAACCGGAAGTACGTCATGGTGAAAGGGACGCAAAAGGGACGTTTTCAAAAGGGAAAGTTACGAGAATACCGCCCCAGGACTGTCCACGGCCGGACTGGAGCAGCGGCGAGCGCGCACTTTCTGCGCGCCCGCCGCTCCTCCAGCCCGGCCGTGGACTGTCGTCACTGGTTACGTCGGGCTCCGCAAGATGGCGGTACTTGTCCGTGGCCGTGCTAAGCGCATGATATGGGTTGGACATTCCAACCTCTAGCCCGCCGAACGCAAATTAATTCCTCGACTCAAATGTGAATGCGATAAATAACAACTCTGTTGGCGCCACCGTTGAGAATCGGGTTAAAACGGAGCAGACGACGCACGCCGGTGTTATTTTTGTTCTTCGGCGTTCGGCCGCAGTGGCATAAGCCGCGCCATGTTTGTGGCGCTTCGGCCATGGCCGTGGCCATTTCAGTGTTGCCAAATGAAGAAATTGACATCTAAACTTTTCAATGAAAACCGGCTATAGTGTCGAGAATGAATAGCGCTGCTAGAACCAGACGGGGCCCGAAAGCCGTTCGTCGCACGTGTTCGCGCCGCGCCTGGAGCATTGCTGATAGGTCGGCACGTAAGCTCCCAATAACCATGTTGCGAGACGGGTGGGGCACTTCAACTACGCAGGTAAGACGTTCAAAAAGCCGTTACTCGTTTGAATTTTGTCGTTCTGTTTGTGATGTCCTTTGGTTTCAGAATGATTTCAAGCCATGTATCAGCAGAAAAAAATGTATCACTCTATTAATAATGCAATATAAATGTGCTAAATAAATATAAGCTTACACTAGAACAATTGCACTCACTTTCTGCAGGTACGGCCTCTACTCTATTCAGTTGTGCGTAGCAACCTATTCCTCCAATCGCACATAACCACGGACCATAGGTGACCTGTGTTTTTCCCACACATATAATAATTTCATCTTGTTTGTCTTACATATTTTTTCGTAAAATGAGTGCATTACAATATAAAGATTGTCTTACAAATTATCTCTGCGGTCGTAACAAAGTTGTGCTTTGAATGTGTTTGTTATGTACAAAAATATATGCGTTTGCTGTAAACCGTGGAAACCTTATTTGCTAAAAATAATTGCATTGCTTGCCTGCTGCCTTGCTTCTTGTTTTCGTCTTTTTTCTTCTTTTAGGAAGCTTGGGCTTAGTCAAGCTGTATCTGCGCAGCTTTTTCCGCATTTTCACGCCCCATTGTGTTGTTGCCGTTGTGTGTAACTCCTTTGTATGCGCGCGCACTGCTTTGTGGTTAAATCAAGCAAACTTCAACCCTTCAACTTCAAAGCAAACTGCAACGTATCATCAGAATGTTCATGTAATATCGTCAAAACGTCCTCTGTGTTGTCACATATATTCGGGTAAGCGTGCGGCTGCGTGAATGTTTGCATCATTGAATTTAAAAGTTGTAAGCGATTTTTTAATGTCGAGTGATCTGTGCGACCATCACTGTAGGCTGACGGAGATTAGTTTCTATTGTTGTTTTGCGGTTCTGTTTTTTTTTTGTACTATTTTTTTCTTCACCTTACCTTTTCTTAACCAGAATGCCAGAATGGTGCGGACGCAAAGCGTATACCGTTCAAACTGGAATAAAAGGCGCACCGCGTATTTGCCAGCCACCCAATTAAGGTAATGCATTTTAAAAAGAACGTGAATCGAACAAAAAACCCGCCGCGGGGGCTCAGTGGCCAAGACCACGGAGCAAGATATAAAGAGGAGCGCCGACTGTGGCCCAGAAAAAATCTTTTGCTCGGGCAGATAATGTCCACGCGCCGCTGGCTGCCCAGCTTTCCCTTTGCTCTCTTCCTCCTTCGTTCGCCCTCTCGTCGCTGTGCCTCTGTACATGGCTCTTCCCTTCTTCGCTCTCCCCAGAGGCATCTTTTCTTGCGCAGCGACGTCTGTCTTATGCCTGTCCTACTATGCAGGAGGCATGCGTGCACGCGCGGAATTTAAACACCCGTGCGCGGCTGCAATAGACGGCGCAGATAAGCGCACGCCCCCGCATACATGGCGATCGCTTATTCCCGGAACGTTTAGTCTGTCATTATGAAATATTGTCAGACTAAACGTTCTAAATACTAAATACTAAAAATATTGTACTAACCCAGTACATGTAAGACGCAACTGAACGACGACGACTTCAGAAGCACCAAAGAATGAGCAAGAGTCATATGGAACGCCACAACATAGTCTAGCGTGATTCTGCTTACGAGGAATCGATGCAGCGCAAAGGTTACCCTCTGTTGTTATCCCGCTCTCCGGCCGCGTGCTTAATTATTTTATGCTGCTTCTGCGCACGAACAACGCTTACGAGGGTCGCCCGGAGACTCCATCGGCAAACGGCAATGATGCACATTTCTGTGCCAATGACTGAATTGGACGGCTGCCCTGTTGTATCAACTGTACAAAAACACTGTCAGCCTGATAAGGAACCCAAGAATATCAAACGCATACTACATTTTAACTCATGCCGCAACTTACCGCCCGATGTTCACTGTCGCTCTACGGTCGTGTTATCTCGTCGATAACACCGCGGTCTCCAAATAAAATGCTGCGATTTGTATGGCTGCAATTTTTTGGCCTACCAGGGTTCCCGGCGTTTTTTTTTTTTTTTTCGTTAAGCGACTGACCAGCAAAACAACCGGCTCGTTAAACCTTTTCTTTCGGCGAGTTATCGCGAAATGAAGGCTTGTGAAAAGACCGCACTGTCAGGGACTTGATCTTGAGCAGATCGCTACGTCGCGGGCAGTCGCGGGTGATGTTATCGCATTTCTGTTCTTTTCTGATGAGCGTGTAAGTGCCGGCCCGTGTTCTAGGCGCGCTCTGTTTTGGACGCAAGTTGCAGAGCTGCGAGAAAGCTGAGGGAACTTTTATAATCGCCAGTGATCAGAACCAGTTACTCCTTTCGCCTTTTGTAAAACCTGTTAAAACAGAGCCAAATTGGTATTCCCAAATTTACAAAACGGAGCCACATTTTCGGCAAGCACCGCGCAAAAGGTAGTGTTTGTATAGCAGCCATATGTTTGTATGTGGTCGCTATATTTTGTTTTCCCGCCATGGAAACCAATCCTTAACGTATCTTTGCCGTACGGCCACTCGATTCCTTCGGGTCCGGGTTACCCGGAAGGTGCTGTCGAACAAGTTAATCAACTGTGCGAAGGAGGCGCGCAATGAACGCGAAGCGGCGCCAAAGCAGGCCCAAAGCAGTCCGTGCCCAAAACTACCGTCGCCGAAGCAGACGACAGAGCCGACGGAATGCGTTCCGCCAACTCTCCCGCCGGCGCACGGGGAACTCCGGCCGCTTAGCCGCCGCCGGCTAAGGTCCCTTTCGCTGCGCCATCTACATTGTGCTCCGCGAGTTATGGACATTAAGAGCCCGCCGGAGAGAGCGAAGTCGGCGCTCCTGTTTATCTTGCTCCGTGGCCAAGACATTGCGCTGCTGAGCGCGAGGTCGCGGGTTCGATTCCCGGCCGCGGCGGCCGCTTTTATGATGGAGGCGAAAAGCAAAAACGCCCGTGCGTACGAGATTTCGGCGCACGATAAAGATCCCCAGGTGGTCGAAATTAATCCGGAGCCCTCCACTACGGCGCGCCTCGTCGCCTGCGTTGCGTCAGCGCGTTAAACCCTACCATCAATCAATCAATTATAGCAAACTGGACAGTGGGTTTTTTACGAGTATTTCACCTTCCTCTCCTATTACCCCATTTCCCCTCCCCTTTTGTAATTTACCCGTGAAACAATCTTTGACTAAGGTAAGCGAGCTAACCACTACTTCGTAGGAACCACTTTCTACGCACTCAGCAGTTTTTCAGTGAGGTAAATTGCCTCGTTTAATCTTCTGTGAAGAGAAAAAAATTGGTCTGAGGTCTTACGCTTTTCAAACACATGATTGCCAGGAAGGCATCGGAAACGTTTAGTAATTATAGTGGGCCCTCTATTCCCCGGTTATGTACAACTGCTAGGCTATGGGAGCCGTTGTCTGCGCCTAGGCGCTGTTGACGACTTGCTTCTTCTCCACCCCAAAGTCATTGCTTGCAAGGATAATAGTTGATAAGAACGCTCCGTCGAACAACTGATCTCACGGGAGCGTGTTAGGACTCAAGTATCAAGTATGGAGAGATCCCTCTACCGTTGTCCCTGTTTTCCTCCTCTTGATATTTTTAAGATCATGTGACCTGCAAATGTAAGGGAAGAGTTACGTTTATTTCCTCTTTATTTTCTTATCGACAGAAAATTAGGTCACCGTAAGTGACTATTGCTGCTAGCGCTCGCCTATGGTCAAAAGCTGAACGGGAATGCGGAAGGTATAACTAGCAGTATATGAAGCTGAGCCAGCTTTAACAAAATTACTGCCTGATCTTTATCACAGTATAAAGCCCAGTATAAACCACAATTAAACGAAGCAGCAACGAATTGAGTTCGCTTGATCTGCTATAGCGTTAAAGCATATAAAGACAAGAAAAAAAAAATTTCCCATTGATGCCAACAAACCTCCACGTGAGCTTACGTTTCAATTTTTTTCTTTGTTATTTTCCTCCGCTAGAATTGAACCAGGCGGCAACATATAGTTAGAAACTAGCAGTTTTGGTAGGAAGGAGTTCACCGGTTAGGAACCAAAGAATTGGCAACTTTTGCATTGAGGCAAAAAGTGGGCAGTCTGGTCTACCCGTGCAAGGCATTCCGTGGCAACTAAAGAACCTCCGACTCGTTTAATTCATTCCGGAGACTTTCAACATCGCGCGATTGGTTCCCAGGGTACTGGTACTGCACGTAAAGCCCGTTTTGACGAAATTGGTAGAACTAGCGCAGCAGCCAAAATCATAAGGGTAGTAACAGCACAAACGCACGTGATCATTGCAGGCCAAATTACTACACGTGGGACGGGCCCTTCTAATTAACAGAAAACAGGAGCTGGGAGCGTCGACTGCTGATAACAGCTACGCATTTCACGATGGTTTGTCCGGGCGAACAGCGGCCCAAATGCGTTCTCCCGGCCAGCCGGCCTCGGGAAGGAAGGAGGGCCCCAGGATCGCCCTGAATTTTCCGAGTGACTCAGCGAGGCGTGACTACTGAATTATGAATGAAGTCATCTTAGCGTCGGACTACTGCTCGCGTCACTTCATATTGATGCGCGCCAGATATTGATGCGCAGCGCACTGGTGTGCGTGCAGTGAAAGAAGGGGGCGGCTGCTTTGTCGTTGCCCAGACACGCCGCCGACCGCCGACCTGTCGAGGAACAACCTGCACAAGAGCTGAAGGCCTGCGTGCTCTCCTTCCCGCTCGCGCTTTCTTTCACCCTCGAATTGCTGGGAGCCTCACAACCTCATGTGGGCCATTTGATGATGTCAAGTGATAGGACGAGTATTCGCGCCATCACTCCTACGATACACACAGATCAGGGCATCTTCTACTTGCAGTTGAGGGCTGCTATTCGAACGTCCAAAGTGGCAGATAGAAAAGCCCTCGAGTTGGTGGTGTTTCACTTTGTATTAGTATGTACGCAGACAGAAAGAACAAAAGAAGGGGAACAATAGAAAAAGTGGCGTAGTCGACTCAGTAAAGGAACTAGACCAGCTCTGCTTTCTTTGAGATGTGACAGATGTTTACGCCACTAATTTATTCCCGCGCATTATAATAGCTGTTGAGCAGTTAAGCATTGTTGCAATGTAACACTGTCAAAAAAATCCAACAATCATTATCAACACAGTAACACTGAAAATATTGAGACCATTTGTTCCAGATCCGTTATAGGGACGTGAGCTCACATCTACTTTTGAAGCACATTGCTGAGGCGTCTCAACAAGATGCCTCGTTGACAAGTGGGAGAGAGAGAACATAAGAAGTTAATAACATAATAACACACACGCACACTCGCACGCACACTCGCACACACACACACACACACACACTCGCACGCACACGTACACACACACGCACACGCGCACGCGCACGCGCACGCACACGCACACGCACACGAGCACGCACGCGCACGGGCATGCTCATGCGCACACGCATACGCACACGCACATGATCTGCGCTGAACAGACAGTAAAGTACCTATACAACTTCGTTAGTTTATGTAGTGTTTGTTCCGCGCTAACTTCACAAACATGATTGTCTGGTGGGTTCTGGAGATTGCAGCTCTTGCAGAAGGGCTTGTCCGGTTGGGGGCAAACATCTGCGCGGTTTCCAAGTCGACAACATCCCGTGCAGAATTCGTGCTCCTTCTTATGGAGGAAGCAGCGATACTCTGCACCTCTATAGTAGACGATCGAAGACGATAATGACTGAGTTCGTTTTGCCCATGCGTCGGGCCTGTAAAACCGTTGAGTTCTTCTTGTAGACGAGGTTGCGTGTGATGTATGTCGTCAGTGGTGTCATAGTCAGGAATATTGAGCTCTCCCTTGGTAGTGTCCTCCGGGGTGGGGAAGGGGGGTGGGGGTGCGGCGTATGTGGTGATCTCGTAACTGTGATCGCCAAAACAAAGCTGTCGGATTCCGTTGTACTTTTCGGCGTGGGCCATCTTTGGGGTGCTCACGACTATGATTGAATAGACGCACTCTCCAAAAACATGAACCACTGCTGGGAAAGTGGAACCTTACCACCGCAATAGAAATCAGCTAGGATTGTTTTTATTCTTAAACCAGACAAGAAACTCCAGCTCGAAAACTTGAGACCTATATCGCTTACCTCGTGTGCAGGCAAACTATTAGAGCACGTCATTCTCAATAGGCTCAACGAAATCATGGAGGAGAGAGATCTCTATCCCCACACCATGATTGGGTTCAGGCAAAAACTCTCAACTCAGAACATTATGTTCCGACTTAAGCACCAAATTATTGAATGAGACGGGTGCTCACAACTAACAACCTAACAAAAGCCTTCGACAATGTGCGACATGATGCAGTGCCCTCCAAACTCGCCCATTTTGAGGTAGGACGAAAGGTCTATGACTATTTCAAAGGTTTTCTCTCGGGGCGCACTGCACAACTACTTATTGGAGGATTACAATCTGGTAAGATCAAAATTGTTAGGGTAGCAGAAGGACGCCGCAAGGGTCTGTTCTATCTCCCTTTCACGGCACAAAATGAACGCTTTCGAGTAATGGGCTGCACAACACAATAGACCAGCTTGTAGAAGCCCAAAAAATAGCACAGATAGAAAGACTCTCCAGAAGCACAACAGGCAGACACATCCTACGAGAGCGTCAAATCACCTATGAGACCCAACAAGGAAAAAAGGTGGATATATTTACCGAGCAGAGGGCACGGATATACACAACCCCTCTGCCCAGAAATATGCATCTCGTGCATAACCTACAGCGCAGGAATGAAAGAGCCAAGCCCTCCAAAAGCGATTCGAACGCTCTGATGACGTGGTCTACGTGGACGCGGCCGAGTACTGTGGACACAATGCCTTGGCCGTGGCAGTAGCCGATCGGCAAGGCCATTGCATACCCTCCGTAACGATCCGCACGGATATTCCGGAGGTAGGAGAAGAGGCAGCCATTGCACTGGCGCTTTCTTGTACAAAAGCGAAATCCATAACAAGTGATTCCAAATCTGCGATTGAGAACTTCGCAAAGGGAAGGATCTTACCCGAGGCCCAAGGAATCATCAGAGGATTCAAAGAATTAAGACTCCGAGGGGTGCGAATTATATGGGCACCGGCGCACTCTGCACTTCTGGGGAACGAAAACGCTCACGAGACCGCTTGAGGAATTAGCTTCCGAGACTGTCCAGAAATACCTGAGTCATCGTTCCGCACGGGGGGTAGGGACCGCATCACTAAAGATTAGGGAGGGCCAGATATCCCGCAGCTCATCGCACCTTGGGAAAGTGGCAGTCAGTTGCATGGCGTCTACTTCAGTCCTACACTTTTCCGAACCCGTTGACGTACAGTCATTGTTACCCCGGACTATACGAATTAAGTGTAAATTATGTTCACCAAGGGCCGACCTTGAACATATTTTGTGGGCCTGCCCCCTTAAAGTGAACACCACACCTCAAGCACTAGGCATCACTTTCTCAGAGCAGTGGGAGACCTTGCTTCTCAGTTCAGACCCGGACGTTCAACTCCGGGCCGTTCAGATGGCCGAAGACACCACCAGGGCGCAAGGACTCATGGCCGCCGTATGAGGGGGAAGAATGAAGGGAGGACTCCCATCTCACTTCTTCCCTTAACCCTTCTCGGGCACAATAAAGTTATGCACTCACTCACTCCGCGCTAACTTAATTGTTGGCACATACATATGCATGTGATGTGAGGTTTCGGGAGACGCAAGGCAGGGTAATGGGAACGCAGGTTGAAGACCAAAACACGGACATTTATAGGGATTGACGCAAGTGTAGACATAGGTGACGAGAGGAACCACAAAGTACGGACGTGCAAGATGGTGGAAAGGTCCGGGCAGCAAGAAAGGTGATAACCCCGCACGGGGCACCTTGAGCAATCTTGGTGACGGTACTGGCGATACCGCGGACCCCGAGCCCCCAAACATACGCTGGATCCAACCGTGGCAATGTGTTTATAGGTGAAGGGTTAGAAACCACGAACGGTGGCCGTCGGAGCCCAGGTCAAGCTCCGGCGGATGGGCTCCCTGTCTGTTTACCAGACAGGGAGCTCCGGGACCTCCTCAGCTATCAGGGTAAGGTTGTGGAAGAAAGTACCCCCGTCCCCTGCTTCTATACTATGATATATGGCATTTTCTAAACCCCCCCCCAGACGTGATCGGCCCCCGAAAAGGGGCCGCACCGAAGTTCCATTCCCACCTCTGTCAGCAACTGTCTCTTCAACAAACGGGGATAACTATTCTCGTTTTCTTGTCATCGAATCAGCTGACCCAACGAGACCCGTCGCTTCACTGTCGGTATTCCTTGTCTCGAAATTTCTGCAAAGCACATTAGGTGAAAAGTATGAGGCCAAAAAGCTCAGGACAGGAGAAATCCTTGTCGAACTCAACACTGAAAAACAATCCCGCACACTTCTTGCCCAAACTCGCATCCATGATCTGGACATCAGGGTCACGCCCCACAGGAACCTAAACAGCTGCCAGGGTGTGATTTCTGAGACAGATCTCCTGACGGAAACAGATGCTGACCTTCTTGAAGGGTTAAAGGACCAGGGCGTCACAGCCGTGCGCCGCATCACGATGCGCAGGGACGATAAGATAATCCCCACCAAGCACATTATCCTGACCTTCGACAGATCGACACTTCCGCAGTACATAAATGCAGGCTACATCCGATGCTCTATTCGCCCGTACATACCGAACCCGCGCCGCTGCTTTAAGTGCCAGCGGTTCGGGCACAGCACAACCTCTTGCCGCGGCAAAACAACCTGTGCGAAATGTGCAGCGCAGGACCACCCCACCGACAATTGCAATTCTGATAACCTCACTTGCGCAAACTGCAGGGGCCCACATGCGGCCTACTCCAGGAAGTGCGAGAAATTTCATCTTGAAAAGAAAATAATCAACGTGAAAGTGACAGAGAACATCACCTACCCAGAGGCGCGGAAGAGGGTTGCCTCTTTCCCTCTGGGGAGGTACGCCGACGCAGCTCGCCGGGGGGCGGAGCGGCGTCTGGTTTCCACAGGGACCCAGTTCAGCGAGTCTGACCTGGTCCCTCCTCCGCCCCCCCCTGGGTTGCCTCTGGCATCCCAACCCGCCACCACGCCGCTTGCTGAGGCAGCAGCGGTTGTGGTGGCAACATCTTCCGTCGGGACCGGTGCCGCTCCCACCTCTGTCTCCCAACCCTCCAGTGCGTTGGAGGGTACTGAGGTGATGGACACCACGGGCCCCGCACCGGCTCCCACTGCCACCGCACCGCCCGTGCCACCTCTGGCGCCCCGGACGCCCTCGGCGGTGGCGGCTCAAACGAAGGGCTCCCGAGGGGGGGCCAAGTCCGGGGGGCCCGGTCCGTCGGCCACCCCTCGGACATCCGACGACGAGATGGATGTCGGGGCGTTCTTGCCGGCGGTGCACCGCAAGGAACGCGTCCCGACGCCAAAGCCTCCCGACAAGCCAAAAAAGGCGAGAGTCACAGCCCCGAAAGACGACACATAAAAACACACACACTCCAGTAGCTCTCACACTAAATAATGGGAAGAGAAAACATAATTCAATGGAACTGTAGAGGCCTTCTTAAAAATCTTGACGATGTATACGAAATACTGCATGCTAATCAGCCAAGTGTAATGTGTGTTCAGGAAACACATTTGAATTCTAAACACACAAATTTCTTGAATAGTTACATGGTCTTCAGAAAGGACAGGGTTGGCTGCACACACTCTTCTGGCGGTGTGGCCATAATCGCCCGCAAATCCTTAGCATGCCACCCTGTCACCTTGAACACCGTCCTTGAGGCTGTAGCAATACGCTTAATAATATTTAATAGGTTGATAACGGTATGCTCCATATACATTCCTCCTGATGTTACACTTTTGAGTTCTGACTTCGAGGCGCTGGTTGACCAGCTGCCCGAACCATACATCCTGACAGGCGACCTTAATGCTCACAACACTCTTTGGGGCTCTTCTCGCACGGATGCCCGAGGTCGCCTTATAGAAAAGTTCCTTACATCTTCAGGAGCATGCCTTTTCAACAATAAACAGCCTACATACCATAACATAGGACACAACACATACTCATGTCTTGACTTGGCGATTGGCTCCGCAGTTCTCTTTCCTCTTCTCGAGTGGGGTGTGGGCACTGACCCATACGGTAGTGACCACTTCCCCACCTCACTCACATACATAGGTAAAGGCCCATGCAGTCCATCTTCCCATAATAGGTTCAATGAAGCACGAGCTAACTGGAATACATTTACAGAGACATCCAAACTACACCACACATCCATAGGACACCTACACGTCGAAGAAGCTACCCAACTCCTCACGGCGCACATCCTCGACGCCGCCGAAAGGTCCATTCCCCACGCCTCTGGTGCCCCGCGCAACCAGCGGAGGCCGTGGTGGAATGAGGACTGTAGGCGGGCGCGAGAGGCCCAGAACAAGGCGTGGGGTATCCTTCGTCGGTACCCCACGTCGGGAAACCTCCTCTTGTTCAAACGGGCCAAGGCGTTAGGAAAACGTGTGCGCCGTGAGGCAAAACGAGAGAGTTGGCGTACATTCATAACATCAATAAACTCCTACACAGACACAAGGAAAGTATGGACACGAATACGCAAACTAAAAGGACAACAGACACACAGCCTGCCCCTGGTCAGTACAACAGGGGACAAACTGGAAGACCAGGCTAACACACTCGCACAACACTTCCAACACGTGTCCAGTTCAGCACACTACACTAGCACTTTCATGAAACACAAACAATTGGCCGAAAAGAAGTCTTTACGTGATAATGATAAGTCAACCTCCTCTTATAACTCGGAGTTTTCACTTCATGAGCTGAGGACCGCTCTGAGCACTTGTAAACCCTCAGCTCCAGGCCCAGACAACATCACATATACAATGATACAGCACCTACACTCAGACACTCTTCTAACACTCCTCCACCTATATAACAAGATTTGGCTTTCGGGGCACATTCCTCGCTCTTGGAGGGAGGCCATAGTAGTGGCTATCCTAAAGGAAGGGAAGGACCCTTCCTCTCCATCCAGTTACCGGCCCATTGCTTTGACAAGCTGCCTGTGCAAGCTCCTCGAGAAGATGATAAACCGTAGGCTCGTGTACTTTCTTGAGTACAATGGTCTTCTCGAGGGCTGCCAGGCAGGCTTCCGGGCGGGGCGATGCACAAATGATCAACTGGTTTCTCTAGAGGCCTACATAAAGGATGCATTCATTCATAAGCAATACTGTATGACAGTATTTTTTGACATTGAAAAGGCATATGATACAGCATGGCGCTACGGCATTCTTAGAGACCTAAAAGCTTTTGGTATCTCGGGTAACATGCTGAACACTCTTTGTAGTTACATGTCTTCACGAACATTTCGTGTCAGGGTCGGTTCGGCACTTTCAAATGTACACGTGCAGGAGAATGGCGTGCCTCAAGGTGGCGTATTGAGCTGCACCTTGTTTATAGCTAAGATGAACTCTCTCCGAAAGGCACTGCCGCCAACCATATCCTGCTTGATGTATGTAGATGACGTTCAAATATCTTTCAAATCGTGTAACATATCCATTTGTGAACGTCAGGTCCAGCTTGGGGTAAATAAACTTTCTCGCTGGGCAGATGAAAATGGATTTAAACTTAATCCTTCTAAAAGTACCTGCGTTGTATTCGCAAAAAGGCGGGGCATCCTGCCCGATCCCGACGTAAAACTCTTTGGTGACTCGATTCCAGTAAAAAGAGAACACAAGTTTTTGGGTGTGGTGTTTGACGAGAAACTCTCATTCATACCCCACATAAAACGACTTAAACAAAAATGCCTAAAAACAATGAATATCCTAAAAGTCCTGTCTCACCAATCGTACGGTGCAGACAAACAACTCCTGCTTCGACTTTATGCCGCGTTGGTAGGGTCACGGTTGGCCTACGGAAGCGTTGTGTATGGGTCAGCCACAAAAACAGCACTTAAAATGCTCGACCCAGTGCTTCACTTAGGGCTTCGCCTGTCTTGTGGGGCGTTCCGTACCAGTCCTGTCCACAGTCTTTATGCAGAGTGCGACAAATGGTGCTTAGCGTACCAGCGAACTTATGTTGACCTTCTATATGCCTCCAAAATCTCATCAATGAATAACCATCCCTTTAAACCGGTTTTTAATGATACGTCCACAACTAAACTCTTTTTAAACCGCCCATCTATTGCTGTTCCTTTCTCGCAGAGAGTGAGGGACGAGATGACTATTCATGACGTCTCCCTCTTAGACACATTCAAATCATCTCACACTGATCTTGTAGCACCATGGCATCTTCGTCCTGTGGCATGTGACTTGTCTTTCGTACAATACAACAAGAACAGGACACCAAGAAGTGGGATTTTGCAGCATTTCATGCATCTACAGAATAAATACAGGGCTGCAGAGTTTTTCAGCGATGCATCTAAAACGTCCACTGCGGTGTCTTGTGCTGCGCATGGGCCTAATTTTGAAGCATGTAAAACAATGAATGTTAATACAAGTATTTTTACAGCAGAGGCATATGGCATATTTCTAGTTGTAAGTCACATAGTTGAACATCATATTCCTACATCCGTCATTTATACAGATTCGTTGAGCGTCGTCCGTGCATTATCATCCGGAAAGTCATCAAAAAACCATGTCATTAATCTTATCTTCAAAACGATTATGGTAGCTTATTCTTCAAACCTTGGGTTGACTGTGTGTTGGGTGCCAGGCCACTCTGGCATTGGCGGTAATGAAGTGGCGGATGAAATGGCCGCCAATGCTGCACTCCGAAACACAGTCGACATGGCAACACTACCTTACACAGACCTCAAGCCACACATTAGACACCAACTCCGTAAAACTTGGCAAGCAGACTGGAGCGAACAGACAGACAACAAACTACACGTAATAAAACCACACTTGGGACAATACATTACTGACTCACACAACAGGCACATTGAAGTTACCTTAGCTAGGTTACGGATAGGCCATACGCATGTAACGCACTCGCACCTGCTCACGGGATCTCCAAGACCCCTGTGTAGCAGGTGTGGGGAGGGCCTATCCGTAGTCCACATACTCATACAATGCAAGGCACTTGATACAACACGACACAAACACTTCAGAGAACTCTACAGACAACATATTCCCCTACACCCATCTCTGTTTCTAGGTGACGATGCCATGGTTTCTGTGAAACGCGTTTTTAAATATTTGTCAGATGTTAAGTTTTTAAACCTCATTTCCTATCATGCGTAATCATATCTGGCCCTATACACCAGCCATCACCATTATCTTTATTGATCTTACTATGTCCAGTTTACACATTTTATACATAGCTTTTGTGGTAATCACTTGTTTTCATTAAATAACTTCTCTGGCGCTCTTTGCCCTCGTCGGCCTTGCGCCATTAAACACCAACCATCATCATCAAGAAAGGTGATAACTGCTCACAGTTACAGTAAAAATTGTAAATAAAAGTGTGTTCTTCCGAGGCGAAGAAATGTCAGGTCTCGGAGAAGCACACGAGGGTCGGGCGTTGGAAGTGCGCCGCAGACAGTGGCCTTGCGATGTTAGCAGCAGATGCGAAGGGTGAAGAGAGGGCGGCCGATCTTCTACACTTCGTAGAGGCTCCCCTGGTAGAAGGTCGGGACGGAGTGCCTGGGCGTCCTACAACGGCCACAGGACACCGCGGTTTAGGCCGTCCTACGACAGGCTAGAGAAACCCACGACCTGCCCGCTGGGAAGTCCTACTCCGTTCCGAGCATCCCCTTCCTCCTCTTCCTCTACCTTCCTTGGCCGGAATTCCTCGCTGAAAGGTTTTCACCATCCTTTCGGCGGATTGGCCACCCCTCTTGACCGCTACCTCATCACAATGCAACATGCAGGAATTATGCGGCAGAAAAAATGCCCCGTGTCCAAATGCTGCGCCCTCGTAGCGACCTTAAAATAAAGAGCAGCGCTTTGATTTATTTGTGGTGCCGGGAGCAGGGTTTCGCGTTAGTATCGCTATGTGCTACTTCTTAAAATATTTTGCTGCGTTTCTTTCTTTGTAAGAAAAGGAAACCACGCGTTTGATAGCTTATGAAAAATGGCTGCCAGGCGCATCTCACCGATATCGACGGCTCCTTGATTATAGAGTGCATGATTAAAACAAATTTTAAAGCAGTAATAAATTAGTATCCGCTAAAAATGCTAGGCTTTAGAGCATGCAACGCTCAACAAACGTGACGTAGTTCCACTCCCATACGTCGCCTCTTGGTTTTTAAGTCGTGTAGCGTGGTAGCTATCTTTATATATTACGTATGCGTGGCTCTTCGCCCGTTAGAACTCCATCATCATACTATCGCATTACGCCCGACTAGCCAAGCAGAGAGACACTAGTCTTATTTCATTTACTGTGCAAGCTGAAAATGCGGACACTGGTTATAATGAATAATTACGAGCTCAATTGTTCCGACGCAATTCTCACCCCAATTTAGCGCTAGTCTAAGCCCTTGTGGAAGTTCTCGAATCGCTTCAATAGTACACCTCATTTACACGCCTCATCTCAAAGGGCCAGAACAATAGCGGAGTTTTTTTTTCAAACCTCGTCGTCGCGAGAATCGGGTCCGTTCGTTGTTCCCTGTGGCGGTGCTTGAACCGACAGCTGCGAGTGGGCGCACAATGGCACACTAAGTTGGCTCCGAGGTCGTCGCTCATGTAGACCAAGAGTTAAATTGTAGAATGGTAGCGCTCCATTGGCGGGCAATAGCCCTGCGTTGAGTGGCTTGTAGCTAAATATGCAACTCACCTTCAGAATGGTACCTGCACAGGGCAGCTTGAAATTGTTGCAGTAGAAGCTCGCGGTTCAGGTTACTGCTATGCTGACAGAAGGATTTATAACCAAGGCCGGTATTGTTTTATCCCCATAGCTTATTGGCGCAACCGTACATCGTTGTGCAACTGCCTACTGGGTTCAAATTGCCAGAAGCATCGCGGGAGAACTATGCACGGGTGAAAGCGCTGTGTTTGTCTACTCCTCTGTTGTCCCGTTCTTTCACGCTGTTAATCTCAGGAATGCTCATACACGTTTATGTTCCTGTGCAGTTCATAATCACCGCCACCACCACCACCACCACCACCACCACCACCACCATCATCATCATCATAATCACTATCCTACTCAGGTAAACTTCAGGACGAAGGCCTCTCCCACTGACCTCAAACCGCTTCTGTAATCCGCTGCTCGAGTCCGTGGTTTACTCCCGAATTTCTATCTGTATCAGACAGCAAAATAGAGTAGAAGATATCATAGTTGGAATAAAGAAAAATAAATGCACTTGGGCTGGCCTTGTAGTGAGATGAACCCCGGCAACCGGCGGGCAATTAAGGTAACAGAGTGGATACCAAGAGCCCGGTCTAGAAGAAGGGGATAGTGCATTATCTCGATTGAGGGATGAAGTAAAGAAACTCGGGGGTAAACTGTGTAGTTCAGTGATGTGCAAAAAGTGCATAGGTCCATTGCTGCGAGCGGCGCAAGGGGTTGTAGGGGATAGATAGCCCCTTACAGCCCAATTATACTGATGGCGTGCCCAGGCTATTACTGAACGTTGCGGCCTAATGCCACTTTTCGACACAGACATATAAATTTTTGTGGACATGTAACTTGTGTGAACGTAAAAATAACTATTCAGATGCCAGTTCCCTGATATAACATGTATAATCCTGTCTGTGTGAAGTGCGGCATGGTCTGACTTTTGGCTGAAACTCAACACAAATTTCACCCTACGATACCAGCCCTCTCCCATTTTAATAGTTTGCTCAGGTTGCTGGTACGCGATATTGCTGGTGGCCCCTACCTTGACGAAAAGGTTGGCCACAGTTATGGTGGTATACGTTTAGTTCATTTGCCAGCCCTCAGAGGTGGCTATAATGATTTTTTTTTTCGTGCACGCCAGGGGCATATAGTGTGGCGCTATCGCCCGCTGACCGCTTTTGCAGTACAAAGTACACGTGAACAGATCGCAGACAAAATGACCGCGTGGATTGACGCGCATCTGTTTCTTGAGGTTATTGAAACGCAAGATACTCGTACCAGTATCTCGCAATAGACTGGCATTGCAAGTAAATACATTATAAGCAGCCCGTTCAAGTGATTTTTTATTAGTACTTCGGCGAGGTTGGATACGCGACTTTACCTCTGGTCACTATACTTGACCTCTAGTCACGTATCGTGTAATGCCAAAGGTACAGTAGGGTCAGAAATAAATGAACCTGAACGGGCAAATACTGGCACTTTTCTGGAAATAAGGTACAGGAATAGCTGATTTTTATAAGAGCCGCGTCATCTTTACTAAAGTTTGTATGCTTGACATTTTTCATTTACATCTCGTGTGGGAAAAGCTGCACGTATAATTGAAGACAAGAACTATTAAATTTCGTTAATTTGGTAACCATTAAACATTTTTCGGGTATGCCAGCTCGTTTTTTTCTTACCCCTATGGTGCACTACATAACAACCCTTACTAAAAGGGTCATTTTAGCCCTACCTATGTTTTTCAATGAACGTGTATATAATACACTAGGTCTCCAACAACGGGATATGAATTAAGGATATGCGCTTCCCCCATACATGAGGTCGACACTAGTTTGACAGCTAAGAGTGGCCAAAATACTCCTTGGCCAGTCATGTTGTATACTTACAAGTGCGCGTATATATGTATAATTTTTTTTAGTTTTCCAAATTCTCTAGCTTTGTCCCTCCCTTCTTTCTGCTGCGTACGCCGTGTGCAGATTGCTAGCGCTTGGGAGCACTTCTGCAGACGCTCATTCTCATTACCGTATTTACCGTATTTACTCGCATAATGAACGCACCCCCCACTTTAGTCATCAAAATTTGGTTTCTTTTTTTCCCCCGAGTACTAAACACACCCCCAACTTTTCAACTCTGCAGTCCCACGAATGGCCGTACTGTAGCTTTCCCACTTTACTCGCTCCCGCTGATGATGATAGCTCATGCAACCTAGAGCCATCTCTCGCAGTAAAAACGAACAAACACTCCGGTGCGGTGTCGTGGGACAGCCAATAACAACGACGCTCAGTCGGCTCAGTCCACTGAGCGTCTACCCCTACTTTTTTCGTGATACCGTTGCTACTTGCTTGCTATTCCGCTCGTCTTTCACTTTTCAGTCTGCGATGGGCCGAAATGTCAGTTACAAAGGTTGTGGAGTACGTAGTTGAGCTTGGGAACCGTGCTGCCGGCAGACATTTCAGAATTGACGGAGTGAAGCCTTGACAAATGAAGACGAGTGCAGTTCAATAAAATAGCTATGTGTTTGCCAATTGTGTACGCGTATATTTACTGCGAAAGGTAGGTTATCTAATGCAATATTGTGTTTCATGCTCGGTGGCCTTCTCTCGTCACTCCTGAAAAGTTTCCGGAAAATTACCCCGTATAATAAAAGCACCCCCAACTTTGCTTCGGTTTTACGGGGAAAAAAGTGCTTACATTACGCGAGTATATACGTAATACTATCATAACTGCTTACGTAACTGTAAAGTTCTGTTATCGTGTACAACTGAAAATAATGTGATGCATTTGGAAGTAACATTTGCCATTCCATACGAAGACGGTAAAAGACGTTGAAATGAATCGGAGCTGGTTTTATGACTCTCCGGTAGCCTTATAGTTAAGTGCCTTCCCTGGATTTCCGAGGTTTTCCGGTCATTAGACAACTAAACCCTCCCTGTCCTCATTTATGGATTGGTAACAAAAGTGCTACAATGTATCCCATGTCAACAACGAGGGTAAACTAAAAGGGAGGGTGAAAAATAGAAACCGAATCAATATCGGCACCCGCGCAAAGCGCTTAGTTCGACTACCCGTTCCGAGAGGCCGCTAGCGCTTCACGGGAGCAGTGCCGATCATAGTAGCAGCCTCACTGGCGGACTTTCCAAACTCAGAACAGTATATGCACTCGGCCAAAAGCTCCACGTCATATAACGGGAAAATCCCAAGATGCGTTGAGTTTAGGGAAGCAGTGCCTATCCTACAGAAAAGCATCAAGTAAGTTTTTTTTTTTTGATACAATTGCTACGATTGCCAATTTAAATGTTACACTGAATACCCTGAAGCAACTTCCCATAACAAATTTTCATGGCGTGCTTGCAGGCAGTGCGTGCAGCTAATTCCCTTTAATTTTCGGATATTCTTACCGGCATTGCAAACGAACATGGCACACCGACGGTTTTCGCAATAATGACTTCAGAAAATACCAAGAAGTGGCAAAAGTACTGTTTTTATTAAAGTAATGTATAGTACCAAGCAGGTATTTTCCTAAAGAGTCCACGAAGACCAAATACATTTGGTGTATTGAAAAGGCTGGTTTATCCCAATAACAATGATACCAATGTTATTGAAAACTTCAAACAATTATTCTATATATTAACAAACCGAATGAAGCAGTAGCGACTCGACAGCTACTTTATCGCTGAGCACGAGGTCGCGGGTTCGATTCCCGGCCGCGGCGGCCGCTTTTCTGATGGAGGCGAAAAGCAAAAACGCCCGTGTGTTCGAGATTTCGGCGCACGTTAAAGATCCCCAGGTGGTCAAAATTAATCCGGAGCCCTCCACTACGGCGCGCCTCATCGCCTGCGTTGCGTCGGCGCGTTAAACCCTACAATCAATCAATCAATACTTTATCACTGGGTATTTATGACGTCACAGGTTTTGTTGATACCATTAGCCGCCGCCGATTAAAGCCACCGTCAAGGAACAGGACTGTGCGATTGTAGGGGGGTCTCTTGCTCTGTTTGATAGTGTAACTTGAATGGTAAGATGCAGTTGACGCACTGGGTTTCTTCAATTTCCAGTCTTGGACTCACCGCGGATAATCCGCGGGCAGTCCGAGGATTCCCTGAAGCCTAAAGCCCGTTCTACATGGTGCGTTTTTCGTCTGCGAATTCGGTGGAACGAACACTCGCACTTGCGATGTTCGCAATGCCTGGAAATGTCTACATGCCGGCGAACTTCACGAGCTTCGCATTTCAGAGGCACACTGTTTGCAGACTGGGTTAAGTCTGCCGCGACCAAAGCTTGGTGTGATTTAAAAAGAAAATGTTTTATTTTACTTTCTGGGCAAATTGTTTCAGACTTTTTAGCAATAAATATGAGTTTATCCGCAGTTTTATACAACAATCACCAATTATTTATTAATATACCCACACATATCAGAGAAGGCAAATACAGCAAGCAACCCGGGGTTTGCTTGTTGTGCGCGCCTAGCACACCTCTGTTTACCTCGGCCTATCCTTCTTGGGTTCTTTTGTACTTGCTCCCTGCTTTGATGTCCGCCACTTGCGCGGATACCGATTAAGCATTCGAAGAAAACAGCGCGCGACATCGTGGTGTGAACGCGCGTGTAGTTTCGGTTCACCCGCGCTTACGCCGCGCGTATACAAAAAACGCCATCTGGTTGCTAAGCGTGCAGATGGTGATGCCGTGACGTTCACCTAGCTGTGTTCCTATTGGCCGCAGGTCCGGCCTCTCTACGTGCACGAGCCGCACGAGTGGCGTTCGCGGCGGTTGCTCGACCGTTCCAAGCACTTGGCACATTGCCGCAGCAATAAAAAAAGTTCGTTTTGCCGCGCGACCGGCGCCGCATCTGCGAATTCGCAGGGAAAATCGCGCCATGTAGAACGGGCTTCAGGGATACATGGGGAAATCGAACGGCGGACTGCTTCTCGGAGAGTCCGCGGTAAGTCCGGGACTGTAAATCGAAGAGTACCACTGATAACTATGTGTTAGTGTTGCCTTTAATGCGTTACTGTTGACGTCATCAAGCATGAGATTTGAAAGTGTTAACATTTTCTGCGTTTTTCAAGCGAAGCTGTAGTGTCCCCACTGATGGCGTCAGTAGCGCCACTACGCCCTGCAGGAAAGCCAACTTTCTCTGACGATCATGATAAATGATCGTAGGTGAAGGGAAAGAAAAAAACGTTTCCCGTGGCCCGAATCGAACATGGGTCCCTTGCGTTATGAAGCCGGCGTCTATCCGGTTACTCCATTTCGACATGGTCGAAGCCGTTCGGACAACTCGGATGACAATTAATGATATCCGTCACGCGAAAGCTTCGCTTTCAACCATCGTCGTCGGTAGACGGAGGGGTGCATGATTTTTTAGGTAGGTTAAAACCGGCAACACTAATGTTCAGCAGAGCAGCCGCGGCGTAGAGTCGCAAACTCATTTACTTACTTTAGCAACCTTCTCACCTACGCCGGTCGGGGTCACAATGTGCATACATAGTAGGAAAAGCAGAACGGAAAAGAAAAAAAAAACAAGAAATTGTTAATCAGTCAGCTTCGATTAGTCCTCTGTCAAAAAATCGCTGGCAATCTCCACTAACGAGGAACGTGGAGAGGGGGCAAAGCATGCAGTGTATAAGTGTATTCTTGGCGCCTTTGCGTTTTTGCCAACGTAGATGAAACCGCTTGGGGGTAGAGGTGTACAGCTGTGCTGTAAAAGTCTCTTGTCTTTGAAGCATGAAGCTCCCAAGCGCGAGGCGTAAACGAGTGTCCCGGTGTTTTTTAGTACGCGTTACGAAGCGCTCCAGCGCGAGGCGTAAACGAGTTTTCCGGTGTTTCAGTACCGTGACTACATGAGGTTACGATTACGACGACGACGGAAGAAGACGCTAACAGCCCTAGCCCCTAAGGGGCTTCACCCCTAAAACGTCTTCACGGCTGGAATGAAGCTGAGAGGGTTACTAAAGGTTGGACCTTTCAAATTAAACGCGGTTGTATATTGTATTCATGGTCCTGTAAAGGGAGCATGTATGTACTCAGTTGGAGTAACATGCGTGTGAACGTGGAGGGGGATAGGTCCCGGGACGAGTTCGCAGGCTTGACAGATGGAAGCGTTTTTACTGTGGAGCTGTATATGTCGTTGCTACTGTTGTTACTGGCGGTAAGTTCGCCGATTCAGAAAAAAAAAACAAGAAAATGCCGAGCGCTCATGAACCCGTGCCTCGCAGTGACCGCCGAGCAGGCCTCGACACGCGCAGTGGCTTTAGAAAAAAAAAAAAAAATGACAAAACCCCGAGGAGCGAGAAAATGGCGAGAGCTCGGGAGCGCGTACTTCGCCGTGACCGCGGGGCCGCTGGCTCGCTCAGTGGCATTATTAGCAAAAGAAAAACTCCAGGGCTGTCGTCAAGCGCAACCGCGCATGTAAAAACATCTTCAGCGCTAATGCTAAATATGAAACACAGCATGCTTGGGAGAGGTCACCGCGGCCGCCGCATCCTCTAGAAGCCACTATGGATAATTGGAGACGTGGCTACGAGTGTGCCAATCCTTCTCGAGACGACTTGCAGATCCCGCCCCCGCTGTCTCGAGCCGATGACGAGGAGCGGGTGGAAGTCTGCAATGATGAGGATGACTTTGCATCCACCACTTGCCGCGAAGAAGACGACGATGCATATGACGACGATTACTAGCACGGCAACTGTGTAAATACACAATGATACTGAATCTTAACTATATGTGTCTGGCAATGCTCACTTTCAACAGCTCCGCCATTCAAGTCTTGCGCGTGAGTGCATGCTTCCCTGAAATATTTTCCTTATTCACTTATATAGCGTAATTAAATTCCCTCATGAAAGCGCGATGGTGGATCTGTTGTCAACGAGATAACCCTGCTCACCGAGACTCGGTCCGGAACGTCAATCTCGCTTGGCGCCTGGCAGTCGGCTAAATAAGCAACACTGCTCCTCAGGCAGCGCCTTGGTGTGGCGTTGACACGGGGTTATTGCCGTCTCCTTGGCTGCTCGAACTGAGGCGCGAAAAGGCTTTGACGATGGCCCTTTGACGGAAGATGTTATTCTTAAGATGTTGAGCGTGCCATTAAGACTTTAAATCCACTATACACTTTTTAACAGCAGAGCTGAAGTGCTATTCCAGAAGGCCCGAGATTGAACGGAACTCGGGAGATGCGAGCTCTAGCGACGCCCACGTAACCCGATGATAATATTTCGAGGTGGAGTTCAAGCGCTTTAAAAACGTGAGACGTGCTATTTGTTGATTATTGAGGGGACGTAACCGGTCCATGGCAGCGTGCTCCAAGCTGGCGCGACTTGGGTGTGGAGTATTTTTCAGTGCATTTCCTCGCTCCACTGTTGCACTGGTGGCTACTGGGGGCAAGCAAGTCCAAGTACTTTACTTTATCGCGCTTTTGTTTATTAATTTGTTTCCCTAAACAGTTCGTTTATTTTTTATTTAAGGCGTTGATATGAGCTTTTTGTTCAAAGGTTTTCGTCCTAAGAAGCAGTTTCTGCCCATTTCTGCCGTCAGTGGCAGACAGTGCAATCGCGTAACTAAGGCAGACTGTCAGAAAAAGAAAGCGGATGATGGAAACGCGCCACATTCAAAATAGTTGCTGCCCGGTGCTACATTATCGAAACCATTCGTCTGCTTTTCAATACAAAATTTTCTTGGGGCCCTTTATTCTGCTTACGTGCTTTGAAGGCGAAAGCTTAGCGATACTTATTAACAGCTTCTTTACTGATACATTGTACTTGCGTTTTTTTCCTAGCTCTAATTTCTTTGTCTTTCGGCACGAATTACTTTCACTGGCTTCTTTTCTTCTATACCGTATTTGCGTCCGTTTCTTCTTTTTCATTTCTTAGTGAACTACGTCAGCAAGCAGACTGGCAAATGCCACAGCCTCCCTAGAATCGGGATCACTGCGAGGCTAGTGTGCACCTGTCCTACTCCCGTGCCATCACGCTCAGGTGTCACGCGGCACGCACTATTCTGCAACTTTTACTCTTGAAATTCACAGTGTGATGAATTTTGCGAACCGGGCATATTAGCGCCTCAGAGCTCCCAATAGCGGGTCAGTCCCCCAAATGGTCATGTGTGACGTAGGGAAGAATAGAAACAATGACAAGTTTTCAGATTCGTTTGCTTTGTTTCCTTTAGCTCTTCACCGGTGTTGTTCGACGAAGCTCTCTACAGTGGATTTTTTTTTTCATTGAGTCTGATAACCTCACTCCCCTCTCTTCTTTCGCCCCCTTTCAACTCCCGCTTACCACCCCTCTGGAATCATGAGGTTACTTTATTCCCTATCTCCCCTTCACTGGCTTTCCGTGCTGTGCTTCCTGCCATACAACGGCGACGCCGAAGAAAATCCGTTGAAACGTGTAGAGATCGCCTCTGATAATACATAGGCGCCGTTGATTGTATATGTCTATACGTATAAGCTATCCTGGCAGTTACGTTTTCACCAGACACGTGTGCGACATGGAACGCCGCTGCCGCGGTGACGATAAATGAAACGCACGGTCATGCAACGCCTCGTTTGAAATTGTTTTGCGAGAAGAGAATAACTGAAGCGCACACTCCGGCTGCAGACGGATAGACGCGCGGTATACCTTGCGGAAACCATGTCCGGCGAACCAGCTAAAAGAAAGGCGAGGTCAGGGAAGCCCGTCTACGGCGACCATACTGCGCACACACCGAGTGACTGTTGACCGGTGGCTGTCGATTGTGCGGTCACTACCAACGCTTCCATGGAAGCTGCCCGTCGCGTAAAACCGCAGCGCACACAACACTTGCTCCGCGACGGTCATCGAGCGAAAGCCGCCTCGAAGTCGTCGCAAACGGGTCTCGGTCGCCAGATGACTGCAAAGCCAATGCAAAGTTCTTTTGTAGAGATAAAAATAAGCTCGAAATTCTTCCTCCGTTTAAAAGATCTGTCGGGGTAGAAATATGCCTGCTACGGCGACCATGAGCAGTAAACCACCCCGAAGCAGCAGCAGCCGCCACGAGCATCGCGAGTTCAACTCGGCCATGCAAAACCATTCCAGAGTTTCCTCTGAGTTCTAATGTTAATCAAGCACGTCCAGATCATACGTGGGCGCGGCGTAGCGGCCGAACCGACACTCACCTGTGTCATCGACTCTGTCGATGGCGTAGCGTCCGTCGTAGCCACGAAGTCGTCATTTGATGCCCGCTAGCAGCGACAAGAACTTTGCACCAAACAAAATTGAAGTCTCCAGGCCACCGTGAGTCAATGGTACCACAGTCGCGGGGGTGTTCGGTCCCAACTGGGGTTAAATCTTGTCCGAGCCGATAGGAGCGGCCAAGACAACCCGATTCCCCGACGGTAGCCTTCTTCATACACCGTTAAACACGGTCGATGACAAATAACGCAACTACAACGTCTAAAATGCACTCGCTCGTGCTCAAACACGGTCTTGACACGCTGAATTGGAAGGATTTCTGATAAGCGCCCGCCGTGCACACTCAACCAAGCCGTAAACAAATGCCACATTTGATGATCAGGACCAGGGCGCGTTCAACTCGCTACAGTGAACCCCTTTGTTTGCTTGGTTTGTGCTTGCGCAGTGCTGCACTGAATCTAACCTCAAGCGACGCCGCAAACATAATTCAGTGGAAGAACAGAACGCTGAGAAAAAAAAAATTAGCCCCTATCTACGCTGTGAAGGCGGTTGGACTGCGAAGCTGCAAACGAAATCCATAACGATTACCCAGGCTACGTCACTTGAATTGAAACACGTGGCCTTACAAAGAGACTCTTGCAGACGTTACTTGGCTTTCGCGGGAGCGGAGTCCGAACGCAGCAGCGACGTTAGAAAGAAAACACAGATGAGCTTCCGGAGAAGGGTGAGGAGGAAGGTGGCAGCGCGGCTATGGCGTCATCTCTCTCCCTGCCTCCCCCCCACTCTTCTTTCATGCGTTGACGCCAAAGAGCGCCTTCCCCGCCCTCTCCGTCCTCAGACGCTGTTCAGTTCAAGCTCCAAGCTAATCAAGCTAATCCAAACCACGGGAATACCGTTATCATACATTATGCAGTTTGCACTTCACACGAGGGCTTTGAATTAGCGCAGCTGGGAGACCCGCCGCTGTGCTCGCTGAGTACACCGTCTGTCTTCCCGTCTCCTCGTGTGGGTGTAGCTGAGTCTGTAAGACGACTGGCTCTCGCTCCGTTCCTCTATGCGGGCCCATGCTCTATTCCTGGCGGTGCCAGTAATTTCTTTCACTTGGCCTGGGAGTTTTCTCCCAACGCGGACACGATAATTTCCTTGGCTGGTTAGAGCTACGCAGTAAAGCGGACCTCCCTGCGCCGGGCGCGGCCAACAGCCAGGTTGGGGATTCCAAAGTTATAGTGGGGTTATCTAGTTTATACTTGGGAATGAGTATTGCAGATCGATTTCAGATGGCGCTGCATGGAGATAGAAGCCATTTGTCAACGTAAGCTGGTGAAATACGGGGCGCTGATAATGCCAGGTGTGCTGCGCGCAATTTCGGTGGTTTCGCTCGAAGTGTATCGGATGCTCCACTATTCGTTCGTCGCACCAAGAAACCTCGCGCAGTGATGACGTCGCCTCGCGTTGCCTAGCAACCCCATGCGGAGCTATGCGTAGCTTCGCGCTCGCTTCGCTAGCTTAGGCATGGTTTCGCCCAGCCTCACTGGCACCCGTCAAGCCGTGACGTCACTGCACAAAACAATGCATAAAAGCTCGTGTACAGCGGCGCCGTCCACGCTTGCGTGTGCGACGAAGGGAGACGGGCCGCCAGCTCGGCTGTTTCGCCAGCCTTGCACCACTATCGCAAGGTGCATCAGTTTTTTCTTGATCAACAGCGTACTGATTCCATGTCTCCGACACTGGATATTTACGTTCAGAAGAGGTCTTGCGGATTTAGATTCGAATTACGGCACTAAAAGAGGCATGGGAACTACGTATGTGCCTGCCCTCTCTCCCTCCAATCATCATATACGTCTTTTACTGCGAAGCAGTATATGTCTCTCTCTCTCTCTCTCTCCCCCCCCCCCCCTTCTGCCTTAGCTGATTTACTCGGCGCCACTCCGGGGCTCCTCCTCGCCACTGCCGATCCTTCTTTCTTTCACAAAGGTTATCACAACGGTTATTCCCCTCGCCACCACCGCTGCCTCTTTCACAAGTTGCGCAGGCGGTTGACAGCGGCCGTAGCGCCGTTATCAGATGATTGCGGAGAATCAACAGCACCGCAAACTTTGCCGCAACAGCAGCAAAAACGCCCGAAAGCGGCCGCCGTTACCGCCGCCACCGAGAATGAAGCCGCGGCCGTTGCCGCCTCAAATTCCATTCTCCGGGCTCCCGACATCAGTGACCAAGTCCGGAACCCTAGTCCTCCTAAGCTCACACTAAAGACCTACCTACTCGATAAGAGACGTCTGCCTTCACCTCATCCCAGACTGACCCGGCAGGAACAGGTTACCCTTCGTCAAGCCCAGACAAACACGCTTCTCACACTAGCTCTACTTCACCTGTACAGAAACCATATACATACACCCCTCCCAAACTGTGCACGCTGCAAGGTACCGCAGGATCAAACCCACATCCTGTGGGTCTGCCCAGACACCAAGCCAATTAGGGCACATCAGACTAGAGAGTGGCTGACTACTGCAACCAAGTTGGAGGAGCAGAGGAGCCTGGCGGACTTCATCTTGAAGGCCACCAGAAGCTGCCTGGAACGAGGCGGCTCTTAGCCTCCCCGCCACCCCCGTTTTTCCTTCCATTTTAAAAGGAAATAAAGTATCTCTCTCTCTCTCTCTCTCTCTCTCTCTCTCTCTCTCTCTCTCTCTCTCTCTCTCTCTCTCTCTCTCTCTCTCTCTCTCTCTCTCTCTCTCTCTCTCTCTCAAATTCCACCTAGCCCACTAGCTGCGGGTCCCTGCCGGATGAAAGAACTTGCCCTGTTGGAACGCCGGAGTGACCACATAATTGTTCTTTAGCCTGAAAGCCATTTCGAGCGACATTGTCGCGTCGGCGGCCCTCGTTGACCAAGTGGTCATAGGTCTGGTGCAAGAATAGTAATAGATCTAGTCTGGACGCATATAAAGTCTTTCTTTCTCCCTTGGCCGGTGTATTTCACGCATAATTATGCCCCCATCCCTGGTTACCGGCTTAGGCGTGCACGGGTTGGGGGTGGAGGAAGGGGACATGCATGCACAGCAGGGCTTAATGCCGCTGCCGATGACATACCCGTTGTGGTGGTGGGAGATTTAAGCGTGAGCCTCATGGCTCAATGCGCCCTGTCAGCTGTCCTCCGCAATCTAGCAGTTTGGGTCTGGGTTGGTGTGTTGCACAGGGAATGGATAGTGGGCAGCAAAAGGGGCACCCACGTGGGTGTCCGCTAGAATGAGGGTCAAGGCCTTCGAGGTGGTAACTCGCCGGGCGCATGTCGTTCGCTTGGAGGAAGAACAGCGAAAACTGAAGAAGCGTCCGCCTAAAAAGAAGCGTGAATGGGCACGAAAGCCACGAAAAATCGCTGCGACCGCCGTTGCCGCCTCATGTTCCAGCTGGGCGAGTAGCTGCGAATACCTCCCGGATGAACAGCAACTGCCCCGCTTGGAACGCCGACGTGGGGCAATATCATTTGTTCAGCTTAAAGGGCTTTCAGAGAGACATGTTCGACAGTGCCTTTCCCCTCTAAGCACCCGCTCATGACCTTTTTCTGGTTTATGCATGCATGGGTTGGGAGTGGAGGGAGGGAGGGGGCACTTACTGATGACATGTCCGTTGTTTTGGCGTTAGGTTTAAACATGGCCGTCAAACATCCCAGTGCGACCGTTCCGGCGTCCTCAGTGGTGGAGGGAATTGGGTTGACGTGTTACATAAACAGTAAGATACCTACGACGCGGAAGGGCAAGAAAGAGCTCTATGTTTGTCCGCTAGGATAAAGCTCGGGTCATTCCAAATTTCATTCAGGTAATTGGCTAGGAAGTATCATCATCACCAGCCTATCTATGCCCACTGCAGGGCAAAGGCCTCTCCCATTATTCTCCAATTATCCTGGTCCTGTGCTAACTGCGACCAATTTATGTCCGCAAACTTCTTGATCTCTTCTGCCCATCTAACTTTCTGCCGCCCTCTGTCACGCTTGCCTTCTCTAGGGATCCACTCTGTTACGCTTAATGACCAACGGTTATCTTGCCTTTGCAGTACATGCCCTGCCCACGTCCATTTCTTTTTTCTTAATTTCTACTAATATCTCCTTAACACGCGTTTGTTCTCTGACCTACTACGCTCTCTTCTTGTCCCTAATGTTACACCTATAATCTTCCGTTCCATTGCGCGCTTAGTCGTCCTCAATCTAAGTTGAACCCTCTTAGTGAGCCTGCAAGTTTCTGCCCCGTAGGTGAGTACCGTTAAGATGCAGCTGTCATACACTCACTGCTTCAGGGACAATGGCAGGCTGCCATTCATTATCCGAGAATGCCTGACGATGTATGCTGAGGAAGTATGCTCACTCGTAAATTACAGACAAACGTGTTTTGTTTCGTGCACTCCGTGGAGGGCGTGCAGCTTCGCAGGACATCCGTTTTCACAAGGTGGAAGGGCTCTAATTGTTTTTTCGCCCCTACCCACATCCCGCTTATGACTCAGTATCAGAGGATTCACGCCAAGCTGGCCTTTTTGCTTTTCGGTCATTAAAGTTGTTTATATAACTCTCTAACACTTGAAACTACCCGTTTAAAATGTGAAGCGTTTGTTGTTTAGCTAGTGGAATGACAGGTTCATCCCGGGTTGAGGGGCAGTACGATGCGCATCTCGCTTTAAAAAAATTACACCATCTTCCCGTAGGGGAACCCTGAGTAGTATGCGAAGCAGCCATGGGGTCGACTGAAGTTCCCATTAGTTTTCAGTTCGTCGTTTCCGTTGACGTTTAGCTTCGCGTGCCTTCGTTGTATCAGTAGCTTCTTGACGTAGTTTGAATGAGTGACGGACATAAGGCGTGTTCGTAGCACATGCTCCGTCTCGGTTTGTATAATGGGAAGACCGCCACGTACCTCCCGTTGCGGCCAGGGAGTCGTGGGATCGAAACGGGGCGCCGCCTAACAATTTCTTTTATAGTGGACTGCGCTAACGTCAGCCCAAACGCTGACGGGGCTGAAGAGACGCGCATGCGCAGTAGAGTGCGGACGGCGGACGACGACAACGAGGGAGGGAGGGACACAGCCCTGAGCACGAGATGCTTCGCAACTAAAAAGAGATGAGTGAAAGGGGGAAAAGACGAGGGCAGATCTCAACGTTCTAAAGCCGGGAAGCCACGCTTCGTCATATAGGCCGACAACTCGGGCGCGGTGTTTTCACTTTCAATTTGTACGAATTTTCGCTGGGTATCACGTGCTTAGCCGATATTTTTCTAGGAGGATGCGTGCAGCGTCAGATAAATGTCGATTTTTTATTCGCGTAACAAGTCGGGCACACATTGCGTGCACAGTTTGGGAGCATCAACAAAGGCGTGACATGTTTTTTCTTCTTGGTCATTTCACCACCAAATGTCGCCGCGGGCAACCCAGAAACGAGAGAAAGGGTGTGTCGACAATTAGGATAGAACAGGAGGAAGGTTGGTAATTGAGTTAAATTATACCTGAAATGTTTAGAAAAAAGAAGACAATATGAACGGCTCATTCTGCAGAATCGTAACCATTAGCAGCGGTTCCTTCAGCGACTATTTGTATACCCTCAGATCGTTCGTGCGTGCCGGTCGCCTATTTTGGCCCTATGAGCCCCACTCGCGGCGAGGCGGGCTTGTAAAGCGCTTGATTTATGACATGTATAGACTGACGCAAATGACCTAGTGTTTCCGCTTCAGTCGCCGCGGCCACCGTCACGTAAACGGGGCGCAATTCTCTCCAGCACTTGCAATGAATGCGTATTTTGTGCTAACAGACAAACAAAGTCGGCTTTGAGGGTGAGTTTGAGTCATTACGCTTAATTGGCAGTTTCCGTATTAAGTGAATGAGAAGGCTGCCCGTGGAACAGCAAGAGTTTGTTGCACCGGCCAGTGACTCCGGTCAGGTGGTTAGGCCTGTTAGCCAATTCAACAGAGATATTTTCATTGTAAATAATGTCGCCATTGCTAATGACGTTGCATTGTTAACGAACATCAATGGCGTGTAGTTGGTATAGAACAGGTGACTGTAATGAAGAGAATTTGTTAGTTTGTTGCTTGGCTATCTGGTGCCCTTTCAGTTTAGAAAAAAACCAGCTGAACGTTGAAACAAAGGGCTAATTATTAGTGTCCCTGTCACCGCCAGTGTCCCTGTGATTTATTTGTTAATACTTAGTCCTTTGTTTCAACGTTCATCTGATTTCCTCTAAACTTAGATTGTAATGAATAACGTTTTTTTTTTTGGGCGGAAATAACAGAATTCGTAGCTTTGAAATTCGGCCGCTCTTATCCTGATTACCAAAAACTTTAAACCACGACTTCCGCATCACAAGATAAGGCCTCTACTTCAAAAGACTAACAGCTTTCAGGCGCTGCAACCATTCAATACGTCACCGCAGAAAATTTGGAGGGACAGCTTATCGACGAGGATCCGGAGAACCAGAAGGATCTGGTGAACCAGACTAAGACGGCATCCACGTGCACCGCCACAGGTTTCCTGCACTGAGGAGACCTACAACCTCGGACAGGCAAAGGCCAAGGCCTAGCTAGTCTTTTTCAGAAAATGATAGTTTATTTCTGTCATTCGCCACTCCGGCACTATAAAAGTGGAGGACCAGCGAAGTTTTTTACTACCCTACGCAGAGTGATGAGACGTAAAAGTTTGAGGTCCAAATCACGGGTCCAAATTATGTTTTGAGCCGCATGCGACTTCGGCGGTGACCGTGTTCAAGTAGCACATACACAACGCGGCGTTCGTTTTCCAACGCCGCGCGCTTGACCGCCTTATCAGGCGCAGCCTACATCCTGCGTTACGTACGCACATTCACAAAGACAAATATATTTCGGAGGCGAGCGACCAGATGCGTTTGCTTTGGCGATTGGCTTGGTCTTCGTAGCCTGACTTTCCACACTGCGTTTTTTCGCGCGCGTGCGGACGCCATAAAACGTCAGACCCTACGCATACAAGCTTCGCACAAAAATAAAGAGTGTGTCCCTGCTTCGGCCGATAAGTTCATGGTCGTCGAAAATCCTCGAACGTGACTGGTTTTTTTTTTTTATTTACGCCCAATGACATGAAGACAGCGTGAGTTCGTACAATGCAGTCTCCACGTTCTAACAAAATGTGCTTTTAAATCGGAGCGCACATATTCCACGGTATGCAATTTGCTCCCCGATTCTCTTTACGACAGCTAGACCTATAGAACATGGTCCCTCCTTCTTTTTTTGTCCCCATTCAGAAGATAACGCGACCAAAATGCAAAAGATGCACGACATCAGCTTTCAGTAAACGTCGAGATGGCTCGGAATAGGCCCACGAAAAGGATTTGTAGTAACTAGTTTGTATTCGACAAAACCATAGAAAATGGCGAGAACAGACGACGTTGAATCAAGATCTTTGGAGATCTCCAGACGCATGTATACCATCTTAGTTATCCCTTCGGCTGAATCTGCGCTGAAGCCACGTATACAGAAGGAAGAAAACCATAGCGCAGCAATGATCACCATTTACACTTACAAGCGAATGGCGACCGAGCCGGTTGACATGCTGTTTTATGGCATAAAGGCAATGTATCTCATTTATTTGGAGTCAAAGCACGTAAAACGAGGGGAAAAAATAAGATGGCCTGAAAGTCAGAACAAGCACGTACGAACTAGACACACAGGCTATTCCCAAGGCAGAAAACACAGAGCCGACGGGCTTGCAGAAAACAAGGAAGTGAAATGTTGAACGCGTCCGTACAGGACTCCGCAGTATACGACGCCGAAAAAAATAGAGATTGTTTTCCTGCTCTCAGCGCTGACCTCACGCAGGCAGGTGCTGTATATGCCGTGCGCGGCGCAACGCGCTGGTATAGCTGGCCCGGCGGCGCAGCTTTCTCACTTATGGCTCCGACCACTCTCCGGTGTCGCCCGCGCGGGCACAAAAGAGCGAGGCGACGGTCGCATATAAAGACATATCTACCGCAAAAACATATTTTCGCGTTAGGCAGACAGCGACCGCAGCGCAAACGAGGCTGTGCTCTTCGCGAGAGTAAATTTCCGGGAAATGACCAAGTCGTGAGTTGCGGGGGCCTGGGCTCTCCAAGAGTGCGTCCCAGCTTGCTTTCTTTGCTTTTTTGTTCACGCCTCGCAGTTTCTCTCCGTGAAGCTCTCTCTCTCCCCCCCTACTTATCTCTCTCCCTCCTTCTCTATCTCCATCCTTCTCTCCCTCATTCTCTCTCTCTCTCCCTCATTCTCTCTCTCTCTCTCTCTCTCTCTCTCTCTCTCTCTCTCTCTCTCTCTCTCTCTCTCTCTCTCTCTCCTTGCGAATTTCAGCAGCCGTTTTATGGAACAAAAAAGTTGAATTATCTCTGAAAGTTGCAACCTTCTCCCTTCAGCCCCCGTATTGCCACCCAAGAAAAGGAAGTTGGAGGCGGGGGTATGATACCGAAGCTAAAATTGACCGCGGCCGACTAAAAGTTGCCTTTTAAAAGGTGGTTCACTTACATTTCTCAACACTCCAGCTACGTTGAATGCCAACCTTCGCGTCCTGGTAGAATAAGATACTCTCGACACTCCAATTTACCTGCAGCTCACTTGACGCACAGATTACTCATTTCAAGTTGGCGACTAGAAAAACTAGAGTTAACTATAATCAGGCACTACCGCGACGTGCATGCTGTTACCGCTATGTGTGCGAGCGGGCACAGGTAAATGGAACGCAAACTAGGCATACCCTTAACCTTAAGAGGAAAGCTAAGAGTGAGTAATTTAGATCGCTAAAGATGGTGTTACATATTTTTACAGTAATCACTGCTGTACCTTCACCATTCTAGACACCTTCATATTTATCAATTAAATGATCATTACTAAGGGAGCCGGAGTTTGTGCCGAAGCAACCCCCCTTTTCGAGGTTTTTATGGCTTTTTACTACCATAACCAGGTCTGGGCCTAGTTCGCTGAAGCACGCATGGGCGGAGTACACGGCGCTCTTAGATACCACGCTTTCTACAGTTTGCTGGACGGTGGTGGATACCGTAACCCACACAAGTCATTATTGGCGATTGATACTCCAAGGATGCCAATCGAAGACACGATGGCGAGGAAGGCTGGACCCTCAACCAGCTTTAGCGCGCTGCCGTGAAGAAAAGGGCCAAAAGCGAATGAAAGAACTTCTCCATCCCCGCGTTCTTCTCGGTCTAAAGGTGCCGATTACTATAATCCCTCGCCCTGCACCTTCTAAACTTATCCAGCGCACGACCCCTAGAGCTGATCTTACCGATAGGCGATTCTTTGTGTTGACAAGAAGGTTGTGGTGATCCTTGATAAGCTGCACGCGGACAGTCTAGTATGCTGAATGATTCAAAAAAAGATCGTCCCTCCTTTACCCACCTCTTCTACACCCAGCGCTGAAAACAGATTCTGTGCGACTGTGCGTTCGGCCCCCAGGGACACAGAAGTGAGAACACCACAGACTTCTTTGCCGCCAGGTCATCAGCCTTCACCCGATATTGATAGGAAGCTCCCCCTTGACTTCTCACAGTGACACCGCCCCGCGACTCTTTTTTCTGCCCCGGGAGAGCTGCATTGTCGAAAACTCGCGCTCCACAGACACCTCGATCGCCTCACTCTTAACACCAACCCCCTGGTGGCCCTGAACGAATGTCTCGCGCAGAGCAAGTCTAAATTCACTAGGTTCCACTGCTGAGCCCTTGCCGATGAGATTCTGGCCAAGTGAACGGGGTAACGCTGAACACACACTCCTATGGACTGCCGACCCGACCCTCCAAGCACAAGAACCACAATATGCTGCCTCATCTGGTCCTGCGCAGCCACCCTTGAAGCCCTCGGGCTTCAACCATCATTCATTCATTCATTCATTCATTCATTCTTTACCATAGTTACATTGTTCTCCAAAATAGCGAAAAACTTGCCAGAGTCCTAACTTGAATATCTCATCACTTTTGCTCGCTATGATCCCGACCATCTACTATCTTCATGTTCAAATACACGGATTTTTGCCAGCACTGTATCTGCGGCGAACTCAGCTCGGCAAATAGCTTCGAGTTGCCTTATTATCACCTGCCTCCACCTATAGCGCCAACTCCTCTATAATCTCTACCTCTCCTTCGCCTTTGAGAGGAAGTGCCACGTTACCGCGGTCACACTTCCGTCATCAGAGAGCTTTGAGCGCCGGCGGGAGAAGCAGATACGCTGTGGCGAAAGGGACGGTAAAAAGAGGCAGGGAAACCTGCCGGCAGCCGCGAAAAGCCGGGCAAATTGACGCGGCTTAAGTGCCAAGTGCGTTCAGGCAACGCCTCGCAAAAGGTGGAAATAAAAGGTGAAAACTGAGCGCGAAAGTACGAAGTGCAAAGCAGTCCCATGCATTGCTTCTCACTGCCGGCGAACGCTCCCCAGCGAAGTGCGCTTGCGTGGACGCCATCGGAAGTGACACAGACCTCTGGGTCGTCAAAAAGAGAGACCGCTGCCGGGGTGGCCCGCGTTGACTGGCAGACTTCGGAAGCCGATAGGACAGCTCCGACTTTCCCCGGCTTCCTCCCCCCACTGCTCTCCGCAGCTGTTGATCCCGCTAAAGGTTGCCGGCGTTCAACTGCTATAGCTGTTAGGATCGTTTATCTCGATGCGCGCACAGACCCCCCTGACCGCGTTCAGTCTTCACAAGCTGTCAGCACTTTACCAATGCCTGAGGCTCACTTCGCTAAAGTAAATTTTAGCATTTGAAGGTCTGGGGTGCGGTAAGCCTTTTTCCTGGCTGTGGCCCTATTTTATGCGCTCGTGGAAGTATTTGGCTTCCAAGTCCGTAGAAATTATACGACATTGAATGCAAGTTGGCGTGGAAAGGCCAATAATTAGCTCACAATTTTTTAACTTTAAAAAAGTTAAGGGAGAGGACGAGCAGACTTTATTGAAGCCATAAAATTACTTCAAGCGATTATCTTGGGCTGAACCGGGGTAAACTGTTGCGCCGCTGTCCTTAATACGTTGTTCTTGCGAGAGATTCCATCGAGAGAAGTGCAAGCATCCAGCATCGAAAGTAAAGCTTCACCCTAGCTGCGTCGGCCTTTTACAATGCGACATTCATACCGCGAAAAGTTTGGAATGGGTTCGGTTCGGTAAACAACCGAAAGAAGTTGAGGCATGTTTTAACGAAAGGTAACGCTGAAAACGAAAACTGATGGGCTTCAGCTACTGCTAAGGAACTCACCTTTACAGGGGCTGAGACCTCCCTAAAACCAATTGCCGGTGGTAATTCGTGCTCCACCTTCCACAGCGCATGGCCGCCAAAGTTTTGAAAGAAACTTGGTTTCAGAGGAAATCGAAAGGTAGATCAGAAATTTGTCCTCGACCAGATGAGAACGACCCGTTCTAGGTTTAAGTAACAGAGAAAGTATTTGGCACATCCTGTGCTCACGAGTTTTGGATGAGATTGAGACGGCAGAATGTCACTCTGGCAGCAAGTAAGATGAAACCGCGGGCACGGACCGCCTCATTTCAGAATACCTCAGGAATGTTGGTTCTCTAAAATTCCTCGATGCCAAGCTCAAGGCCCTCGAACGGCGACCTGACTGCATGCGCATTTCTAGACGTATGGCCTTACAGAAACAAACGGTAGGCTGGTTGGAACATTTTTTTTGTTAGTGTGTGGTAGAAAGAGATCAGCCTGCCTGAATCAAGGTGCGGTTCACCGTGTACTGGGTGTCCTATTGTATGTAGGTTGTTGTTATTCTTGCTAATTAGGTTGTTTTTTAAACCTGTATTTTCGCACACATTAAAATGACACTGAAGACAATTAGCAAGTTTGTTTAAAAAGAAAGTCTCACCTATCTCTTGCCATTCTAGAGTAGATTTCGGTGCCGAAAGATCCCTGAATTGCTGAGAAATCGCTAATCAAACAACGCATTTCCCTTCAACGTTCCTCGCAGCGCCTTCATTACGTGAACAGCGACAACTGCGGCCGCTGTTTTCGTCACGATAAATGTGAAGCAAGCGGGAAGCGGCGACGAATAACGAAATATAAGCAACCGGATACAACGCTACCACATACCAAGCGGTTTCGTGTGTTCCGGTAAAACCAGTCGTGCTTTCCCCAATTCCCACGTCCTTTAATTCTCCGGACCACTAAGCAAAATGTTTCTACATGGGACCCATGATTAGTATTGACGCTTTGTTGAAGAAAATCCTATTCTGCTTTTTAGGCCGCGTGAATGCTGACGTCCACGCCTCCTCGCATAGCGGTGACGCCGCCGCCGCCGCCGCAAGTGGGGACGAGTACCGCCATCCTGCGCTGCAGCCAGGTAAAACTTTGCGTACGCCAGACGTTGCGTACATTTGGAAATACTGTTTTTAACCAACATAGGCGTTCCCGTGTTTATTCTAGCGCAGTAAAAGTACGCATAGGGTCATAATAAAAGTTACTGTGCCCACAGTACTGTACAATGGTCACACAATTCACCGAAACCGTAACGAACTTGTTTGCGTTCTCTATCGTGGTCTATCGGCTGGATTCCCATGATATTGGTTCAAGCTTACTGTTTGTTCCTCGACGTTCGAACATGACATCACAAAAACTTCTAGTTAAGATTTTATAAATATCTGAAAGCGTATTGTTAAAATATTTGCCACAAAATTTTAGCCACTTCGGGTGTAATTTGCGCAGCATGGCGAGTTTCGCCGATACCTGTCTTCATGTTTTTGCTCTTTTCTACCTTATTTTAGAAAAGCTACGCGTTCGAGTGGTATATTCCTTTTCTCAATGATCTACTCCACCGATCTAGAGTAACTTTGGAGGCGTAATTTCTCGGTCATTTTAAGCAAGGCTGTGAGCAAGAATTTCGTAACAGTCATGATTTTAGCGGTCAGCTCTTAGCATGCGCGTCGGCAAGATTTTGTCTTGAGGGGGGTAAAGCCGTTGCATTGCGGGGGAAGCGGAGGGAGGACGGGTGAAGGGGGCAGTTGTTCTGGTGTGGCTTGCACCCCCCTGTCGACGCCCATGGCTCTTAGAGTACCCTTAGTTATGTGAATTAGTGCTCGTACCATTTGTTTTTAATCGTTCGACGTAACGCCGATGCATATGATTTGTTTGGGGAATCGACCTGCGACATTTCCGGGCTCTAGAATTGCTATTTAGGCTGCGAGATAGAAGTTTCACCACATACGAGGCGATGACGGATTTCTGAAAAGTGTAATATTTTGTGCTCAGGAACGAACTCCTGAGAAAAGATTTTTTTTCAGCTCCCTAATCAGGCAGGCTTGTTGCTTGGAGTTCGGTTTCAGCATACGGCTGCTCCGACTTGGCAACTCATGGGGTGCGAAAGTGGAAATAATAGCAAAATTGGCCCCAGAGTTCATTGCACATAATGGCCGTAACATAACAAACAATCTAAGATGAACCAAACAAAGAACACTAAAGCATAATCATGCGGAAAATGCCCATATCAAGACTGTGTAAGATGATGTTCGCCGTGGTGCTTGTGTTCATGAAAATCTGCACACACAATGTATTAATGACGGTAACAGGATGGAAGAAAAATGCGTTTAGTAACGTAGTGCTCTTAATCTGAGCAGAAACCGTGACTGCGTGATTGAATTCCGTGGGAGGTTCAGCTTCTCAATGTTTATGAAACACAGGTAATCTTGTCTTCTTCGAGTACCATTACTCCAACCTCAGTTGTTGCTTCCAATCACGTCATGCGATCGTGTTCCTCGACAAACCAGGTCTCCTATATCGCCTAACAGTAATCGATCAGCCCGACGCGATTGCTGCAAATGAGACGTTTTCGTTAAGCCCCTCTCATTGGCAGGCCATTTTCTAGCAGCAACTAGGCCATCAGCCCAGCTTCCCAGCAGGCTACGGTCTCCCGGACACACTCGGGTCGGTCGGGGGAGAAGCTTGTTCACCGTACCGTCAGCCCTGGCGTGTCCGCCACGGGTCGCGAATCACGACCGGATATTGGGAACAATCCCTGGCGGCATAACACGCCGATCATCAGGCGAGATAGCAGCTTCAGGCTTGGGCGTGTACGGCCCAAAAAGTAGTGGCCGAGTCGGCGAACCGTCACCGAGACGAAACCTCTCCTTCTTGCTTCCCTTATGTCTTGCGGGGAAGAAGCAGACACGCACGGTGGGGTCGTACCTGATGTGGTTATCTTTTATTGAAGGGTTTCTTTTTTTCTTTTTTGCTTTTTTGAGAGGTGAGTAGGTGCGCAACCATTGGCTCACTTTTCTACCTCCCATAAACTCGATGTAGTTCACCGTCCGCTGAAAACCATGGTGGTTTATATGTAACCCATACGGAATAGTGCTGGATGGATGCAGGGACTCGCAAAATACCCCAGCGAAATTTTCTGAATGAATAAGGCAAGCCCGGCACTCCAGAATCGAACGACTTAAAGGCAAAGGGCTGTTTCCGTTTCTTTTTACCATGCTATGGCTCATAATTGTGACGCGGCGACAAACTGCGTAACGTTGCAACCAAACTGTTTGTGGCCTGTTTCTGCAATTTGTGCGTCCGCAAAGAGTCGCGTCAACAAAGAACTCTGAATCGTGCTGCAAAGGCAACTTTCCGGTGAATGCTCGGAAGCTGTCAATCTAATGTGGGTATCTTGAAAGACATTATACTGACATTTGCCGCTATTTCATTTCATTTAGTCGTCCTAAATATTTCACACTGAAGTTGTAAATGTTACAGAATTACCGTCTGCTGTCAATTCATGGTCGTCTATGCGGAGGAGTTTATATATGGTTGCAGAAAATGGCTGCAACTCTCGTTTAATCTAAGCTATCGTGAAGAAGATTCATGGCAATTAGACGCTAAAACGGCTCCAACGTTACGCCGTTTCATTTACTTTTATTAAAAAATTACGCCCACCTCCCCTCGCGGGAACCCTGCTGTGATGCGACGCTGAAGGGGGTTCCATTGTGCGTTTCCGTTGGGTCGATTACTCGAATTGCGTGAGCAATCGTCGGGTAATGCGAGAGAGAGAGAGAGAGAGAGAGAGAGAGAGAGAGAGAGAGAGAGAGAGAGAGAGAGAGAGCAAACGTAGCGCGGACGACCGTCGACTGAGAGACCGGCCGGAGCGCGGCACTCCGCTTACATGCGCAGCGCGCCCGAAGGAGAGGAGACCGTGGAAAGAGAGGGCACTGCACATGCGCACAGCGCACAGCGTGCTTGCGCCGCGCGCAGCACCGCCCACCGGCGGAGTGAGAGAGCGCGCCCCACTGCGCGCGCCACAGATGTTGGGGGAGAGGGCGCGCTATCACGGCTAGAGGAGGAGGGGCGCAGCGGTTCTTGGACATTACGTTCTTGGACGTTACGTTCTTGGACATTAAAGGGGCATATGACAACGTAAACAGAGAACGGCTGGGAGAATGTTGAAACTCCAGGGATTAGATGACGAGTTAGTACAGTTCCTTATAGCAATCTATAAAGACAATAGAGTGCACCTTGCTTGGGAAGGACAGAAATGCGCCCGGCAGGTCAACATCCATCGGGGACTGAAACAGGGATGCCCTTTGAGCCCAATACTGTTCATGCTTTACATGGCAGGGTTAGAAAAGAAACTGGAAGTAAATCAAGTAGGGTTTAGCCTAACCCATATGCTGCAAGGCGAAGTGGTACAACAGCATATTCCGGGAATGTTATACGCAGACGACATTGTTCTTTTAGCTGATAACCAAACCGATATGCAGCGGCTAATAAATATTTGCGGCCAGGAAGCCACTGACCTCGGGTTAAATTTCGGTGCAGAAAAATCAGGAATAATGGTTTTCAATGACGCTACCACCGACGTAGTGTCTATCCAGCAAGGCGAATTACCTAGAGTCAAGGAATATAAATATTTGGGAGTGTGGATAAACGAAGGGGATAGCTACTTAAGTACTCACGAGGAGCAACTTAAGGTTAAGGGAAAGCGAAACGCAGCTATAATGAAGCATAGAGCTCTGTGGGGGTATAACAAATATGAAGTAGTAAGAGGAATGTGGAAAGGAGTAATGGTTCCGGGTCTCACGTTTGCGAATGCTGTACTCTGCTTAAAATCAGACGTTCTATCACGCCTTGAAGTAAACCAGAGAACGGTAGGACGTCTGGCCTTAGGCGCGCATGGAAAAACAACTAACGAAGCAGTTCAGGGAGATATGGGCTTGGCGTCGTTTGAAGTTAGAGAACCTCAGAGTAAAATATGCTTTGAGATGAGGTTGAGGGCAATGGATCAACGAAGGTGGGCAGCTAAGGTTTTTAGGACCTATACTTGAAAAGCGTGGACACGCAGTGGTTAAGAAAGACTAGAAGGCTAACGATGAAATACGGAAAGAACAGTGGGGAATCCAAAACAGCCAAGGTAACCAAAAAAGAGGCAAGGCAGATTGAAACGAATAAATGGAGGGAAAAATGGAAGCCAAAACGTCGTTAGAGATGTACAGGGCTGAGAAGATGAACATCAGAAAGGAAAATTTCTACGATAATTCCCAAGGCAGTGCTTTGCTTTTTGAGGCTAGAGCAGGTTGCCTGCGAACTAAGAGTTTTGTGGGGAAGTATTCACAAAATGATGGGGTATGCGTGGTCTGCGGAAAAGAAACAGAAACTATGCGACACATCGTGCTAGAATGTGAGGGTATCCATCCAAATCTACATGAAGGGAATATTGGGCTGTCAGAAGCCCTAGGATTTAAGGGTATCACAGAGGAAGTTACCTTCAAGGCTGTCGAGGGGACGAAAAGAAGATTAGAATGCTAGTGGACGAAAAGCAGAGAGGGGAATATTGCCTAGGACAGTTACCACTTGTAACAGAAAAAAAAAGTATTTTGTGCCTAATAAGCTTTTTGTGCCTGCCCTAAGCAGCGCTAGTATTGAACCAAAAGTGTAAAACATAGGTATATTAGTCTTTTTTGGTAAGATGACATGTCATCACCCCGATACAAAGGGGAAACCAATAGAAATCATCATCATCATCAGGTGCGGACAACAACGGACGCACGCAGGAAGGACAGGGCCGCCGACAAGAGATGCTCTCAGCGTGGCATCTAATAAAGCAATTCACAGTGAAGCTATAAATACCAGGGTGTCGAACCGGAACCGGAACAGAATCGAAAACCGGAACCGAACCGGTACTTTTGCTGGAACTGAACGCGAAACCCGAACCGTTATTTTTTGAGCCCGCCGCACCAGAACCGGAACGGAACCAAAAAAAAAAATAACGTTTACCGGTTCGCGACAAAACGGTTCGGCCATCCGTTATTGATAACGGGTGGTTAGTGTAATTCTGGTAACCTCTCTTCCACGCACCATCAACTTCACAATCTCTCGCGCACTATTCCCCTTCAGATTAATCAAAGCGCTATGATCGCTCTTTTCGTGGCTACCACAGGGTGAAAGGACTGGGCATTCATATTTAAATGATATTTTGCTGCTGGTTGAGCAAGCAGGATGCAAGGCTGGCCAAAAGATATGTTACAATCTACTTAGCCTGCAGAAGATATGAACCACCGATTTTGCCGTTCCCTCGCTGAGACTGTGCAGGGCAGCCAGGACGAAATATTTCTGCACTTCGCAACGACCAAGGTTCAAACCATAAATGCGCCCACTTGTAGCATTTCAAAACTATTGAAACTGGCCGGTTGGTTGGTGCATAGTCGTAACAATAAAAACAGCACGACGGACGGGACACAGGAAGAAAAAAGGCATACATACGTTAACTATAGAAAACATATGGGCATTAGCTTTATACCAGCGAGGCGAACTTCATGCAACAAATACATACGTTAACTATAGAAAACATATGGGCATTAGCTTTATACCAGCGAGGCGAACTTCATGCAACAAATACATACGTTAACTATAGAAAACATATGGGCATTAGCTTTATACCAGCGAGGCGAACTTCATGCAACAAATACATACGTTAACTATAGAAAACATATGGGCATTAGCTTTATACCAGCGAGGCGAACTTCATGCAACAAATACATACGTTAACTATAGAAAACATATGGGCATTAGCTTTATACCAGCGAGGCCAACTTCATGCAACAAATACATACGTTAACTATAGAAAACATATGGGCATTAGCTTTATACCAGCGAGGCGAACTTCATGCAACAAATACATACGTTAACTATAGAAAACATATGGGCATTAGCTTTATACCAGCGAGGCGAACTTCATGCAACAAATACATACGTTAACTATAGAAAACATATGGGCATTAGCTTTATACCAGCGAGGCGAACTTAATGCAACAAGGAAAAGGAAAAAATAAGGCGAAGGGAGTCCGAAAAAAAATCAAGTTTCTAAAACATACCACAGAGGGATAACAAAACACATTTGCCAATGCAAATTTTCGCGTGTCAATACGAAACTGAAGAAGACAGTATTCCTTCGACTTCAAAGGTGTTCCCAGCGTTGGTAACCAGACGCTCGAGTTCACTGACTGCCAGAGGAGTCGGTCGTACTATAGTCTCTTGTACAGGAAGGAAGGAAGGAAGGAAGGAAGAATGTAGAAGAAAGGCAGGAAAGTTAACCAGGCTAGAGCCTAGTTTGCTATCCTGCACGTGGGAAAGGATAAATGGGCAAAAAAGAGACAGGAAAAAAAGAGGAAAAGTTGGACCAGACACGTATGCCCAGCACTGAGGCACTGACAGTGATTGACACTGGAGGCTATCAGTCTATAGCCTAGTGTTCAAGTTCGTCGCCAGTAGAAAACGTAATACTAGTTCCTTAGTCGCCTGCTGAGCGGATGACTGAGAAGGGCAGTGGCACAGAATCTTCTCCGAAAATGGCCGCCGAGAGTCTAAGTTCCTCAGTGCTGATGACAGCTTCTTCCTTGCAGGCGAGTAGCGTGGGCACTCGCATAAAACGTGGCGTATCGTCTCCGATGTGCCGCACGTTTCGCACTCCGCCCTTGAAGCCATTCCTATTAAGTACGAGTAAGCATTTGTGAATGCCACCCCCAGCTAGAGACGGCAAAGAAGAGTTGCGTCAGACCGTGGGAGGCCTAGTGGAAGGGGACGTTACAGGTGCGGGTCAAAGGCACCAATGCGTGCACATGTGAAATCTTCTGGAGACCATTGGGAGATAGCTCTTTCCCGGGCAAGAATGCGGAGGGCCCTAGCTGCGTTCGGCCTAGACAATGGGATGAGTACAGTTGTCGCTGTTTGATGCGCCAGCCGGGCGGCAGCGTCCGCACTTCCGTTGCCGACAATGCCGCAGTGGCTAGGAAGCCACTGTAGGGTGACAGCATGACCCGCCTGGGCAGCACGGTCGTACACCATTCTTATTTCTGTCAGGAGCTGTTCGTGAGGTCCCCGGCACAGCGCTGATTGGAGTGACTGAAGTGCAGGCTTCGAATCACAGAAGATAGCCCATTTGCGGCACGAACGTTGCTCGATGGTGTGAAGAGCGCTACGAATGGCCGTAAGTTCTGTAGCCGTGGATGTTGTAAGATTGGCTATCTTGAATTTGCTGCACAGTGATAGTCGTAATATAACAACAGCTCCGGCAGAACCCGACGATGTTACCGAGCCATCAGTGTAAACATGGGTTCGGTCACTGTATGTCTCGTGCATGTACATCAAAGCGAGCTGTTGCAGGGCCGGAATTGGAAGATCACATTTTTTTATCACTCCTGGGATATCTAGGCACACTCGGGGCTGCATCACACACCACAGCGGAACGAGCCGTCTCATCGCCGGCGTGTAGTTCGATGGAATGCTGGTGTTGTGGGCAGCTACTACCCTTGCGAACAACGCCCGGGGACGGGTCTCTGGTATTCCCGCGAGGTGATGATCAGGTAGACGGGCGAGGTGCCTGATATGTGTCCTGAGTATTTCAACGTCCACAAAGGTTGCCAAAGGGTGATTTCGAGCCAGGGAAATAGTCGCTGCTGTGGACGTATGTACATCGTGGTAGGCCAAGACAGGTTCGCAGGGCCTGAGCTTGTATACCCTGAAGTGACCGAGTAGTTGTGCGGCACGCTCCAGAAAGGACAGGGGCACTGTATCGCAGACAGCCCAAGAACAGCACGTTGTAGAGCTGTAACATCGACTTCAGTGGCGTTCCCCACGTATTGCGGCCGATGAGTTTGAGCAGATGCACCACTGCAGAGAGCCTCTTCTTTAGAACGTTAACATGAGCGCTCCAAGAAAGGCCTCTGTCGACAACTATGCCGAGAAACGTGTGATTTCTCAGATAAGACACCCTTTCACCATTAATATACAAAGGGTATGCATACATAGGCTTTCGTGTAAACGGAAGCACGGCGCATTTGCTGCTGTATATTTCCAACCCTTGTCCGTGTAGATATGAGGTCGTCAAGTCTGCGGCATTTTGCAGTCGGGCGCGCACATGCCGACGAGTCACGCCATCTGCCCAAACACATATATCGTCGGCGTATATCGACACGTGAACCCTCCTTGGAAGGCGAGAAATCAGGCCAATTAGTGTAAGGTTGAACAGTGTAGGGCTCAGGACGCCTCCTTGGGGAACACCACGGTGAGTATAGTGAGCTGATGTCGGCCCATCTGCAGTCATAACAAAGAATGACCTCTCTGTTAGGTAGTTCCGTATCCACTGCTAGACCCGGCCACCGAGCCCCACAGCCCGCAGTACTTTAAGAATCGCATCGTGCTCCACGTTATCGTAGACCCCCTTTAACGTCGAGGAACAACGCAGCACATATCCGCTTCGCACTTTTCCGCTGCTGCAGAAAAGTCACCAAATCAATAACGCAGTCAATGGATGAGCGTCCACGACGGAATCCAGCCATGACATCAGGGTAGACATTGTAACGCTCCAGGAACCACTCCAGACGTGCGAGAATGATTCGCTCCATCAGCTTTCCAACGCAACTTGCAAGGGCAATTGGTCGGTATGCCATTGGATCCAGCATAGATTTTCCGGGCTTCAGGAGCGGAACGAGGCGGCTGGTCTTCCATTTTTGAGGAACGGAACCATCACACCATAGGTTATTGAAATATTCCAGCAAGGCTTGTCGGGCATCCTTGCCAAGGTGACGGAGAGCAGCCTATGTGACTCCATCAGGCCCAGGAGACGAAGAAATGATGCTCGTCACTTCGGGGTGAGACGCCCTGTTGTGCATGTGTGCGTGCGTCAATCCCTTTGCGTTGAAGTTATTCGTAGATTTTTTGGTATACGGATGCAGGCAGCATTGCCGTTTGGTTGATGTTACAGCAAGCTAGATACCGAAGGTGCCGCAGCTCGTGGCCGGCGCTATTTCTCTGCTGAGTCTCTTTATACGCTTGGTTTGGGACAATAATTAAACAAAGCCCAACCTCGCCTTATTTGAAAGAACTAGACTTTGGTAACTTGCTCAACTCCGGTATGACCTCAAGGACGTTGTTTTCGCCAAAAAAGATAAAAACAAAAAAAAAACGTTCAAATTTTTTGCTACACAACGTAAGCAGTGATATATTAAGAAAATAATGATAACAGAGTTAACAGTGTGTTAATATCCTTGTTAGTATTCCGGTGGTACAATAAAAATGAACAGGTGGAACGAATAAATGGCACAGTCATGTCTTTTGGTGGTGGCTTTATGTAGTACCTAGGATGACTAAAGCTTTGGGTGGAAAACTGGATGGTACATTCTCCCTAATACATGGCCTAATTTTTAAAGTTGACTTATTTCACTACGTTTATTAGAAAGACCGCATTATTTCGAATGATCAAAATGATATTTAAGGTTTAAGGTGAGCATAAACAAAAAATGTTTTTTCGCACTTCATTAATAATTTAACTCTGAACCGGTTGGCAAACTGGTGCAAGCTTCTGAACCTGTTCGCTAATCGGTTTGGTGCATGTTTTAGTTGAACCGGAACTGAACCGGTTGGCAAACTGGTGCAAGCTTCTGAACCTGTTCGCTAATCGGTTTGGTGCATGTTTTAGTTGAACCGGAACTGAACCGGAACGAAATGCATTTATCCGAACCCGAACGGTAGCCGAACCCGCATTTTTTCCGTCTCTATACACTGGTAAATGCTGTGAAATTTCTGTCTGCTATCAGTACATTTTTAAAGCAGAAACAGACGGCGCACCGCTTTATAGGCCACTTTTGCCATACACGTCTGCCCATTCTAAACTTGTAAAGCGGGTCGTCGTCAGTTTGTGCTTTAAAAATGCCTCAAGAAAGTCTTGCTGCCACTCAATGGCCGCAAGCTTTGAGCAACAAAGCGAACTTCTGTCTTTGGCAGGGTACCTTAAGCCAGTGCTGCTGTCGGTAGTGGAACGAATTTTGAGAGAGACGAGACCCAGCGCTCAACAAACAGCGGAAGCTGTCGCATCCAGCAATCGCCCAAAAGTTGGTGTAGTTCCCTTAGGGACATGCACCGGGTATCCCACAACTTAAAAAATATTGGAAAGAAAGCAAAAATTAAGTTGGTTTTTTGGTGCCCAACAAGCTCAGGAAGCTGAGTTTCGTTGCGGCGAACAGATCCACAATCCGTGTCGATCCAGTAGGACCTCGGCTTCTCAGCATGCCCTTGGGCCGTGCCGAATTTTCCAAGGTCCACGATCCAGACGTCAGTATCGGTGTCCGAGTCCGTACCCCGTGCCGTATGTCGAAGTGGCGCTGTTGCCTCTTCCTGCTGTCAGCCTCGTATTTCCTCAGCTTGCCTCTGTCCGGGAGGCAGGGGCTAGGCTGTCCGCAGAAACTGGCAAAGTAGTGCGGAGTTTCCTACCCATTAGGAGTTCAGAGGGAGAGTAACCGTTCTTGGGCGGGCACTGACGGGAACAAACCAAGGTTGGTGATGGCTGGTTTTCCAAGTAGGACTGTACGCAGACCAGGTAGAATGTAGACATTTTCCACGCTTTCTCAGCCGTTGAGCTTGAAATGAAGCCTTGCTTGTCCCGAGATGCGCAATGTCTTTCCATCCGGACCCTGAAGCCTCCGGTCGGTGGGATTTAGAGCGACGTGCTTGAAGAGCTGTCGGAATTGTCGCCCCGGGATAACAGTATTGTCCGCTGCCGTGTCGATTTTGAAGACTAGGGTCTGCGACTCGACGAGGGGAGAGACCTCCCACCTGGATGAAGCCGTCGTCGCCGTGAAGCCCACAAAACTTGGCTCCTGCTCGATGTTTCGAGAGCATTTGATGAGCGTCAAACGATTTAGAAATGGCCCTTTTCCCTACATTTCTGGCAGATGCAGTCTTTAGCGGGACATGTGGCCCTCGCGTGATGTTCTTTGCCACACCAGCCACATGATGGCACGTTCTTTTTGGAGCCTTTCGTGTGGTGTGCGGTTGGAGGTGGCGTTGCAGCGGGGTCTTTAGCGGGTCTATTCCGTCGTGCTTTTAGAGCATCGCGGTTGACTGTTTCCTTTGGCGAGGCCGAAAGGAGTTCCGCTTGCTGCTGTTGTACTGCCTCATTCTGACGAGCGATGGTTAAAGCCTTCATGAGGTCTAAGCTGGGGTCAAGCTGCAGAGTTTGCGACAGTTTGTGGGTCTTGAGGCCCACGACTAGTCTGTCACGGATTAACCCTTCGCGGAGCTTCCCATAGTTACACGTCTCTGCTAGTGCGTGCAGGGCTGTGGCGAAATCTTCCACGGATTCTTCATCTATCGGGGCTCGTGTGTTAAAATTTGGGCCGCTCGTAGATGATGTTTCGGCGAAGTATGAAGTAGCCCTCAAAGCCCTTTAGCACAGCGTTGAAAGTTTTCTGCTCGTCGGGGGTTCCCCGAACGGGGCACCTTGAGTAATCTTGGTGACGGTATTGGCGACACCACGGACCCTGAGCCCCCATACTCACGTTGTAACCGACCGTGGTAATGAGTTTTAAGGTGAAAGGTAAAAACATCAAACGGTGGCCGTCGGAGCCCAGGTCAAGCTCCGGCTGATGGGCTCCCTGTCTGTTTACCAGTCAGCGAGTTCCGGGATAGCATATTAGTGCATATTATAGGTTGTATTTTTTTCTCTTGGGCAATTTTTATAGATCATCTCTGTATAATTCTTAATCAGTTGGATAATCTCGGTTGGTCGCCCTACATATTTCTGTTTCTTAATAAATGTTGCCAGTTGCTAGTAGCGCATCGTCCTGTGTATTTCTTTCCTTAGTCAACGTCTTTCCGCGCCTGTTTTCAAGATGAATCAACACCAACTCGCTCAACTTTCCATGCTATTAATCTCAGGGTGGGATTTCTGAGCCAGATCTGATAAATGAGACGGATGCCGACATGCCCGAAGGCCTGAAAGGCGAGGGCGTGACGGCAGTAAAGCGCATCACCATGTGGCGAGATAAGCAAATAATAACAATGCACATAATCCTGACATTTGACCGTTCCACACTTCCAGAATCCATCAAAGCAGGTTTCATTCATTGTTCCGTCCGGCCATACATCCCGATCCCGGGGCGCTGTTTCAAGTGCCAATTGTTCGGGTATGGCACCACCTCCTGTCGTGGCAAAACAACGTGTGCAAAATGTTCATCACACGATCATGACACAGATAACTGCCAGGCTCAACAATTCATGTTCAGTAACTGTCATGGACCTCATGCTGCATACTCCCGCACGTCTGAAATGTTCAAGATGGAAAAGAAGATCATCAATCTCAAAATGAAGGAAAACATCGCTTTCCCAGAGGCGCGGGAGAGGTTCGACTCTTTACCCCTGGGGAAGTACGCCGACGCAGCTCGCTGGGGGGCGCAGCGGCGTCTGGTTTTGGCGGGGACCCAGTACCGAGAGTCGGACTTGGTCCCGCCACCGCTCCCCCCCTGGGTTGCCTCTGGCGGCCTTTCGAGCCCCCACGCCACTCTCTGAGCCAGCAGCGGCTGTGGTGGCAACCACGTCTGTTGGGGATGCCGCTGCATCCACTGTTTACTCTCCACCGGTCCAAAGCCCATGCGAGGGCACGGAGTGGATAAAGACGGAGGAACCCGTGGCAGTTCCCACCTCCTCCGCACCGCCTGCGGCACCCGGGGCACTCCTGACGCCCTCGGCGGTCGCGGCTCGAACCAAGGGCACTGGAAAGGGTGTCAAGTCCAAGGGTTCCGGTCCGCCGGGTACTCCCCCTAAATCTGATGACGAGATGGATGTGGGACCTTTCCTGTCTGCTTCGCAGAGGAAGGAGTGGGTCCATTCATCCAAACCTCCAGAGAGGTCGAAAAAACCTCTTCAGAGCCCCGAAAGACGATACATAAACAACACACTCCAGTCGCTCTGAACACTTAACAATGCGAAGAGAAAATATTGTTCAATGGAACTGCACAGGCCTTCTGAATAATCTTGACGACGTGTACGAGATTCTGCATGCTATTCAGCCGAGTGTAATGTAAGTCCAAGAAACACGTTTAAATTCCAAACACACAAATTTCTTGAATAGTTGCATGTTATTCAGAAAGGATAGGGTTGGCTGCACACACTCTTCTGGCGGTGTGGCAATAACCGCCTGGAAATCTTTAGCATGCCACCCTATCACTCTGAACACTGTCCTTGAGGCTGTAGCAATCCGCACAATAATATTTAATAGATTAATAACGGTATGCTCCGGTTACATTCCTCCTGATCTTGCGCTTTTGAGCTCTGACTTCGAGGTGCTAGTTGACCAGCTGGCCGAACCATCCTCACAGGCGACCTTAATGCTCACAATTCTCTTTGGGGCTCTTCTCGTACGGAAGCCCGGGGTCGCCTGATGGAGAAGTTTCTAACATCCTCTGGAGCATGCCTTTTCAACAATAAACAGCCTACACACCATAACATAGGGCACAACACATACCCATATCTTCACTTGGCTATTGGCTCCGCAGTTCTCTTTCCTTGTCTTTAGTGGGGTGGGAGCACTGACCCATATGGTAGTGACCACTTCCCCACCTCACTAACATATATAGGTAAATGCCCATGCAGTCCATCTTCCCAGAACAGGTTCAATGAAGCAAGAGCAAACTGAAATACCTTTAGAGAGACATCCAAACTAAACTACACGTCCATAAAACACCTACACGTGGAAGAAGCTACCCAACTCCTCACGGCGCACATCCTCAACGCTGCCGAAAAGTCCATTCCCCACTCCTCTGGTGCCCCGCGCAACCACAGGCGGCCGTGGTGGGATGAGGACTGTAGGCGGGCGCGAGAGCCCCAGAACAAGGCGTGGGGTATCCTTCGTCGGTACCCCACGTAGGGTAACCTGCTCTTGTTCCAACGGGCAAAGGCGTTTGGAAAACGTGCGTGCCGTGGAGCAAAACGAGAGAGTTGGCGCACCTACTTGACATCCATAATCTCGTACACAGACACACACAACCTCTGGACACATATACGTAAGCTCAAAGGACAACAGACACACAGCCTGCCCCTAGTTAGCACAACAGAGGACACACTCGAAGACCAGGCTAACAAACTTGCACAGCACTTCGAACGCGTGTCCAGTTCAGCACACTACACAAACACTTTCATGAATCACAAAACATCTTCAGAAAAGAAGTCCCTGTGTGATAGCAACAAGTTGCTCACTTCCTACAATTCTCCTTTTTTAATTTATGAGCTGAAGGCTGCTCTGTCCACATGTAAGCCTTCGGCTCTAGGTGCAGACAAAATTACATACACCATGATACAACACCGACACTCAGACACCCTTGAAACACTTCTACATCTATACAATAAAATATGGCTTTCGGGGCACATTCCACGCTCTTGGAGGGAGGCCATAGTAGTGACTTTCCTGTAGGAAGGGAAGGACTCTTCCTCTCCTGCCAGTTATCGGCCCATTGCTTTGACAAGCTGCCTGTGCACGCTCCTCAAGAAGATGACAAAGGAGGCTCGTGCACTTTCTTGAATACAATGGTCTTCTCGAGAGCTGCTAGGCAGGCTTCAGTGCAGGGATGTCCACTAACGATCAACTGGTCGCACTTGAGTCCTACATAAAGGGTGCTTTTATACATAAACAGTTTTGCCCAATGGTGCTTTTTGACCTTGAGAAGGCCTATGATACCGTTTGGCGTTATGGGATCCTCAGTGACCTGAAGTCATTTGGCGTCTCAGGAAACATGATGAACACTCTTTTTAGTTATTTGTCCGAAAGAACATTTCGTGTGAGAGTTGGTAGCGCACTCTCAAGGGTTCATGTGCAAGAAAACGGCGTTCCGCAAGGTGGAGTTCTAAGCTGCACTATGTTCATAGTTAAGATGAACTCCATTGCGAAGGCATTGCCACCTACAATTTATTATTCAATGTATGTAGACAACGTCCAGGTATCTTTTAAATCATGCAATTGTCCATCTGTGAGCGTCAAGTCCAGCTTGGTGTGAAAAAACTGGCCAGTTTGGCAGACGTGAATGGTTTTAAACTTAGCCCAGAAAAAAGTTCTTGTATTGTGTTCTCCAGGAATGGTGGAATCCACCCGGACCCAGGCATTACCCTTAATGGCGTTTCGATTCCTGTGAGGAAGGAAAACAAATTTTTAAGCGTGGTGTTGGATGAAAAACTTACGTTCATCCCTCACATTAAACTGAAACATAAATGTCTAAAGGCTATCAACGTTCTTAACCTCTTGTCACAGCAGTCCTATGGAACGGACAAGCAACTCCTCTTGCGTATTTTTACCAGCCTAGTGGGGTCTTGATTGGACTATGGGGACTATGGAAGTGTCATTTATGGGTCTGCAACAAAAACGGTACTAAAAATGCTTGACCCAGTGCTGCATCTGGGGCTTCGCCTTGCGTGTGGCTCTTTTCGCACTAGCCCAGTCCAGAGCCTCTACGTCGAGTGCAATAAGTGGTCCCTGCACCACCAGAGGACATACATGGACTTGCTGTATGCCTCAAAAGTCATGGCTGTGACTAACCATCCTTTTTATTCCATTCTTAACGATGGATCCACACAACACCTCTTTTTAAACCACCCATTCATTTCTTTGCCTTTCTCACTTAGGGTGAAAGAGGAAGCTTCTGAGCTCAAGGTTGCCTTTGTAGACATACACAAGACACCCATCATTTATTTTATGCCACATTGGAATCTTCACCCTGTGTCGTGTGATATGTTGTTTACTCAACTCGATAAAAACAGGGCACCAAGGATTGCCATTCTGCAACATTTCTTGTTTTTACTGCACAAGCACCGATACGCGGAATTTTACAGCGACGCATCAAAGACTTGCACTGCTGTGTCTTGTACTGCGTACGGAGAGAACTTTCGGGTCTGTAAGACGATGAATGTCCATAACAGTATTTTTACGGCAGAAGCATATGGAATATTAATGAATTTACATCGCATTATCCAGCACCAAACACCAAAGTCTGTTGTGTACACGGACTCCCTTAGTGTTGTACCTGCTTTGGCCTCTGAGAAGCAATCTAAAAACTATGTAATTAATCCCTCCTTTTGGCCTCTGAGAAGCAATCTAAAAACTATGTAATTAATCTTGATTTTAAGCCATTATATATGCATACACCTCAAACCTTGAAATAACTATATGCTGGATTTCAAGCCACTCCGGAATCGCTGGAAATGAGGTTGCGGATAAAATGGCTGCCAGTGCTGCACTGCAAGACACGGTTGACATAACAGTACCCTACCCTGACATCAAGCCACACGTCAGACAACACCTTCGCAAAACATGGCAAACACACTGGAGTGAACAGAGAGACACAAACTACACATAATAAAACCACACTTGGGACCATACACTACCGACACACGCAACAGATACACAGAAGTTGCCTTTGCTCGGCTACGGATAGGGCACACACATGCAACACAGTCGTATCTGCTCACGGGACCTCCAAGACCCCTGTTCAGCAGGTGCGGAGAGGCCCTATCCGTAGTTCACATGCTCATTCAATGCAAGGAACTCGACACAACACGACACAAACACTTTCCCCAACTCTACAGACAACACATTCCACTCCACCCATCGTTGCTTTTGCGTGACGATGCTATGGTTTCCGTTAAAAGTGCTTTTAAGTATTTGTCAGATGTTACGTTTTTAAGCCTCATTTCCTACCATGCATAATCAACACTGGCCCTATACACCAGCCACTACCATCGTCTTCAGGTGATCTTTCGTTCTTATTGAGCGATTTTAGTGTTTTATACTTCACTCCTCATACTTAACCACTGATTTGGCGCTCTTTGCCCCAGTTGGCCTTGCGCCATAAAAATCCAACCATCATCATCATCATCGTCATCAGGGGTCAACTTGAATGTGTTAAAGATGTCTTCTGCCTGGGCCATGAGGTAGACCAGTGCGTTCACCTAGCATTCTTCGGGTCGATTGCTTAGTCCTGAACAAGCCCGGTAGCGGAGAAAGCGTCTCTTCCATTGGGGCCAGTCTGACGGTGAGGAGAAGGTGAACGGGTCATGTGCCACGACCTGGAACGAGACAGCGCCGCCGGTTTTGTTGGCCATCGAGGATGAGTCGCCCGAGAAGGTAGCAGGCTGGTCGCTAGTCGAGATAAGGTCCGTAGACGAGGCAGAACCGGCCGAACCAGCAGGTTAGTTGCGGCTTCAAGACGAGGGGTGGTTGGGTGTGCTGACGTGTCTTTCAGGCGGAGAGCAGCGGCCACTACATCCCACTTCGGACACCATCTTGGATGGAATGCTTGCCCAGCGACACGCGCATGACGTCAGGTGCATGGCACGAGGCGCGTGGCAAGTGCGCTGTATTCTCTTCACTCTGCTACACGACCGGGTGCAGCAGATTATCCCACAGTAATTGCCCGCAATGGGATCGCCTCGAAGCCATCATCCCAGTCCCTCATCGTGACATGGTTTAACTGAGCCTGACAGACGACTCGGGGCTGCAAGACCGACCGCACAAGGAGACGAGCAACGCTGGTGCGCGGCCGCATCTAAAGTGACAGATTTAGCACATGAAGCGCGCACTATTAAGCTATATTCCCTTTTTTAAAGTGCTGCTGCTTGTTTTTCTTTGATAATCTCAACATCCAAATGGAGATTATAATTGCTTCGTTTTAAGCACTCTCGGCCAAATTAAAGACAGAAACTCACTCTCTTTGTGGCACCCGGATGTATCAAGTTTAACGTTCTTTGTTTATCTTAAATGTCTCGGCAAATGGAACTATTACGGCGGGAAGTACTTTAACGTTAATTAAGGCACTGAAGGAATTCCCGCCAAGCGCCTTCCGCAAACTCAAAGAGCAGAGCTTCACTCATTGCTATCATTCTTTGACGGTAATTTGGCCAGGAACGATTTTGCAAAGCGCCATGGAAAATGAGGGCAGAATATCTTCGCTCAGTGGCTTCACGAGAAAGAAAGGTTACTTAGCGTTGGTTAGCCCGCAATCTACAGCTACTTAAACGGAGAACTAACTTTGCTTTGGTGTTGGATTGAACAGCGGCAAAAATTAATCGTTATAAGCGTAAAACTGTTTCGGCAAGATAACGCAAGAAGTGAACAGCAACTGCGCGTTTAATTTAGTGCGTACTTCCACGCTAAAAAGGCTTAACACCGATGCCAGAATTGAAGCAAGCGTGCTGTCATTATTTCGCAGCTCTGGTGGCGCCCCTAATGATTAACAAGCAGAAACCTCAGTGCCTCCAAAAATGTATTTTTTTTTGCTCTCCCACCCTTTTGGCCAAGAACGCCATTGTAATGGTGTTCTTGCGCAGATGGCCGGTTTTGTTATTTTCAACATTGCTTGCGCACATAGCATTTAGGAAAACTACAGACAGGGTAACATGGTGAGCCCTATTTGTTTAAGTAGTCGGCACAAAGGCAGGTCGAGCTTTAGAAAGGTTCGCTGCAGTTCTCCAGATACCACGCGAGCGCAAGAACGCTCACTCAGCGCATGCACCATGCGCTTGTGATTATCACCGTGTAGGAAAAACTAAAAAGCACCTATTCGCCGCGCGTACATCACATGAGTGCTCATTTCAGAATCCCCGCTGCAATGGGAGAGGTGTGTTCTAAGCTTTGATACAGCGGCCAGTTCAAGCGAAAGCTATGCAAATTGCCGCGGGGGAGGGAAGGAGGTTTGCAAAACTCTGTGGGAATCTTTGTCGCCGTTCGTCCACAAGAAGCGAGAAATGCCCAGCTGGTGCAACAACGGTGAAAGGGTGAGACGTACGTAGTTTCATCTGCGTTTCCGCGGTTTCTGGATGGACCTTTTCCGCTCCAAGAACAGCGTTAATAATAGAGAGTTTTAGGTGACCGTTTCTGACTGTCCGCTCCGCTCCGATAGCTAGCGGGACATAGAGATAATATATAACGGGAGCACCATTGCGCATGCGTGGCGCACAAGGGCGCTAGCGGCGATACCGGAGCGGGGGCCCCGCTCCGCTAATCGAGGCCTCTTAGCGAACCGTCGCGGCAGCTTACGTTACCGTGCGGAATATCAACATGGCTGCCCTGCTATGCGAGCGCGCTTTTCGACCCATACAGTACCGTCATGATTTCCACCAACACCCCCCGCAACAAGACCACACCTCTATTCTTTCACTGGACCTTCAAAAAGCCTTTGACAATGTCTCACATCAAAGCATACTTCAGGCAGTTTCATCCCAACACCTAGGCCTACACTTCTATCACTATATCTATAACTTTCTTACACAACGTACTGCTACCATCCGCTTTGGCCATGCCCAGTCTGATCTTTTCCACATGCCAGACCACGGAACGCCACAAGGAGCAGTCCTCTCGCCCACGCTCTTTAACCTCACCCTAATCCCACTTGCCCGCTCTCTCCTCACCATACCCACACTACGCATCACACTGTACGCAGATGACATTGCCCTGTGGGTTCACTCTGGCTGTGGCCAATACATTGAAACCACACTCCAACACGGCCTCAACCAAGTCTTAGACCACATCGAACCTTTAACGCTCCAGTGCTCTCCACAAAAATCTGCTCTCCTAGCTTTCACGCCCCCTCGCAGCAAGCCCCCTCCGATCCCCCCCCTCCCCCCCAACCAACTTTTTATACACTCTGACCCAATACGCCACACACAGCAACTTAGAGTCTTAGGCCTCACCGTAACACACAACAGATCACCCGCACTCACCCTCCAGCACGTAACAAAATACGTTACCCAAACCACGCATCTCATTAGACGGATCGCCAGCAAACACCACGGCATCACGGAACAGGACCGCCTCCGTCCCGTACACAGTGTTCTACTCAACCGTATCTTGTATCACCTACCATACCTTAACCTTACATCTACCCAACTCGACTTACTTGATACCCTCCTCCGGAAGACGTATAGGGATGCACTCCTGCTTCCCCCATACGCACCAACGCATCGCTTACTCGACCTCGGCATACACAACACCATACGGGAGCACCTAGACGCCCACCGCGTCTCCCAACTCACGCGCCTCGCATCCTCCCCTACAGGGCACTACATTCCCAACTCTATAAACGTACTACCACCCACCATCCCAATCTCGCCACTCCCCATTCCACCTCACATCCGTAACAGCATCCGAATCCGCCCACTTCATCGCCACATGCACCCAACTTTCCATGCAGCCCGCCGATTAGCACGAGCCAACGCCCACGCCAAACTGTACCCACCATCACCATGCACACTATACAGTGATGCCACCCCCTACCCTCACAAACATGCACACTGTGTAGCTGTTGTTGGCCAACACACATCACCAAACGTTACAGCGGCTACCATCCTAACTAGCAACACAACCACGCCGGAGGAGGCAGCCATTGCCCTCGCGCTCACCCAGCGCCCCACCCCCTAATTCGTCCTCTTTGACTGTCAGCAGGCCATCCGCTATTTTATTCGCGGTAACATCTCTCCCATGGCATTAAAAATTATCTCCAAAAATCCTCCATCCGACATCGTGACCCCGCTGTGGACACCATCCCACACAGGCGTAGGCGCTAATGAAGTGGTGCACGTACGTGCTCGCGAACTAATTCACCGGGTCGCCATTTCACTACGCCTACACGTGATGCCCCTGCAGGCAAGCCAACCTCCCTCCTGCAATACAGGGATATTCCCCTTCACTACCGCCTTTTCCGCTGCCAATACCCACCCCCACACCCACACCTCTCTCCGGAGGAGGGCCACATGCTGCGCATCCTACAAACACACCTTTTCCCACACAGAACACAATTGATACACAGTCATCCACACCTCTTTACTGATCCTACCTGTCCAGCCTGAGGGGCACTTGACACTCACTACCATTCCCTCTGCGAATGTCCCGCAGACCCGTACCCCCCGTTCCCTCCCCTCACCACTGGGAGCAAATGTTGCGTGACCCGGGGGAGTCAGGCCAAGTCCTGACTACCTTCCGGGCGCTGGCGGTCGCGGCGGCCCTGTGGGCCTCCTCCACCACAACACCTGATCCCGATGGTCGAAAAAAACGTATTCCTTCCCGCGAACTCCGTTTCTTTAGTTGAAACGCGAGCGACGAATTCGCGAAAGCTCTTCCGAATAGGCAAAGGTGCCACACTCCTTAACGAGCTTTAGTACGGAAGCGAAAAACGTCGACCGAAGCGCGGGGCTGCTTCTGTGCAGCGCCAAAAAAGACAGTGTTGCCTTGGCTATTCCAAAATAATTAAATACATAAACACTAATTGAAAAATTTAAAACTATTATACCGTGTAAGCAACTACATTGTATTAAAAAGGGGTAATAAGGCACTAAACACGGTACTTTACATTACTTGACCGACCAAATTCCAATTCGTATCTTTACTTTGCGATGACGTTTTGGTTTGCACACAAACAGGGCACGTCCAGTGACACGAATAATTCCCCGTCGAAGGGATACGGTTATCGCTTAGCTAAAAGAGCCTTCAGCCTTTCTGGTGCTGTCGCTGCGGTTGTGCTTAGCGGGCCGTCGGGAGCATAGCGGAGCGTCAAAAACAGTCAGCGAAAACTCTCTGATAGCGGCGAATATGGAAAGCTCAATTGGTGGATCTTTCGACCACGATTGCTGGTGATGCTTTTGTCCAATATTGTGAATCGCTGGGAGCGCCCGTAGGGACAGCTAAGAGGCTTGCTTTGCACGAACATCGCGCTTCGCTTTTTTTTATCTTTATGCGCAGACGTCGCTCTTTGGGTGCGCTCTTGATGAAGTTTAGCATTCCTGGCAATGCTAATGATTCGCCGTGCAATGACTTAGCGCTTAAGCAGTGGCCACCGAATGCCAGCCCTACTCTACTTTAATGCTCAAATTTGGGCGCTGTAGGTACTCGACTAAACAAATAAATAAAAGCAGAACGCTATTGAAGTTCACCCCGGCGCGCCCATGGCATCCGTAAAAAGCGGCAATCGCGATAAAAGCGAGCCACCAAAAGTAATGGCTGCGCCTGCAAGCGCATGCGCACATAAGTCCATTGGTATGAATGTGGTTTCTCGCAAAGGGGCGTAGCTACACGCACGCACGCACGCACGCACGCACGCACGCACGCACGCACGCACGCACGCACGCACGCACGCACGCACGCACGCACGCACGCACGCACGCACGCACGCACGCACGCACGCACGCACGCACGCACGCACGCACGCACGCACGCACGCACGCACGCACGCACGCACGCACGCACGCACGCACGCACGCACGCACGCACGCACATACATACATACATACATACATACATACATACATACATACATACATACATACATACATACATACATACATACATACATACATACATACATACATACATACATACATACATACATACATACATACATACATACATACATACATACATACATACATACATACATACATACATACATACATACATACATACATACATACATACATACATACATACATACATACATACATACATACATACATACATACATACATACATACATACATACATACATACATACATACATACATACATACATACATACATACATACATACATACATACATACATACATACATACATACATACATACATACATACATACATACATACATACATACATACATACATACATACATACATACATACATACATACATACATACATACATACATACATACATACATACATACATACATACATACATACATACATACATACATACATACATACATACATACATACATACATACATACATACATACATACATACATACATACATACATACATACATACATACATACATACATACATACATACATACATACATACATACATACATACATACATACATACATACATACATACATACATACATACATACATACATACATACATACATACATACATACATACATACATACATACATACATACATACATACATACATACATACATACATACATACATACATACATACATACATACATACATACATGCCGCCACACACATATCCGACCAGGCTGCGTATCTTCCCGCGGCGACGGCAAAGGCCCTCCAGTGCACTCGCCGTTGCGACGAGCCGGTGACTGCGACAAAGCAGTTCAGCGCAAAGGAAAACGAATGGCGCGTCAGATAATAGGGGCAAGAGGCTCCGTCGCCTCTCGCGTGCCCAGCAGTGGAAATCGCTTTAAAACTCAGTGCTATTAGCTGCCACGCTGGATCGTCTTCATTAGCGGTAAGTGGCCGGACCGGGGCTCATTTGCATATTCCAATAATTATATTCCCGCTTATTTACTTCGAGGGCACATCGCCCCCATCACTGCGCCGTCTTCTTCCTCCACGGCCGCTCGTTTCCTCGCCTCCTTCACCCCCGACGTCGTCCTCCGTCGACCATTCCGGCTGTCCATTGCGGCTCGCGTCTTTTGCCCGCCGCGTATAAAAGACATCTACAACAGGGGCCCTCAAGGGCCGGGAACGTTGCCCCTGAGCGCCGGGAAGTGATGCTCCGAGCTATCCGCGTGATACGGGCCGAATGTCTTTCTCTGTTCGCGCGGCCGGAGTTTCTTTTTAGTTTAATCCTGCAGCATTTGTAATCACCCCGTTTTGCGCTTAAATGCTCCTTTCCCATTCAGCCTCCCTTCTGCACCCTATGAAGCCTGATTGCTTCCCTTTAACCGTTTGTTTTCGCTTGATGCGGTCGGCAATTACGCGTTCGCTCTGCCGATTTTTGTCGTTAGAATTTATCTTCTTTGAAATGGTGTGGCGGGATATTTTTAGACGTAAGCTTTTGCTTACTGCTTTGACACAAGCATCTATTTTGTTTAGAGAAGGAAAAAATGTACATCGTAAGTTTAATGTTGACGGTTGATGTCCCTTTTCCCAGGGGCCATTTCTGCGGCTTTTTCGTGCTTCTTGCTCGGTGCGCAGTGTTTATTTCTTGTTTTTGCTTTTTGCCGCCCAACACGTCGGGGGATTTCCCGGTCCCCCGGTAGGTCGTTAGGGATGGGCGAGAAATTGCCCTCGGATCTCATTGAGCCCGCATAATTTCTCTCATGCATACTGCAAGCCCGCCGAACGGTCGCCTCTGCTTTAAGCCCAGCATTTTGCGGAGCTTAGAGCGCGCGCCCCTCGCTTTTAGCGCCAATGTGGCAGTCCTGGCGGCGCCACTCAGGTTCCGTCTCCTCGTTCAAGCTTTCCAGTTGTTGATCTAATGTAAGCGAGATATATTAATGAGTAGCATTGTTTGGCTGCGGCGTCAGGGGCGTTGGATCATATTCTTGACCACGTTTGTTCGAGGTACGAAAATTCACAAGCGGCATACATGTGCTTCCCACGATAATGAGCATGAACGTAACACCCTTCCTAAGTAACAGCCTTCCTAAGACCCTTTCGGCAACCCTTCCGGTAACACCCTTTCGGCAACACCCTTCCTAAGTACTGGCATTGGTTGCCCGGTTTATACAAGCCAACATTGCTTACCTCACAGGTAGTCTTGGGCACATTTAAGGCAAGACACTAGCACATACCACAGCCTCGCAGTGCATATTTATTCAAAAATACACACTGAAAAAATTGCTACGAAAATGTGCTACAAGAAGCGGCACCGGAAAGTGAAACGTCAAGTCAGGTAAACTTTATTATCAATTGCTCACAAAAACGGGTTGATACCTGAAAGAGTGGTACTACTGTCAAACTTTTTCCGCTGATGGCAGCCAGGAGCGAGCCGGGCCTTGGTAGCCTTAAAGGAGTACTGACACCAATTTTCGGCGTTCATATTGTTGTACAGTTCGCTTCCGTTACTCAACAGAATACCCTGGCTGAAATATGAGTGGCCTGCGACGCGAAGAACATACTTTAATTGGATCTCTTTTATCGCGCCGACGGAACAGCACGCGGAGCGGCACTTAGCAAATGGACATCAGCGTGACATCATCCTCTGGTAGCCAAAAGAAGTGACGCGGACAGCGCTTGTGAAAAACTCGTGACGTCACTTCACGTGCGTGGCACCGCGATTGGCGAGCGGGCGCCGGTGCATTAAAGGGACAGACAACCGATTTTTGTCGAGTATATATTCTCTATCCCAAATGAAAGAGCATCACTTAAAGCACCTTGACGAGAAACGGTTTTGCTGATAACGCTCTAGAACTTTTTAAATCGAATTTTTTTATCTACGAGCCGTATGTGTCCCTCCCAAAACTAATGCTGGCAACCATGACATAGAGTAGCTCGCCAACATACTTTTGTCTGTATGCGAAATAAAAAACGACATTTAAAAACTTGTTCCCAGCTAAAAAAGTTTGAATCGCAGGCTTTCCTGTTCCTTTATGTGTTTGTTTTTTTAATGCAAGGGTCAATTTTGCACGAATGCGCCATCTGTTGGGATAGACGATAGGTAGAATCTGGCTTCATGTGGGGGCGGGAAGTTCGATTCTCCCCGGGCGCGACGTTTTTTTTTTTTTTTTTTTTTTTAAAGCTGCCGTTGCCGTATTTGGAGACTGAAATCAAATATTTTGGCAGAACAAACGCCCCTGACTCAGACAGAACCGTCAAAGCTCCTTCGCTAGGTCTGTTTACTGAACGCTGCCGTTGATTCCGGGCATGGTGGCTCAGTTAGCCACACTGGGAGCAACCCAGCGGCGGCGGGCGGCGTGTCTTAAGAATTTTCAAAGTAATGTTTAGAAATACATATACTATTTAAGCTTGTACAAATACTTGTGTTAAAAGGTTTTCAATACGTAAATAAACATTTCAGCAGTTACAGGAGCTGCTAGGTTTGCAGGTCACGTGACAGGGACACATATTGTAGTGTCAAGTTTCGACACTACGAACCGCCACCCTTCCGATTTCAGGAAGTTTGCTGCCAAATTAAAATTATTCCTTCCAGTTTGTTTAAAAATTGCTTGTGGTTACCGGGCTATATAAAACGCCGGCTTTCATATGAGCTAGAGAACATATACGCGACAAAAATCGGTTGTCTGTCCCTTTAACAAACGGGTGCACGTAGCCAGAGCTACGGGAATAACCGCTGCCCAGAAAGGCACTGTTGGCAAAAATAAAGTTCTACACACGGGAAAGGAAGCGACAATATAGCCCGGAATCGCAATAGAAGTCGCCATCAGAAAATTTATTGAAAGCGGTCATCAAGTTTCCGCCGCAATGGTAGGCCTAGCACCTTCAGGCAGCTCTGAGCCGTTCAGCTCCGGCGGCGGCGCGGTCGAAACAACTCCCTCACCGGCCTCCGCACTGTTTTGACATCCGCGCCAAGCGGTGAGGTCATGCCGGGATACTGTCAAATGCACCTTTCGGGATGAAAGCGCGGGAATTTGAAACAAACGATTTTCAGGCCGTTTAATGTAATTAATTATCACGCGCTGAAGTATTTAAAGCGCTGTTTTGGGTTCGCCAGACCATTAAGGATCGATAAAAGCAATAAAAGTGGAAGAGAAAATTTTCGCGTCAGTGCTCCTTTAACCGCCAGCTTTATGACTTCTTGTCGTGGTGTTTTGGTGCTGAACAAAACGGCCTCCAATCGCTCATGATAGTGATAGATGTGTGCATGGTTAAAATGGAAGGTTGTGCGTGGCAAGCCAGCCCCATGTGTGTAAAAGGGGGAGTTCCGCTCTATTTACACGATTCCCAGTATGTGTCTGGGAAATTGCGGAAGTGCAGTACAAGGTGTGGGGAAAAAAAAGTTAGATTGAAGGCGGCGCCATGCAACAGGACGGGTCGGACGCTTGGGTGAGAAGACGGCCTAATGTCGAACAATATCCCAGTAGGTGACCAAGGTGTGCCTCCGCCCGTGTTGAATGGCTGGTGATCTTCATCAGCGTCAGTCCGGTTGCCGAAATATCGGGATGCCTCGTGAATCAGTTCATTTTCCGGGAGGGGCGAGTGGGCTCGTGGTCAAACCAGGCGAATATGTCGAAGTATGTCGCCAGTGAAGGCACGGAGGATATTAGCTGCTCGGGTTGAAACTGGTCCTGTTGCGTATGTGCGGGTAGCAGTGGTGGGGTCAGACACAATGATCGTTGCTGATGTCGATATCGTGGTAGAACAACGGCCACTACCCTTCCTCTTTCGGGATGTCGAGTGTGAAGGGAGTCCGTTGTCGTTGCGTTACCATGCGAATTAATCACGACTCCAGCAGAGCGCGACAAGCTGTATCAATTAAAATAAGCGTAGATCTGATGTGGATGCCTTATAGGTGCGTAAGAACGGAACCGTGTTTGGAGTGTTGAGACACCATGCTGCTGCTTTGGTTCTGCTGAGGCACCTCCGTTTCCCTTAAGAAACGAACGCAACTGGCCTGAGGATGCGGAACACTTTTAAAAAAGGGAAAGGCTCTAAGCCCACGTGAATAAAGGGTGGTGGTGTGAGAATCATGGGAGTGGGGCTCTGTGGTAGCACCAAGCAACAAGCTGGTATGTGCACATGTTCCCGAGGATGTAGGCATCTGCATTCACGTCGCATGCCTTCATGTTTTCGTCGACTTAACCTAAGCTGGAGGCTGTTCAAATGGAGTGGTCCACTGCACAGAGCATGGACCTAGTGTGTGGGCTAGGTTTGCGTGGAGAGGAGATCGCAGCTCCGCACTTCTCGTTCAAGACCGCTATTCATGCTGTGAGTGAGAGGGTAGGGGCATTGACAGTGTGAGGCTATGTTCAGACTACCGATTGCGAGTTTTTACTGCGTGTCTTTACTTTGAACATGACGCCAGTCCTTGGACTGATTTTTCAGACTTAATTTACTTATAATGCGGTGACAACAACCAACTATCGAAGCTTCTAGCAAGGGAAGTGATAACAAAGACGCAGCGTGCGCAGAAATGAATCCCAGCTTGTGCTCCGGCGGCTGAAGGTCATTGCGACGCGGTGAATGACGTTGAAAGCTGCAGCATAGTAAAGCTTTGGCTCTAAAACGAAAGAAAAGACGCTGTCTCGCGCGGTATAGCTATAAGTCAGGTGGTTTAAACCGCAGAGATACGGTGAGCTCCGCCCTTTGGACGTTTTGCTAGGAGAGAAGTAGCGAGAGAGAAACTGCCGCTGGCGGCGGCTGCCCGCATGCGGCGCGTTGGCGACGCGGCCCCATACCGCAGCTGCATTGGCTACGACCCATCGTTCGGCGGTTTGGGCAGCCCAGCTGGCTGGATCGGGTAACCGTGCACCTCCGCCATCTTCCCGACAAGGTCTACGAATGCGCAGCAATTCTATGTGGACTGAACCAGAAAAGCCGTAAGTTCATATGTGAGGTCTTGTGTGTCACAGCAACAGCGCCTGAGCCAGCTGAATTGATGATTATTTCTAAGAAAGAAAAACTTTGCTGGCATTGAGATTCGAACACGGCTCGCTTAGATTTGGTTGCAGGCATTTCACACCGTACAGAGGTTCGTCCTCGAAAGTGACCCATAACTATTGCGCGTCTATCGCCTCTCGTAACCATGGTAACGCTGGAATTACAGCAACCATACCGTAGCAACCATAACGCCGCAATTGCTCACGTTTCTGTCACTTGAGCTGGTGGTCAAGTGACAGGAACACGTGCGGTTACGTCATCAGTACAGCCTGCACCACCGTTCGAAGGAGTTCACTTCACGCGGTGGGAGTGATTACGTGGCGGAGAGGGGCGCAGTCACTCGCTGCATACCTGCGGATGCCATGCGATCATTCCCTGAACTTGTTCCCCCATCCGCGCTGGCGTTACTACAATGGCGCCGAGACGATCGCTACCACTCACTGCTGGACAAAGAAGATGCAGACGCAGAATAAAGACGCAGCGACAGCGAGCGTGCCGTCGGCAAATAGTAAGGAACTGAAGGAGGCACAAAGTGCCACTGCCTCTATCAACGATGACGGAAAGAGGAACGGTGGCGTTCTAATAAAGTCAGGTAGCGACGCTAAAGGGAAAGCCGCAATGCAGGACAAGAACGGCAAATACAAGCGCGGGATACTGAACATGATCGTGACCAGAGAGCACCCTTGCATGAGGATGGAGCACGAATCCCACAGAAGGGAAGATAGTGCCGATCGTCGCAGGCAACAAAGCTCAACTGGACGGTGCCTGCGACGCAGAATGCCACCGAACACTAACCCTTGCGCTGTCGCCGATTTTATAGTAAAGTTTACTTTCTCTCCTTCTCTCTCTCTTTCTCAAAAACGAAGCCACGCGGAAAAGCTTGAAAACATTACCGAGAGCGCTCAACTCAAAGATTCACTCACCTGCATTTACTGAATATTAATGTTTCAGCATTCATAAGTCATGAAAAAGGAAAATAATAAAACTTTAAAACTAATTGCTGTTGTCATTGATTACTGTATGAAACCTTCTTTACGTAATGCCCTCTAGGCCCTTAATGTAAATAAATAAATAAATAAATAATAACTGCTTAGGTGTGTCATAGCTGTGTTCGCGCGTTTTACTATTGATTTTCCTCAGGAAAAAATGACTAGTCACTTAAAATGAATGACTGAATGAATAAAACTTTATAAACATAAGAATGACGACTCGACCTGAGTGGGGTCGGGTGGGGAGGGTGGTGTCAAATATGTCTGGATAAGTTTACATTCTCAGATGGACGCCAGTGGCAAAAGCAAAGTCCCACAAGGAGGCAAACACCTGCTTGGCAGTCGTCACTTAAAAAAAAGTACTTACGTCAGAAAGATATTCTGAATACATTGTCTCGAGAATTACATTGTTCTGCTGATTACAAACTCATAGTGTCTGCCAATTTTTTTTTCCCATCCGTACAAAAATAAATATGATTCCTCTGAAATATTTATACAGTTTTCCCCCGGCTTTGGGATAAAAGTGACTGCTAAAGTAACTTAAGCTAAAGGGACATCAGCTGCTCCCGAATCTTCTTATTCCGTATGCGTAGGGAGAGGTCAAATGGGAGTGAAATAGTTCATTATAATGAGAATTGGCATGGTAAAAACTAAAAAGGTGTAACTTGTCTCGCACACCTCCCATGGGCCATCATGCCGTTTAATTGTGACTCGCACCTAGAAGGCGGAAATACCTAAACGTTAAGCGAGTTCGGCATGTTTGATGAATATTTTGAGCAGTGGCTAAACCTTGTCACTCACATTCGAGCCCCTAACCGAAACCACATGGTCTGAGCGGCAACGCGACAATAGCCGTAATCTGGAACGCGTTTACCCGCGTAGCACAGACCCGCCACTGGCTTCTACACATTCTGCGCTGCTCTGTTCGGGATGCTGCCAGTGAAGGGTTGAACCGGCGCCGCGCATTTAATCGGCACCGGTATGCCACGTTGTGAAAGGCGGATATTTTCGCGAGAATCTCTGCAGTTGCAGTCCGTGCCAACTGGCGGGGCTGGCGCGGACTTGAGCCACCCAAGCGAACGCCGAAGCAAATTGGCCGCCAGTCACGCGCGACTCGGTCGAGGAGCCGCTCTCGCATGCCTGCGCCGAGAGCGAACGCGATCGGCGCGGGAGGAAAGCGCCGATCGGGCAGGCCGGCTCGCCCGCACGCTCGGCGGGCCTTCCCTCATCCCGGAGGAGCCCGGTGTGCTTCGCGAGCGCTGCTCCCGGACTCGGTGGAGGGCGAAGAAGGCGGCGGCGGCGTCGATTTGCGGCCTGCCTGCCTCAATTAGTGCACGTTCGAGGCACACGCGCCAGAGGCACGTCCCGGATCAATTAGCCACAGAATCACGTTCCGCTCGGAGGAAACGAGATTGACGCCGTGCCGGGGATCGGCGGCGCCCTTCGCCCGCCGCGGGCTCCTGTCGGGCACCGCGCTGACCCGTACGGCAAACAGCGCGGGCCCGCTGGGCGGCTTCCTTGGCTCCGCGGGCGACGGGGCGAATGACGCAAGGTCACGTAGGGGCGTTTCTGGGATGACGTATGGGGCTCCGTGGCTGCTTGGTGGATTAATCATTTTCATCTCTTTTAACCCAATTTTCTCGTTTAGGCGCGTCGTTTATTAATTATAGTTTCGCCAGCAGCAGGAGAACGATGACCCTGCCAACCCGCAATTTGAAGCGTTCCCCTTACTCTGCACTAATATAGCCTCGCTTATTCTTTCCCTAATGTCTAGCTTTCCCAATTAGTCTCTCCCTCTGCTTCAAACGCCATGAACCGCAGGTCTTTCTAGATTTGTTATCTTTATTTTTCTGTTTAAACCTGCAGTAAGCTTATTGATTGGGCGCCTAAGGTGTGACGAAAAGTGTACATCGTTGTTTCACCTAAGCGCTCTTTATGGGTTGTGAATGCGAGAGCATTAATGTAGGCTTGAACGTTTGAGACACCGCGCTTCCGGCTCGCGCTTGGTGGCAGAAAAAATCGTGCGACAGTTTAAACATACGTGAAAGGCATAATCCGAGCGCATTCCGTTCTTTTCTTCTCACTATCTTCAGTCGCGCAGACACGCGCGTCCGTGCCTAATTTTTTCTTCCTGTGCTTATTATTGCCGAAATGAGGGGGCGTACCTGTGTTGCAACAATAAAGATTGCGAAAAGTGAACACGGCGCAGGCGAAATCGCTGTCATCGTTTGGCGATGAACGGATGAGGCGGCTGATTAACGGCGGAAATATGTCTGTTGTATTTGCCGGAACAGCTTAGCAGACGACTCTCGCACTGGCGTGATCGTTCTGCGCATACAACTACTTCGCTCAATTTTCGCTTTCCAGCCTAATAAGGCACGGGACCGCTTGCCTGTCGATTTTGTTTAAAAAGTGGCTGGCTGTCTTACCTGAACAGCACCTGAACAGGGAAAGGAACTAAACAGAAACCGCTCAGTCTGAGTGGCGGAATTCTCAGTAAACTGGAACGCGTTTATCTACGTCATCATCTCAGAGTGGCTTCGCCACTTCTACCATCGTGCGTGTGGCATTCCCATGGGCGTAACCCAACCTTGCGGGCTCCAGTGAACACTCGCAGTGCAACGAAAAAATCTATATTTGAATCAACTTCCCTGCCCTTACTCCCATATCCCAGGACAGGGCCTATTGGCCTCCTTCCAACAGTAAAGTCATCCGTCCTTATTCGGCAACTGAACTTGAACCCTTTTCCTTAAGGTAGTGTCGATTATCACGGCAACCGTGAGAATCACCGTCAGAAATTTCTTACGGCAGTCGCATCTGATTGGCTGAACACGCCACCCGAACATTCTCTGGAACAAATATTCCCTGAAGTATTGGTTCTACAGCTGTTCCTGTGGCGCTGTGGTATAGCACTTGCTTTTGAACCCGAATGCCCACGTTCGAGTCCGGCATTGATGGAGTTTTCGTTTTTTAAGCTTTCGGAATTTTCGAAGTTTTCGCTCATCGTGATTTTGCTTTTTTTTTATTCTGGTTATTTCTATATCAAGAGATTGAAGCACAGCGCTTCTAGAATGCGTTGGATTAGGTTTAATATAGGTTGTGCTCTGTGTCATTGGGCTGGGTTAGGCTAGGTTTGTTGCAGTTGGGCTGGATTTGGGTAGGTTATGATACGTTTGGTTACGTTCGGTGAGGCCAGGTTATGTTAGGTTACGTTGGGAGGTAATATTATTCAGGGATTTTTAGGCCAGCCACCTTTTATGGGAGCCGCCGTGAGAATTTTCCAAAGGTAATTCTCACGACTGCCGTGAGATTAGACGCAGCCTATCTTTAATTAGAAGGCATGAAATAGCCCACTGAGCAGCGAAAGAGAAAAACTATTTATTTGGAATCCAACAAAATTATGGGGCACTTCAGTTGGCTTACGTGGTTTAAAGGCGAAAGGCTCGTGATACGAAACATATCCTTTACTGCTACACCGTATTTGCATCTCTTTGTTTGCTTTCGTTCCTCCGTTTTCTTCTTTTTTTTGCGCGCTCGAATTGCTTCGACAGGCTTCTTTAATCGTTTTAACGTATCTTCCCTCGTTTTCGCTTTTTGTCGTTTGGTGCGAGTCACTTCAACATGCAAACTGGCGACACTTCACACTACAACTTCCCCAGGATCAAGTGTTCTGAGCAGCTGGGGTGCACCTGTTTTACTCACGTGCCTTCACGCTCGCCTGTCACGTGACACGCACTAGGTTTACATTTCTTCTGTCGCTAGAAGCCGGCGGAAGTAGAGTGACGGGAACGCATTGGAATACTACTCTCGAAACCCGGGTAAAAACTTTCCACACAACCTCAAATATGCGTTTTAATTGATTCGTTAGAGCGGCGGGAATTTTCTGTACCGCACAACAACTACAACAACGCCAGTTCTACGCCCATTGGGGCACTTAACCTTTCGTCTTTTCAAATGAAAGCTTAAAGCAGGGGTGAAAAGCAACAATTACGTCTACCATAAATTAAAGATGTAATGAAAGTGTTCGGCGGCGGCAATTTTCTGTACCGGACAACAACTACAACAACGCCAGTTCTACGCCCATTGGGGCACTTAACCTTTCGTCTTTCCAAATGAAAGCTTAAAGCAGGGGTGAAAAGCAATAATTGCGTCTACCATAATTTAAAGATGTAATGAAAGTGTTCGGCGACCGTAATTCACTACCTTAATTTATTGTCAAATTAATCTTCTAAATCTACTTTGCAACACGAAGCAATAGGAATTTATTCTACGGAGTAATTAATATGTACTCAATTACGTTTTTTTTGGCAACGTAGTGGTATTGGAATATGATGACGTCCACGCTGGTTGAATGAATTCAATGACAGCATGATTACTTGACTCCGCAGAAGCTTTTTTTTTTCCCACGTTTAATAAATACGTCACTGGCAAGCTCCGAGACGGAACCATAATACCCGTCGACGTTGGACGCCATGAATTTTTGCTTAGCAGAAAGGTATGTTCCCGACACGAATAATTAGGCCATTTGGGAGGCCAGCTTTTCTCCGTAGGCGCGTAAAAGTAAGAAAAAAACCAAAGGGGGCAGCAAAGAAAAAGCTATCAAAGGAGTCCGTAAACGCTTTCCCAGACAGGAAACTTCTTAGCCACGTCGTCATCATTTATGGTACTTAAGGCGACGGCGGATGGGAAAGGCGGGAACAAGGCAAACAAAATCGCGCGCAATTTGAGCAAGACTCGAGCGTGCGTACATAGGCGCGTCCTCTTGTGTGCTGAGCCGCGCAGCTTTCTTGAGTGAGAGAGACCCGCCACGTCGTATATACACGCGTTGTAGTGGCGCGGCCGCGCCGACGCATTATGGCCGGATCAAACTGCAGCACCATTACCAGGTCGCCGAAGCGGCTGGAAGGACGGGAGAAGCGGAGCACGGAGAAAAGAAGGGGAGCAAGTCGGGAAATAGCGGTACGCCGGGCCCCTTCTCGCGGCGAGAAGCCAACGGGATAGGAGAGGGGTACGGCTAACGGGCGGTTACCTAACAGGCAAAGCGGCATCACGCACGACAGATTGGCCGCTCGAACATGTTCGCAAACGGAGAAAGTAAACGAGAAGGTGGGGGGCAAAGCCAATAATAAAGACACTGCAACGGCAAAGAGGAGGGCGGCCTTATTGTCCATTGTCTCGGACCCGCCGAGCCAGCGTGCGGCCGGCCCTCTTCCCCTTTTCCGAGTGGAGCTCATAATCTATAACGCCCGAGAGCCGAAGCCATTTGTCTCTTGCCGGATCGCGCGCGGACGCGGTGTGTACGCTGAGGAAGACTTGAGGAGCGGCGCTCGGCTGCGGAGAAGTCGGCGCTGTCCGCCTCCGCCAGATGCGTCAGCGGCGAAGGTGCTGTGCGGGCGGCGTCTCTAAGTGGCGCCAACATAGCGGGAACATACGCTCGGCTCAGTTTATTTTGCACCTCTGGCGTAGCATGTCTGTTCTTAGGTGCGCTCCCGATGTTATTACCAGGACCGGGTGACCTAAAACGTCGACAGTAGGTGACAGCGCCCGCGTTATACGTTATTTTAAATACCGACGCAGGCAATGGTGGCGCTTTTATGATAAGATTTGTGTCAGACACCAGTTATTAATCCGAAAGTGTTAAATGGCCAATTGAGCGAGAAAGCCAGCGTCAGAAGCCGAAAACTGTTCCCCCGCGGCTCTCATAGCACGAGCTTCGCTGTAATTAAGCCACAAGGACTGCGCTGCCAGAAAACACCGGATTTGCGCAAAGCGACGTAGAAAGCACAGGGTGAATCTGTAGCTGTGAGCGCGATGTTCGGCGGCAGCGACACATCATGTCAAGGGAGCGCTCCTCCGACCTCAGCCAGCAGTGCAACAGTCAACGAAAAACAATACGGAGCACTCAGCGGCGTTCAATGGGTCATTACGTTAATGCTCCTGACGACATCGCATTTTGAGGAGTGTGCTCGCTCATGAAGGAAACGGCAGTTGACCGAGAAGCCGCAATGAAGCTAGTGTGTTTCGGTTACCTATCGTTTCTCTTGCTAATATTATATATCTCTGCCAGCTTTTTTGCCTATATGACCAGCTTTCGCTGATAGATTTGCGGTCATGCTTTTAGACTTTTAACATCCAGTGTGGAAATCCCCATAAAAGTCACGCCTTAAAAGAGAGGCCGCAAAGGTACTTAATGGACGTGCATTTAGCCGTAAGTGAAATAAAAGGACAGGTAACATCGCAATTGTAAATTATTCATGGAATAAAAGACTATAGGCTGCAAGAAATTTCTAATGAACATCCGGCGATTGGCAAAACAATACAGGTGATCATACGTGATATCAATGCAAGGGGATACGACGCACAGCTAAAAATGTTGACGTATACGGCTATGTGAATATCGTGATAATTCTCCGAAGAATGTTCATTTTTTCGTAGGGGCTGCGAAGGAAAGTTTGACATCCACCTGAATGCAACCATACTTTTACAATGGAAAGCTATACAGCTTCCTCAGAAACTTCACAGTTGAAGAAAAATTCGTCCTGGTCCAGGATTCGAACCCGGGACCGCCGCTTAACCGGAGCAGTCGCTCTACCAACAGAGCTAACCAGGAGGCTAGTTGTTTGTAGCGGCGTGAGAACGAATTGATCAACAACTCGAAGTAAAGTACAGGTGTTAATCGACCAAATTTAGGGTCAATCCCCCAAGGTGGAGTAAGTTTCTGCGAGGGAAAGTTTGACATTCGCCTGAATGCACACATACGGCTACAAAGGAAAGCTATACAGCTTCCTCAGAAACTTCGCAGTTGAATAAAAATTCGTCCTGGTCGTATGGCTGCATTCAGGTGGATGTAAAACTTTCCCTCGGAGAAACTTACTCCATCTTGGGGGATTTCCCCTTAATTTGGTCGATCTTCTCGTACGGTACGTCCAGAAGCTGTCACTCGTTCATCCCAACACAGGCATGTTGCCATTTGTGCATATGTGGGTCTGTCTGGCATATTACCCGTTATGTTTGTGTGTAAAATGCTGGCCTTGCCATTCCTGATCAATCCCCCGTGCAAATATGCGCAGTTTATGTTTGGTACAGTGTCTGAAACAGCAACGGCGTGTGCTTTTGGTTTTCCTTTTACTAGATGCAACAAAATCCACAAGCCTGTATATATTTTTAATCCCGACTCCGCGAATACAATGCCAGTCGTTATACCCTTTCATCAGTGAAGACTCATTATACAGTAAGGTGTGGGATTCCCGCCTCCTAGGAAATAAAGAGAGAGAGAGAGAAAAGCCTTTATTGGTAAGGAAGGCGTTAGGCCTGTTGGGGAACGAGTAAAGACTGCGCTCGATCTCCAGAAGCGTGGAACCAGCAGCTGCATTTTTAAAGCAAAGCCTCACAAACCTAGTCGAGTCAAGTTTGGCCGCCGCCTTCATTTGACCGCAGCTGCGCCGTAGCCTTGGCAACGCATCATGTGACTCGCCGCGCCGAGCTCCGCCACCGCCGACCAGACGATTGCACTCTCCGCAGCTGGGTCGCCGCCTGACCACGTGAGTGCACTCCGTAGGCCTAATGTTTGGGTTTGGGGTGCACGGCGCGAATCAGTCTGGCCTACCAGCTGCTTGGCTTACAGTGAGCAATTTTGTGAGTGGGTGCTGGTTTGAGGTGTTGAGGTGTTCAACCCAAGATGTAACGTTAAACCTAACATCCTAAACCTCAAAATTGGAGGTTAGGGCTAAAGTCTTGCGGCTAACATACTTTCGGTACGCAGGGCAACGCCATTCTCATCCGACGTCGGCCTGTGGGTAACGGCTGTCGATGTTCACCTCACAACATGACGTTCGGCCTATTTACGCCGCGTTGTCACACGCCTGAGTCACCTCCCCTCTCTGCTGCACATCAACCTTCAGCGGAGGGGGCGTGACGGAGCTGTCGACAAGCTTTGCAGGTAAGCGTTTTATTTTGCTACACGTCCCCCATAATCGTCATCATCGTCAGAGAAAGGTGGCTTTACTGCAGGGCGTATTCGCGTTACAGACGCCATCAGCGAGAACACTGAAGCTTCGCTTTAACAATTACAGCTACATCAAATGTTAACCAAGGGAAACCTAGACTTAACCAGAATAAACCAAGCTTTCGCTTTGCATATCCAGGGTTAGATAAGCCGAAGCGATTTTTTAGTCCACACTCCTGCCCTGCCTTACTTGATTTCGCGGATAGAAGATGAAATCTTAGCGACGGCGCCGCAGTTACTGGAAGGACAGCAGAACTGCTGGAGGAGCAGGGGGAGCAGTGGGAGATGATGGGGTGGTAGGGGGAGAGACGCGGCAATGTGGAGGCATGACGTTCGGCCGAACGTTAGAATATGAGGTCTAGATGTCTAACTTGGTCTGAATTTTCCTGCGGCTGGACGTGCAATGATTTTAAGGTTGCTTGGCAGGTCATGGCTGCCGAACGTTAAGCCTAACATCGGCAACTGACCAATGCTTTTAGTCATAGCATCAGAAAGAGAAAAGAAAACGACATTGCAGGAAACACAGGATTAATATGACGCTTTCGCACCCACATCTAAGCCACACAAGCGCAAATATCGTCCGCAAACCTGACCGGTAGTACATAACGGTAGTGTATCAATTTTGCTCACCGACAGTTGCAGATACGCGCAGAGGAGTATATAGCACAATGCTTTATATAGCACAAAATGATCCATAAATCGATCGATCGATTGATCGATCGATCAATCAATCAATCAATCAATCAATCAATCAATCAATCAATCAATCAATCAATCAATCAATCAATCAGAGTGCAAGGATTAGGAGGGTCACCCGCAAAAAGTCTGTGGGCGTACTTTGAATCCTGTGTGCGCACTGTGAAATGCAGCAAAGCGGGCGGTGGTTTACTAGACAACTCTTTTTGAGCAGAAATGTGAGCCGCTTTTGCACAATGTTATGGCGTTGGTGTAGCCATAGCGTCTGTCAGTGACAGAAAGACGTGATGTGCGCTGGTCGGAGTCAAGTGCAGGGTACGCATTGCCGTGGTGATAGCGATGAACAGAGCTCTTCGATGTAGGCAGTTGCGAAACTCTGTCTCAAAAAACGGCCAGCACCTAGACCCCCCCCCCTCCTTTGGATAGTGCGGCTACCGCGCGCACTATCAAAAAAAAAAAAAAAACTAAATAAAATTTAACCTTAAATTTTGTTTTAAATGTGCATAATGTTTTATTTTTGTACTTCCTTAAGTTATTCATTGCTTTCCTAACTGCGGTTTTTTGTGGAGAATGTTTCTGCGTCTGCGAAACTGCCTCGGCGGGTTGGCGCTTGTGCGAACACTCCGGCACGACATAGGTCCTACCTGAAGTACTAAATTTGCAGTTATCGCTCGGCCTACATCACACTGTATGCCAAAACTAATACAGTAGCTGATCAAAAACTCTAAATAATCCTTTCAATCTTGCGTCAGGCCTTCGAAGCGAATTTTTAACTCTTTTGCCTCCTGAAGACCGCAGATGACGCGCAGCAGACGACACTGCGCAGGCGACAACGCATCTTGTTGAGCACACATGCGAAATTTTTTACTTCTCTTGGTTCAAATGCATATAAAACACTTTTGTGATTGAACACCTTGGGCTTCTTTGGCACAAAAAATTTACGTAAGCACCCAAATACCATTTTTCGGCCAGCTCGTCCAGCGGGGAACCACGGTGTATAGTTTATTTTGTCACCAACAGATGGCGCCACTTTTTGATGCGTGGGGCCTATGGGAAGTTTCGCAACTTCTACATCAAGTAACTCTGAGCGATGAATAGGCGAACACGCACACATGGTTCAGAAAGTAAGGCGGTGGACGCATGCCGAAAAAAAATGTAATATACCTATTTGGTACATTAGTGGAAGCAATCGCTGTAAAAATTCTCCGCAGTAGTAGACAGGAAGTAACAGTTATCGCAACGTTGATTATATTACACAATAAGCCGTTAAGGCCATTTACGATAAAGAATAGTTTGTCTGACATTACTCTCCTGAAGCCTCACGTAGATCGGAGCACTCCATTAAGCGTTGACGTAGATCATCGTTAAGCGTTGACATTCCCTCAATGACGGCGCCCAATTTTCGCTAAAAGCATTCTTACCAATACAACAGGCAGGAAGCTCCGAAGCAAGAGTTTTCTGTGGTCGAAATCTATGCAAACGTCGAAAAAGAATTAATTCAAAGCCCCGAACGTCGCCCGAGGCGAGGCACGCCATACCGGGCGAAAACATTACAGGCACAATTTAATCTGGCGCCCATCCCGAAAAACAAAAAAAGAAAGCCGACCATACAGTACAAAAAGAAGAATATATGGCACCGCAAAGTGCTAACACAGGAAGAAAAAAAAAACGAAAACCCACCAGGGCGGCTGACTACGAAGGCCCAAACTTCCAATCGCTAAACTTTTCACCCATCATATGGTGGCGCGTTTAGGGGCAATCGCGGAACAAGAAAGAGGAGCTTCATCGCGAAACAGCATGCAATCTGCCGGTTTTTTTTTTCCCGCGACAGTGACGAGGTGCTGGAGTATCATCATTACGCCGCCATTCACTTTTCCAGAAAGGGATGGTCCGAAACGACGCGAAATCAAACGTCACAACCGTGACAACAAAGCAAACAGAGAAGCTGGTGTGCAAGAGAACGCCGAAGAACCAAAAGCGGCAAAGTCGTGTGCGGCGAACTAGGGCAGCCGCTGCGGGGAGAGTGAAATGGGAACAGTGCGGGAACGTCGTGATGGCAGTCGTTTTCAGCGTCGGCGGGGCGGGACTTCCAGTCTGTCTTTTTTCCCCCGTTCTGTCTTACGCCTTCATTACTGTATTTCTTTCTCCTTCAAACTCTATGCGCGCTCGTCTCCCCAGGGAGCAATATTTATTCATTAATGCGATTTCTTCCTTCCGGCTGCCAGCGTAACCGGCGGCTGCAACCGAATGTCGGAAGAGGGACGAATCGTCTCCTGGGTTCTTTTTTAAAATTCTTGCTCGATTGCTTCTCTTCTTTACTGCTCAGATGGCTCGTTTTTTTTTCTCTACAGCTTTGATTGCTGCGAGAGTAAGGGTAGCAGTAGCAGACTCATTCGCTAACTCGCTCTGTTTAATACGAGAGCCTTCTCCAAAATGGCATTACCCCGGACAGTAACGCTGTTAGCCTTCGCGGCGGTCTCGTGCGCTCGGCCCCGTAAGAAGATTGAGCTGCGAGATTCGTTCACTTCGCTGGGCCCATATTGGAGCGTCGTAGAGATGTGCGCTCGCGTACGTACGCTCTCGCAACGTCCCCTTTTCTTCCTCGTCTGTCTCTGCCTTCGGTGCCCGTGCTCGCCCGTCGAAAGGGCCACGGGAACCGGAGATAAAATGAGAGAGTAAGGGCGGGAACCAAATGACGTCCATTGACTCGTGTCCACCCTTTCCCCCCCGCCTTCGGATACCGGTCGTTCATAAATCTGGCCGGGGCGAGATCGCGAGTGCATTAAATGTGCATTTGCCCGGCCGAGCCTGTTTGACCTACGGTGTTCGTGGGTTGTCGCCCTGGCGCGAAATCACAGCTTTGTTGGAAAAAGCAGCCACTTTACAGTAGTTCGTGCTATTCTCACATTTGATCCGAAAGCTTCTTTTTGGAGAGAGAAAGAGAGAGTAGGAAGAAGAGGGTGTATACTGGAGATGTGTCTTTTTCCCGTAAAATGACGAGAAGATACGCATAGTTGTCTCGAAACAGAGGTAGACATCTTTCGTGAAAACATGACTCAAGTTTCTGCCCACTACAGACATCGTATTTTATAGCTTAGCTGGTTGCACTGGCGCCCGCAGGGGGGTGAGTGGATGTTACGCGGTTGCCAAAACCACGGGAATTTTTAAGGGAGGAGGGTGTAGAGGGAACGCACAACGTCTAACTAACTCTGCCTATCATTAAATAAAGATTACTGGTAGATATTTCTACTTCGCGAATTACGCAGAGTAAGCTTACGCGTCTTAGATGTTTGCTCTCTTTACCACAATCGGCTGTTTTGCATAAACAGAGTCCTCAAGAAACATAAGTATACATGAATCGATAGGAAGGTCGTGTAGAGCACGCTCACGGCGTTTCAGTGTTTATATTTATTTATTACTTATCCTTGGTTTAGAGAGATAAGGAGAATACGGGTTCATTAAAGAAAGCAGTGGTGATTTAGCCGTCACTCGGTGAAATGGGTTGGCATCAGTAGTCTTGGGCCTTGACTGCAGCCTTGCACAGGCAGCCAGAGAGATTTCATCAGAGATCATCAGCGGGCCCTCTCAGTGCTCAGTAAAGGTCTTGGAATTGGGGGCGAAACATGGGGGGTGTTGGCATGCCCGTACCATGTGTTCGCGTTCTTTTTCGTTCTCCGTTTATTTTCTCCTACATCTTTTCTAAGGTACAGTGCACTCCCGAAATGAAATATTGCGTACTTCACTGTCGGCTTTCTGCTTAGGTGGCTTCGGGGCAGTATGCACTTAAGAGGGAAACCGTCTATGACTGACTACCTGAAGATATGCTCGGGGGAAAAAGTGCCACAGCTGTTATACATTGCGGGATTCCCAATGCGGGCTTACTGGACAGAACTGGACAGACAAACACAGGCGGCATCCATGGTGCTTGGTCATAACAGCGGAGCTGGTTAACCCGGCCCTAAGTTGTCAACGCGAACAGAAAAAACTAAGCCGCCTGTAAAGGGTGCACCACCGCAAATATAGTCTTATAACGGTGAAGCCGGCTTTCGCGCCTGCTCGAGTGTCAGCACAAGTGAGCGTTCGTTCGCTCGCTCGTTCGACCACTCGTTCGTTCGTTCGTTCGCACACCCGCTCGCCCGCCCGCCCGTCCGTCCGTCCGTCCGTCCGTCCGTCCGTCCGTCCTTCCCTCCTTCCTTCCATCCTTCCTTGCTTCCTTCCTTCCTTCCTTCCTTCCTTCCTTCCTTCCTTCCTTCCTTCCTTCCTTCCTTCCTTCCTTACGGTGAGCCTAGTCCGGTAACGTGCCAGCATGGTCCAGTTTTGGAGAAATGTGAAAGCCGGGCCTGCAGTCATAAAGAACAGTGTGCTAAATCTTCAACTAGCGTTCCGGAGCGGTGTCTTTTCATACGTCAGCACCGTATGATGAAAGCCAAGCTGTAAGCAGGGTGCAAACAGGTCGGAAGCCAAGTTTCACCCAGGCCCATCGTCTGCTAGGCTGTTTCTTCCTAAGGACATCATAAGAGTGAAAAATCGCGGCTTGCGCATGCTAGTTAAATATTAGGCTGATGGAACATTTAGCGGAAAGTTCGGAAATCCATGTGACGTGCAGCAGCCGGGTCTCCCACAAAGGGAGAGGGCCCGCCAGCTATGGTGTTTCTCCAGCCTTGTACAGCTAGTGCAAGCTGCGCCATTTCTTATTTTTTCAGTACAGCGTGTTAGTAGTATATGAATGCAGGATTTATTTATTTTTTTTGCTTTTCGGGTGTCAACTGCAAAATTTGATATAACCAAGGGAATCATGTGGTGGTGTACCTTAATGTGATTGCTTAATCATAGACAATCCGGGACGAAATTTACTTGTGAAGAAAACCTATTGTTTAGTAACAGAAATTTCCCACGGTTGAGAGGTCACACCGGAAAGTAGTTGTGAGAATTGATGGTACGCAGTGAGTGAGTGAGTGAGTGAGTGAGTGAGTGAGTGAGTGAGTGAGTGAGTGAGTGAGTGAGTGAGTGAGTGAGTGAGTGAGTGAGTGATGGTTACGCGATGGTGACAACGAGCGCTTTGCATGGCGCAAGGTAGAGGTGCCGTCATAAGTAATTGGGACAAGGATTTCTAAATATCACGAATGGTTTGTCTTACTGCCTTGATGACAGCCATTACCGGTTTACAGGAAGCTTTTTCTATCAGTGAGAATTTCTTTAAACGCACACCAATACAGTCAGGCAGTCCCGAAGAAGACATTTATGTAAATTTACGAGACTGTCTTCCAAGTACTTGTGACGGCAGATGTACGTAGATCGCTTTTCGCGACGGGTGATCTCCACAAGGGCGTTCTCATTAGCTGGTTTTATCATGAAATATAAGTTATGCCTGGTTCAAAAAAAAAGATGCATGTGTTCGTGTGTGCGTTCCTGCTCATGCATGCGTGCACGTGCACCGAAGCGACACCAATTATTCGGATGAGGTTTTTTTAGTCTTCCGAGTAAAAGTATATTCTGCTGCTACTGCCAGCAGCTAGTCGCCGAAAATTGTGTAGATATTTAGTATAGCCTTCTTGAGAAGTTTAAAGCTTGCTAATCTACCCCGTAACTCTACTCAGGGTTATTCGCATACGAAAATTCTTGTTTCGCGGGAACATTATTGACATCTACTGGAGGTGTTCCTTATGCATAGCAATTATTGAGTGCCCGAGGAAGATGCAGCTTATATAAACTGAACAAGCTGAGCGATCTTTACACCAGGGCTACCCCGAACACCTCCCTGTGTCTGCCTTATAGTACATCCAGCCGCTGCTCGTTCTTGTCAAGGGGTTTTGCGGCAGGGTGTTTTCCAGATTCCCTACTGGTCTCAGTGTCGAGTGCTTTCACGAGGTTTCGCCGAAAAGGGGGTCTGTTATCTTTTCCGCCAATACCCCGCGATTGTATGCGCCGTAAATGTGTGGTACGTTCACCCGTAGCAACACCGGGGAGATTTCCATCGGTAATCCATCTGAAAGGTTCCTCTGTCGCCTTGCTTCCCTGCACTGAGTATAGCTGGTAGATCAGGGGGAGGGTGCACGAGGCATATTAGCGTAACATAGTCGTTGTGGATATACAGTGTATTAACCCTGGTTGCGCGCCTGCGAGCTGGCGATGTAGCTGGGAAACAGGGAGGGGAGATGCTCATAGCGTAAAGGTGGATAAGGAGAAGCAGAGGCAAATCAAAAGCTGTAACAACTGAAACAACAAAACCAGAGTAGAAACAAACAAACAAAGGACAAGGAATGAGACGCGGTTCTCGCGGGAAAAGAGTTGGCCGCCCTGCCCGGGGTTCCCAACAAGGCGGCTTTCCGGTCGCCCGTCGAGCAAACACCGTGGCGCAGCGGCGCCCGAGGAGCGGCCACGAATGCGCGTCCCGATGTCGCGGCTCGGTCAAGCGCGTCCTCGGAGCGCCGAATGCGCAGCCGGCCGCGCCTGAGCGTGACGCCTTGGCGCACACGAGCGCTCGCGACTATGAATCACGCGCCAAAAAACGGCCCGCCACCGCCATGGCCGCCGCCGCCGTTGATGCCACCCCGTGCGAGAGGCCGCCAGTCGGGCCCTGCCGGACACAGAATAGGCACCATCTCTCTCCATCTCCCTCTCCCCATCCTCTCTGCATTTTCTCTCTACTGCTGGCGTTTTTCTTGCTTGCTCTCCCGCTCGCCCACTGCTGCTGATGCTGCTCAACTCAGCGTCGCTATGCCGTCCACGTGGTTTCCTATACGTCTGCGCCGTACAAAATGACACAACGCGTGAGAGCGCGTGGACCCTGGGAGGCTTTCAATTACAGCCGAGTGCTTTTTCCTGTCTGAAGCCAAGTCCAATCTGGCGCGTAAGGTATTCCGCCTCGCGTCGCGCTACGCATAAACACCGACCGCGGCGGCCACCCACAGTGGTGAGCCAGCGCCGAACAGACAGAAAGGACAAAAGCTGCCAAGAAAAGCAGAAACAATTGGAGCGAAAAATAGACTGCCGCGCATCCGCATTCTGCGCACAGGAAGGTCGATTGGAATGAACGAGAAAAAAAGCTAAGAACGAACCGACGACGGTCTCTCCAGTGTTCTCGGTGGACTGTATGCCTCGGGAGATTTGTAACACAGAGGCAGGTCAAGACAGCCGCCTAAGTGACTCCTCGTGTGGGATCTCGGCATTTGGAACTGCGCCGCCGCTGGAGTATTGGGTCTGGCCATGCTGCGGTCACGTATTTAGGAATAAAAGAAGGGCAACCACGTTAATACTTTACATAAGCTCGCGAAAGCAAAGCAAATTTTTATACATGCGCGCGCGCGCTCGGGGTCCGGCATGCGCGCAGGCCTGCAGGCGGGAAAGATTTCACCTGTCACGCACGTGAAATCCAAATACCCCATAAATAACTGACGCCTGTCTCAGCATAAACGTGGTCGTGTTATCTAACATTTTCCCAGTAGATCTAAATGGGGCACGGCGCGCAAGGATCACGGAGGGCAAGGTAATTCAAAGCTGCAGTCGAGGTGGAAAAGACTGAAGCAAGAGTTTTCTGCACCGAAGCATCAACAAACCAGCGTAGCTTAGAATAACGCGCAAGATCTTGGGCTGCGCAGCGCTACGACTTAGCCAGTGGCCAGTGAGCCACACTGCCGCGTGAAAAAAGAAACCGAGTGCGATTTTTATGTTTCTATAGAGCTCAATGCCATATGGAGGTTATGGAGTTTAAGGTTATATAGTGACGAAATGGGAGTGCAAAGCGGTATTGCATTGCCAACGAAACACCCTGACATAATGATCGTAATAGTAAAATGGCGAACAGTGCCAAGGAAGTTGTGCGGCATTTGTAGTACTAAATGGTCCCTCAGTTTTTCTTCGGTGTTTTTTGTTAGCTCCGAATGTCAAACAGCTTCCCCTTAGAACGTGGCAGCGCTTCTGTAAGGAAAGCTGTTTTAACACAAGACAGTATACCTTACGAACTTCGCCTCTTACAGCGCTGCTAAGCTGAATTCTACAATAGATTAACTGTTGCAGTTCTTTCTTCACCCCCTACGCATGTACGGTGACTACGCGACAATTTTTTTCGCACTTACTTTGAAAAACGTGTGTCCACTAGTTACACCTATTGCCTCGCTCTGAATGGCATCGGGAAACTTTTTCTAATGGATAGTGTGAAGTTGGCTTAGCCATGCGACTGCACATTTCATCTCCCCCTTTTAAGGGGGTCTCGCATGATCACATTCCTATTGGACTTGCGAATTCATGGCCCAGAGGCTTAAAAAGCATCGTGCACCAATACGAAAAGGTTTACGAATTCGTAGGAATGTTGCTGACGGCCCAGTTTGCTTCTTTTAGATATATATCACTTCTTTACTGAGATAAAAAACAAACAAAACCACATTTTGGTTTATCCAGTTTTCACTGCATGGCCCGGGCTGTCTAGGAAGCGAGAGGTTTATTTTTTTATTTCAGTACAGAAGTGACGCACCTCTAAAATAACCAGACTAGGCCGTTGTGAACATTTATATGTATCTGTGAAGCTTTTCGTATTGGTGTACGATGGCTTGTGAGTCTGTGGGTCCTGAAGTAGCAAGTTTCATAGGAATATTAAGAGGTAGGTAACCCTTAAATGGAACCCGCCGCGGTGGCTCAGTGGCTAAGGCGTTGCGCTGCTGAGCACGAGGTCGCGGGTTCGATTCCCGGCCGCGGCGGTCGCTTTTCTGATGGAGGCGAAAAGCAAAAACGCCCGTGTGTACGAGATTTCGGCGCACGATAAAGATCCCCAGGTGGTCAAAATTAATCCGGAGCCCTCCACTACGGCGCGCCTCATCGCCTGTGTTGCGTCGGTGCGTTAAACCCTACAATCAAATCAAATCAACCCTTAAATGGACCGCCACCAGCCCACTTTTTGCAAAAGTGTGCGGGCGTTCACTGCGGTATTCGTGAGAAGCTTCGCGGAGTTACATGCTGTCTCACTAATTGCTTGCACACCTCTAGAGTTTTACTGCCTCGCTGCTATAAGGGCGAAGTGCGGCTTAAGGTGGTAAAATGCGGCTTTCAATCAATTGTAGCTCAGAACCACGGTGTCCAGAAACTGTACGCATAAATCCCAAAGGGGCACAAAAACGTTACAGAGGACATTTAAGCCTATTTTTGTGAGGTAAGAAGGCGAAATTGTACGAGTGGTTAAACTGCGTCGCGCCATTCCTGTCATATGGTGCGTTCCTATACATCAGGTTCAAACTGCGCGCCTTAGGCAAGCTTGCGCCATCTAGTGAAGCGCCCACAAGACAGAGCCAAACCACGTGCAGGGCGTCATGTTTCTGTGATTCACGTCTAAACTAAAGGTCTTTTCTTTTTTGTTCTAGCCGAAAGCTTTATTTGAGTGTAGGTTCGCGAACGCGCACCCAGCTGGAGTCCTCGAAAAGTATCTTCAAAAGAACGCTTTTAAAAAGCACGTCACTTTCCCCACCGAAGCCGACACCGGGGCCAGCACCTGCCGCACTCAGATCACGTCGTCTAACTACTAGTAGTCGTGTAAACATTTATTTGCCACAAATGCAAAAAAAAAATCTGACGGGGACCCGAGTCGAACCCAGAGACCCGCGGTGAAAGGCGATTGATTTAATCGCCAGTCTACGACAAGGCAGCGCAGAACACGACGTTTGACGTATTTTAAATATGAAAGGCTATGTGCCAAAATGAGTAATAAAAAAGTTCAGAGGATCCCTAAGTGCATTCTTTTAAGCTGAGAAGGCAAAAGCGCGCAATCGATTGAAGTTCAGACGATGAAGGCGCCACTGCGGCCACAGTGGCGCCATTCCCATCATGCGGTGTGTTTCTAAGCCTCAGGTTCAAACGCGAACCGTAAGTAAGCTCTTAGCCTGATTTTAGCCGTATTACCAGCCTTTAGCCGTATTACCAGCCTTAGCCGGACACCGGAAGCTTGTGACGAAAAAGGGTCAATAAATGCTGTTGGAACCGATAATTTAGCGAGAAATTTCAAGCAAATTTGTTTTGTAACGAGAATCAATTGCTGTATTCTTTTTAACATCATTGCGTCGAGGTTAATTTCTTTTGAAAATAAATATTCCATGAACTAAGGGAAATGAGGAGTTAACCGTAATGTCCAGGACTAACGCTTACCCGTATGCTTCTTCACACCAAATCTGGGTGAGCGTGTGTCTAAGTCGGAAAAGTTAAGAAAAGAGCTCAAAAACCACATTAACCAACGTAGCACCGTATGCTTCTTCACACCAAATCTGGGTGAGCGTGTGTCTAAGTCGGAAAAGTTAAGAAAAAAGCTCAAAAACCCCTTTAACCTACGTAGCAAGGCGAAGCAGCAGTTAGAACTGGTTAGCATAATATAGTAAATTTCTTCCTGGAAGCACGTGTTAAAAGCCGTCATAAAAACGCCGTAATCTTAAAAACATACATTTTTATGATGAATAATCCTGGTACTCTTGGTTCCGCAATGATTAATGGTCAGTGGTTAAAATAATTGGGTCGGGAAGATCATTTCATAATGTTACTGCTGTGGTCAGTGCCCTTAAGTTAAATTCTTGGGTGGTTCTGTAAATGCGTTTGAAACACCGCAGATTGTTTAACTTCTTGTACGGGAGTTTCGAGGGAAGTGATGAAAGGGCAGTTTACATACCTGTGAAGTAAACAAATGATAGCAACGGAACAACGTAATTCTGAGGATCGAGAGCGTTATCTTTATTTGAGTTACGCTAAGATGACGGCTGTATTTTTGAGAGATGAAACAGGCAGTACGGTTTTGTATTGCTTCGATTAAAAAAGTTAAGTACTTTTGGTAAGGTGACTAGAAAGATGTATCAAACTTAAGTTGAGGGCGGACATAGGTTAGGTAGGCAAGCTTACGGACATTTGTCGGGCAGTGTTTTAAATTACGGCGTACGTATCCCAGGATTCTGGAGGCTCTGGCACAAGTAATGTCAATGAGCAAGCACCACGAAAGATTGTGCGAGAGATGCACGCCCAGATACTTATATGATGGAGCTAGGGAGAGAGGTCTGTTGTTTGGGACATTCTTAAAGGTGGGACTGTTACGCTTGCAACTGAAGGATGCAAGCTTAAATTTGGGCAGGTTGAGGGACATAAGCCAGATTTCACACCAATGGGGAATAGTGTTCAGGTCATTTTGAAGAGCTATGTGACTACAGCGCTAGTATTGGTGCGGTATACGATGACATCACCTGAAAATAGACACATTCTGCATGCTATATTATGTGGTGATTCATTATTATGAACACAAATAAAAGGGGCCCAAGAACACTCTTCTGAATAACACCGGCAGTTACATGGAGACGGGGGAAAAAATCATTAACTACTGTGAATTTTTGAAGGAGAGAAAGGAAGTTACGGTTCCAAGTTAAATATTGTGAGTCTAGTTTAAAGGTTGATAATTTTGACATTTGTCGGCAGTGGGCTACGGGATCAAAGACTTTTGAGAAATCGAGGAAAATGCAGTCAATTTGCTGATTGACGCCCATGCTGAAGTTTAAGTCGGCAGTAAAATTCAATAATTGGTTGTCACAAGAACTGTATTTCCTGAATCCGTGTTGGTTAGGGTAGATAAAATTATTACTAGATGACTCAGAACATGAGACGCAGTCTTGTGTTCAAGCATCTTGCAACAAATACATGTGAGGGCTGTTGGACGATAATTATCGGGCGAGTGCTTGTTTCCGCTTTAAACACAGGGACAACTTTAGAAATCTTCCAATTTGCTGGTAGCTTCTCTTACTCTAAGGATTGGTTAAACAAATAGTATAATATCTGACTGGGAATTAATGAAGTGTTTTGCAGTATTTTTGAATTGATGTCGTCTATACTGGCGGATGTAGAGACCTTTAGGTTAGCAATGAGACGCGAAATGCCATCAACCATGATGGTAATTAGTTTCATAGAGCACCAGCCCAGTTCAGGTACAAATGGTACATTGGAATTGTCTTCCCGCCTAAACACAGAAGAGAAAATATATTAAACATAGCTGCACACTCGCCGTCCGTCACTGGCGCTTGGTTAGCATCGTGTAGTAAAACGGGATGAGAGTCATGGTCAGGGGCAACAGTCCGCCAAAACTTCCTAGGATTGTGCTGTAGGAGAAAGGGCAGGTCACTGGAGTAATACTTTTTTTAGCATCGCGTACTGCACTGGAATAAGTTTGCCGGAGTTCTCTGTATTTTATAAACGCCGCATCATTAGAATCGCGTTTTGTTGCCGTATACAAGCGTTTTCTTTTTTCTGTTTCGAAGACCACGCAATGATCTAGACCCCTTTGATCGCATAAATTGAAGGATAACGTGCAATAAACGCAGTGCATAAACACTGCGTCATTGCTTATTCTATTGATTCACAGGTGACGCCGTGTGGGGCGAAATGTGACAGCTTTTACTATTTCTTGCTTTTTGTCTTTAAAAAAATGTCTTTTGTGGCTGGAATGACGCTGAGTGAATTACCAAATGCTATTTTTTTAAACTTGAAGCAAGTTGTTTTTGTCTTCATGTCTCCTTAAAGTAAGAAAAGAATGACACGCCGGGGTGGTACGTACGCGCTTTTATTATACCGCTTCCGGTTAAGGGTGTGAGGTAATATGAAGAATAAGACCATGCTGGTCATCGGAAACAATGTGCCTTGTACTGCTTCGCAGGGGCGTACAGGGCCCGGGATACTGACCTTACTCGGGATAGTTAGAAGCGGAATTTCCCCCGCTGCTGACTACCAGCGCCAACAGCCGCAAAGACATTATTCCTATCTTCACGGCAGATGGTGGCCTTGGAATTAGAGAGATTTTCTGTTCTTCACCGGGTGCACGTATGCGCTCAGACACCCGTACAGGTGGCGAAAAACTTTACCTACGCGCACCTTAGTAACACTTTCAGCGCCAAAAGACAAAGTAGTCAATGCGAACGCGAATTAGGCTGTTGTGGAATAGATTCGCAGGAGAAGGAAACCGGACACAATACCCAGGTACGGAAACATTTTGTTGTTTCTGGGTAGTCTGTCCTGTACTGAAGGGGATATCGCAACTCGCTTCAGGCAGTTAGAAAAGCTCGCACATTTAAACTTTAAATATAGTCATGTCATCAGAAAAATATCCCCTTTCTTCTTTTAAAACGGTGTGAGCTCTCATTTTGTGTTCTGCGCAGCAGGTGTGCTACTTGACTTCATTTTACGGAATACTTTTTGCCTTCTAAAGCATACGTTCTCAGTATATCTACATAACTGCGTCATTTCACTCAATCAAGCATAATGTAATTACTTTAGGCTGGCTAAAGCAGAAGCAGGGCCGGTTCAGGCACCTAGTTTCCCTCTGAACTGGTTAATTATGATCAGCTGTCTGCGTGAGCACTTATTTTTGTTTTTGTTTACCTCGACGCACTAAGACTAGCACCCGCCCAAAACAGGGGAACCGTACACGCGGAAGGCACCTTGGGCTATTTTTATAGGCGGAGGCAATTACCTCTGCCCTTTACGCCAGCGTCCGCGCGTGAGGCAGACTTGCGCTTATTATCCACGTACCAGGGCGAACAACGGGCGCTGCTCTGCACATAGGCGCGGTCTTTTTCGCCAGCGCACTTGTTATTGCAGCATCAGCCAGCGTGGCAGCCAGATGATAGGTGCCCTTGCAAAGCTGTCAGCGGCACACTTCCCTCACGTGCGATTATGTTTAGACACCATTTGTTACATATCAGGGTCCCACCTGTGTGACGCGCGGCGCTCCTGTCACAAGCCTGGCCGGGGCAAATGCAAGAGAAAGTGAGGGAACAGGAACCGAACCAGGGTTGCACGGTTGGGGCAGCAGATGCAATAAAGTACCTCCAATCAAGGAGTTAGTGTCTGGTAGAGAAGAAAAAGGTGAGAGGCGTCAATAGATATATAGGGAGCTACAAGTCAGGAGTGCATAAAGGCTTATCCCTTTCCTTTAGCGTATTTCTATGATTGTCTCACCAAAAGCATTTTGTTAATGGCGGTATTCGAAAGTTCGGCTCATCCAATCACCCCTAAACGTTCTAGGTGTGGAGCGAGAAACAACTGATGGTCAGCAAATGAAATGGACTTGGAAATGAACGTTTTCTGTGAAAAAAAAAAAAAAGAGTCGAGATGAATTCACAAGACGGTGGTGCTCCTGCACGTTCGGGAAGCGAAGCCCTTCGCGTTAGTTCGAGTGAACTCAACTTTCAGCATCGAGCGCGTCAGTGAACAACATAGTACAAAATACTATAAGCGCGTGAGTTACGGAGAATCAGCCACCCCGCATGAAAGTTTCCTGAGACGTACTTATAATAGCTGCATACGGTCATAAACGTCACGCTTCGCCCGCTTTATTACTTCTCACACAAGAGGGAAACTGAGTGAATTAGGGCGGCGGCAGCCGAACGAGTGTTTGAGAAGCTAAAAGGGGCACCATTTTTTCGGGCGAGGAATTGTGCGCGACTACCTAAGGGAATCGAAACGTTTTAAAATCGCTCAAACTTGTTTTGTGTGTTCTGCACTTTCTTTAGTAAAAATAGCCAGAACATTGAGACATCTGAAAAATAAAACAGTCATTGATGAGGAAAAACATGAAACCTATTCTTTCTTCTAAAAAAAGAGAGAAGAACCCTAGATATTAGAGAAAAATAAAGGCGATCTCTTACGCGAAAATCGAGTAATGAGTTTACTTATATACTTTTATTCCCTCCAGCGCCAACCACTTCGCTGTGCTTTGTCTGCTCCTAATAAAACAGGCGAGGGTAATTCAGGCTTCCTCAGTCATGCAAGTAGAAGCAACAGTGGCGTAGTGATGAACGTTTTCAAATTCAAATAGAAAGTTTCTTTTTTATATAACAGTATTCCGTTTTTTTATGAAGACGCATGCAATTTCAGTATCTGCGCTCAGCAAAACTCCTGGCTATTTATATTTATTGCTTATTTCATCCTGTCCAGCTTCGTTCTTTCTATGTCGAGAGCTGTGTACGATAAGGCGGACAGTTTTTACAGTTGGCCGTGTCTATGAATTATTTATTGCTTTAAACACTCCCAGGACTCCAGAAACAGACTTTTCTTATCTCTGGCACATGGACATGCTTTTGCTAGTACTTTTTTTTTCTTCTTGAGGTATTGATCATAGCTTGCAATACAGAACCCAGCTATAATTATCGCTAACATTTACCACTGGCACTGTGAGCAAAGCACCCCGTTTTAAGCTCGAGTCTAGGTTGTATAAAACATCCAAACAAGATAAAAGCAGGAGTTTCGCAAACTTTTCGATCGGCATAATAACATGACAGATTGTTATGCATTTAATAACACTCATTATTTTGCGTTTTTTTTTTGGGGGGGGGGGGGGGGGGCAGATTCATGGGGTAAGGGGTGTTGCAAAACTTCCTTGTATCAGTGTAAAAACGAGCGCACTCGGCAAGAGCCGCTACAAAGTCGGTAGATGAGAAGGCAGCGCAAGGATATGCCTGGCATGCGCACTCGAGCGCGTGCGTGTTTGTAAGTGCGTGAGAGCGTGACTGTGCCGAATGAAAGGAAGGCAAAGTCGGTGGAGGTTGTGAAATCGATGAAACCAAGTAAGGAATAAGGGATGCGGATGAAGCATCAGGTTGCGGGGCGACAGATGGGTGCATGAATGACACGTTGGGGTAGGTTCTACCCATGATATAGAAATTCCATGTTTTACGGGAGCATTCCAGATTGATGGCTTCCCTCAAAAAGGTGTGTTATGGTTAGCTGCAGAAGAAAACCTTAGGGAATGCCACTTGTCCTGCCCACTCGAATTGTAAGAAGGGCTTCTACTTTTTTACATTTGCTTGCAGAGAAAGTATCTTTACAGATTACAGCGGTAGTGGTGGTCGAGGTGGTAGGAACATTTTTGTAGCGAGAGCTACAATGGCCGTATTATCGCCCTTTCGCTGTGGTCGGTGGCCGAACCGCGAGCTGAGCCGTTGCCTAGCAACCGCTGCAGCTGGCAGCGCCGCTCGCCGCGCCATCTGACATGACGTCATAGAAGGAGCCGGTATAACCGCGTTGCAGAAACAGAGGAGGAGCTGGCGTTGCATCGTATGTATAGAAGAGGGCAGCTCGGTGGAATTCGTCGTCAGATATGGGATGTGAGTCGGAGAGACTGAAAGAAGCCAGGCTTCGTCGTCAGAACGAAACAAAGTGGAGGCAGCGAGTTGAGGAGACGGAGGAAGAACGAGCCGCACGCCTCGATAAGCGCCACACTTTAAATAAAAATGTCTAGTGTTTAATGTAACCATAACTTACCGAGAGGTAACAACCAAAACTAAACACTCAGACGTACGAGCTAAGTACTCAGACGTACGCGCTCAATTCTCGTTGGCTGCTATGCGTTCAACGCCCGTGCATCGGAATAAAACAGACAAAAATCGACGGTCGAAACGACAACGATGGGAGTATGCGAAGCTATCCAAAATCAACTCCAACACTAAACGACCCGAACAAGAAACTACTGGTCCAGAGTATGACGTATGACTGTGCGCTCTTTACGCGATCACCTGCTTCCTACCGGGACGGTTTACTGCACTGCGATTGCTCTCTCTAGTGCTTTAGTGATACGGGCATTCCATGGCTTTCACTAGCGTTCAACTATCATCCTCTTGAGAAAGAGGAGTGCATTTTCTCCCTAATTTTGCACGTTCATGAACCCCCCTCCAAATCCAAACTGCTTCGACCCTACCGGAACGGCGCAATCGAATAGACGCCAGCTTCATCACGCGAGAAGCGTTTTATTTTTTCTTCCCTTCACCCACGATCATCATGATCATTAAAGAAATTCGGCATTTTTGCTTTGAGTTATGGATGGGCTGGAATGGATGGGCTGGATGGGCACTGTAGCGATTTTTGCTACAACGACATTTCAGAATAGCGAGGAATTTTCCGCGGTCCCCTTAAGTTTGTTATATCGATATTTCACTGTACTATATCTTAACTAGGCGGATGGCAAGACATTAATGTAAATTGAAGACTGAAGCAATGCATGTGGCTGCGGCACACACTTGCGAGTCGTATGTTTACTTGGAGTTGACGCACGCCACGAATTTGTGAAGATGAAACAGTTCTTTAAAAAAGATAGGCAATTAGGTCTGCACAACCGTCGAGTAGCATGCGACGCTACTGTTACCACGCACTACCACCGCACCATCGCTCACGGCGATTTTCGATGACCAGCGCAGCTTAACGCGGCAGCCTTATATGCCTCACGAGTCGAAAGATCCGCTTTTGCCCGCAATCGAATGGCTGGGAAAATTCACTAGCCACGTGCCATCATCTAAAAAAAGAAGAAGAAAAAACCGTGGCAGGAATAGAAAACGAGCGTGCGTCTCTCATGGCTCCGTAGTGCGTGGTTAAAGAAAGTGCTACATAGTGTTCGCATCTACAGATGAACCTCGCTATAACAAACATTGATATGGCGAATTATCGGCTATAGCGAACAAGATACGAACGTTGATTGGCCACGCTTTATTTAAGTGACACTTATTCTTTTCATAACGAAACCGAAACCGTGAGAGTCACGCATGATATCGGCTATAATGAAGAAATATTTGGGAAAGACTGATAAGCTACTTGGAATTACTCCCAACGTCCCAACGTGCGGAAGTGCAAAAGGCCTTTTCGTGCTTGGACACTGGAAAACTTCAACCTGCTCAGTGTGGTCAAAAGCCACCTGACGAAGACCACATGGTCCTCCAAATAAGTAGGAACGCAGGCCTGTTTTGTCAAACAAATTGTGTTCCGTTGTAATTTAACGTTCTCATGTTCTCGTCCATTTAGCGTGAAATGTCACAAGGATACAGGTAAGGATTACTACTTTTAAAGTGGGTTTAAAGCCTAGCATATAATTTTCTTGTATCCAAGGATATTGCGTTAGCCAGATTGCGGATTTGTCAAAGCCGATTTTTATCCCCACTGTTACAACGAATATCGGATTTAACGAACCACTTTACTGCCCCATAATACTTGGTTATAACGAGGTTCGACTGTACTTCCTTCCTTCGTCTTCGCTGCTTACCACACCACAGACCATTCGGAATTGCGTAAGAGAAGTTCCCAATCTGTGTTATTGTATAGCTTCGTGGAAACAGTGCGACACGCACGTTTTTGCTTTGAGTTATGGATGGGCTGCAGACGACATCCGTAAGAGGCGGAAAACTTCGCTTTAAAATCAGATGCCCTCTGCCTAAAGACGACTATGTTTAAACGCTAAGCTTTCTTGCGTGCGAAAATCAAATGGCAGAGTGCCGAAGTCAAAGCCGCTGTAATCAAAGCCAATGCGTTAATGATCAATGTGCCAACCACCTGAGAGTCGTGTGTGAGTGTGCGCGCGCGCGCGCTTGCGTGCATGTGTGTGACATGATTCAAGTCATGACATGATTCAAGTCAAGTGACATGATTCATGATTCAAGTGACAAGATTAAAGTCATCATCTGTTGGCGAAGGATGTGTGAAAAAAAAAGGAGAGACATGCCAAGAACATGCAGGCGACACACGGAACCTCATTATTTGGGAGAAGGGCTCGCATATGGATGGACGGGAACCATGTCCGGGTATTCCCAGAAGGCAATAATGTTAGAGTACCCCAGTTCACTCACAGCGGCACTGCTGCTGTTACAGAGCAGCGAGTAGTCTCAATTGTTTTCCGCCACCAGCTGCGGCTGTGTGCGTAACAGCTGAGTTGCTTTCATAGACGCTAGAAGCAAAATCGGAATTTGTTCCCATTTGGGCACTTACATATGCATAAAAAAGTATTCACAACAACGCCTTGTTAAACGCCGGAACTTTCAAATTCACAAAAAGTTGGTTTAAATAAAACAAGAGTAGTGTAATTTGTTTGTGTTTGCTCTTCAACAGTTGGCGAATGGGTTTCTCAATGTCAATGCTCATTGTCGTTTTTTTTTTTTTTTTTTTGCACTTTAAGGCGTTTTGTTCTCACACGCTTTGCTCGCAGCCCAGCTCCGCGCACAGACGAGAGCGGCAATGGCCGCAATTATCGACGCCACGAGCGCTGCACAAGCGCACGAAGAGTAAATAACTAATGCGCGGATAAATAGCGGCGGTGGGTGCAACGCCGCGAAAAAAGAAAAAAAAGGCGCACCTAGACAACGCCGCTCGCGAATTTGTTCAGCGCAGTTCACATCCTAGACAAAGTGTGGCAGACTCTCTCTCACCCCTGGCGCACCTCCCGACGCCATTGGCTAAACAAGGGGTAGATGCCGCGGCTGGTTATGATTCGGTGCCACTGCGGAGCCAGGGACAGTGCAGGGTGGTGACGCGGAGCCCGGTTCTTGGTCCGTTCCAGGTGGTGCCACGATTCGTTACGGCTCCCGGCGCCTCTTGTTGTCATGACGCGTGCGCGAAGCCCTCGAGCGGAATAAAAATGGTGGGGGAAGAAGGGAGAGTGGGTGCGCGAAAACCTTGTTTTGACCCTGACTCCCGGCCGCGTCAGTTTTCATGCATAATCCAGAGGAAAACAGCGATGGCGATGGGCCTTGTATTTTTTAACTACACTGACGCACCATCGCACCCGCGAGTCGAAAATAAAGTCAGACGCGATTTCAAGGGAGAAAGAGGGGAAGTGTGCGGTCGGGCGGGGGAGGGTTTGAGGGAAACGAATTAAAAGTCATGCCTTGTTCGAAACACCATTTGTTCTCGCGTTCATGAACACCGCTAAGAATGGTACACTATATCTCAGCTTGGCCGCCTCTCCGCTGCCATGCTTGAGCCGTGCGTCGAGCGGAACGATTCTCCCGGCTTGTTTGGTTCGCAAATAGGCTCGCAAACGATGGGAAAATACAAACAGCGGGCGACGCGGCCGCTCGGCGGCTGCCACGCCACGCGAGCGCTGCGCCGTGAATCGAAACGAATGGAGGTGTGGCGGGCCGCGGGCGCATGATTGCGGAGGTATGTCACGCCATTCAAACTTCTCACAAGCCCCAGAAAACAATTAGGCGTGAGTGGGCTGCGAAGAATTAGAACTCAAAGTTGCAATGTTCGTTCCGTTATTTGCCCGTGTGGATCGTAGAGTTATTAGGCATTGGGTAAAAACAGCAAAAGTTCTGCAGGTAAAAGTATTGTAGAATAAGAACACTTCAGGTGTCATGCAGATTCGTAGTTCTCTTTTACTAGCACCTCTAGTTCACGTGCCACCCGCAGCCTCGTTTGCAACAAACATGGAACCTGAAATGGGCGGAGAAATTGGCGCAGAATGGGTTTCCACACAGTATGCTGGAAATAGAGACCGTTAGCTTGCATCGTCAATGTCCACATACTAAGGTCCAGATCGAGGTGAAAAGCAAAAACGCCCGTGTGTGGAAATTTCAACGCACGTTAAAGATGCCCAGGTAGTCAAAACTGATCCGGAGCCGTCCACTACGGCGTGCCTCCTAGCCCGGATGTAGCTTCGGCGTGTCTACCATCCCAAAATTTGAATCACACTATAATGTGCTAAAAGGCCCTGTAAAACACCTCCTGTTCGGTGAAACTACACGCGGCCGCGTCCCTAAAGCCTCGCTGCTTTATTCTAATATCATAATAGGGAGTTCAAAGATAGAAGAAGAAGACCATACAGGCTGTCGCCCGGTACACGGTCCTCCCTGCTCCCGGTGTGCTGTGGCGCGTTAGCCCTGGAGGGGCGCCAATGGTATGCCGAATGTAGGGGAAGGACCGGTCGTCTGTAACACCGCATTGTACACAGTTCCATTTTTCATTCGCTGTTACAAAAACAAATTACGCCTTCTTTTTTCTAAACATGTTATTAAATTTGCGCTGGCATGGGAACATCATATCAAGAATGGTGTGTACGGGTAGTGATCACTGGAGGCTAAATGAGTATCCCAAAAATGGAGTTACAATATACTGTTATTGTGAATGGCGACTCCCCCCCCCCCCCCCCTCATTGTTTTTTCTAAATTGGTTCAGTTTTGTGGCTAACAGTTCAACTTCAAAATCGCTAGCCTCGATGGCTGATTGATGACCCGCTCGTGTTGGTTGTAACTCTGAGCAGTCACTAATTCCTTCGAAAGAGAGTCTAACATTGGCGCAATCTCTGAGTACCTGTACTTCGGCAAAAATAATGATCCAACGTTAAAAAGGTTTCGTTTGTACCCCGATTACGCAACTGTGTACCAGCGTTTGCGGCTAAATGCTGGCCCCAGCTCCTATTCATAACAAATGTTTGAAAAGCTTAGAGTACAGGATTGAAATGACTTGCAAAATTTAGTAGGTGCCACCAAACAAGGTGGCCCGTCAACCTCGTGCAATTTATTTCAGTCATCAGCATCGCCTTTCGTTGTCCGGTGATAAAGAGCTTTTTTAGAATGCCCAATCATGGTTCCGCTCCATGTATATCTGGCGTCGTCGGCAGTGCTCATCCCAATTACATAACTGTAAAAATGTAAGTGTATTTCTCTCGTTTAGAGCCTTTAAATAGAAACATCGCCGCCGACAGCTTACTCTTAACATCAATTCTCAGTAACAAAATCCTCCACCTGATACCACAGGGTACGCTTTCCTAGAAAAGAAAAACATTTATCTGGACCGAGGAAAATTGTTGCTGCATCCTGACGTAATGCCCGGCCACCGGCAGCTTGTACAATTAAACGGAGGGTTTCGATTTCTTTTGACGTGTGCTTTCTTCCTTTCCAACAACTCTTCAAAGCGGCATTGTGCACTTGCTGCATTCACGCAAAGGTTTAAATGTCAAGCGTTTAAAAAGAAACGTGATGTCACGCAAGCGTCGGGGCACTTCATACTGCGTAAAGAGAAAAACGGCGATAAAGACAGGACAAAGGGGAGACTAGACACACGCAGCGCTGGGCCAAGTCTCCCCTTTGTCCTGCCTTTAGCGCTGTTTTTCCTCTTTAAGCATTATGTAACAACTCACCCGCGTTACCTCTCTTTTGACACTTCATAATTCGCTAATACTCGGGAGGCTAGGAGACTAGGGTGAAGAAAAGAAAATACTGACCATGGAACTCGGTAGCGTGACGTTGTCTTGGTACGCCCTGTGGCGACTACTGCCCTTCGTTTCATGCCTTGTGCAATTATTCAAGCCAGGGTTATGCAGTGACTAGTCGACTGGCGTACGTAGCGACTGCTGCACCGTTACTGCCGCGATCCCTGCAAAAGCAAAACAAGAATCTGGAGTCGCTGCTCTCTTCTATTAGCCGCATTCATTCACTCGAGAGATAGGCGAGCCTACAACGAACGGGAACAAGAGGAGGCGCAGAACACATAACGGCGGGGGAAGCGATGGCTCGCTTATATAGATTAAGAGTTAAAACACGTCTTGTGTTGCCTTTTACCGAAAACTGCAAGGAGGCTAGAGACACATTAACTCTACATACCCTCGCTGCGATCTTATCGGTGCGGCAACCTCACCCAAACCGTTATCCGGACTTCCCATCCATTAGTAATAACACGGGGCCTCTCGCCCCTTTCCGGTCCAGAGCGGAGGTCCCGAATCGTTTAGGACGGAGGGACAGGCGCGAACGCTCGAAGCGGTCCCGACGCTTTCCCTACTCTGTTGCATGGCGGATAAAGAATGACGATAGTGAGCGATTCCGCTCTCGACATCGATGCGCACCCCAACCGAAGGGAGATCCCAGCCAACACCCTCCGACGTACAGGGCCTCAGCAATGGCTCACCGTCGCAGGTTTGGTCAAAGAGTGCGTACTTTGTATGGGGGCTGATGATAACAAACGTCACTGGCGGATGTGCGCGGTAAATAACGGCTAAGCACGAAAAAACAAGGACAAGGCGAGATGACAGCGAACAATCTTGTGCCTCGGGGTGTCGTCAGTTGGACGCGGTGGCGCAGAATCAGGGTCGGGGAAAGATCCACCTTGAGGGGCAGCTCGAGACCGGCTCTCGCGATAGCGTGTCTGGCAAGCGGCGGCCGAGACGTAATGAAGACATTTGCTCGTGCGTACTACGCCGCGTTCTGGCGTATCGTCTTCTCGCTGCGACGGCTCGACGGGAGGGAAGAGGTTGCTGCCTTTTGCGTTCCGGGGTGGCATAATACGAGACTCCCAGCAATCTAAGCATCATTAAGATGGCACCGTGAGGCCCGTTATTCCTTTCCCGCCTTTTTCGACTCGCTTGCTTCCGAAGGAGGAAGGTGGGAGACGATGTTTCCGGAATGACGCTGCTGGGGACTCGAAAGATGGGTGCGGAGGAAGGTTTTCTCTGTTTTTAGTACCCGTTTACCAATGGGATCATGAGAATTGATAACTCAAAGTGCTCTTACTCTTCACAAAGCCGAAAATCCCCAGAAATGTGTTACTTAACTACAAAATGATTGGCTGAACGTTCGGGAAGCATGACAGCGAGCCGGCCCAGTTGGAATTGATTCATCTTAGACACTCAGCCCACACAAACAGGAACAAGTGGTTGTCCATGCTTGCGTGCGCTAAGTGTCTAAGTTTGGAAAGGACCGGTAAACAGCTTGGCAAGTGTTCGTACCCTAATGGTGCATTTTAATTTTATCTTATTCGCCCGCCAGGGTAGGGTTTCTTGGCTGCGGTTCGAAGTGTCTCAGCTGCTAAATCATTTTCTCGTTACGAGCCAGTTCGACAGCTCGATATTAGGCCATTACTGTCGCATATTTGATAGATACGAAATACAGTAGCGTTTGAGTACACCAGCGCTTGTTACATGTTAAAGAACCCCGGGCAATTCTTTATTGTGCGTAAATCATTAAAATAGGCGTTTCTACAGCTCATTCACACGCTTAAGTTAGTTTCTGGTCTGAACAGAAGCGGTATATATATATTTTTTCAATTAAACAAGAAAAAGTAACTTTATTCCTTTGCAGTTATTCCGTCCATGAATGTCCTCAGTGCACTTGCTACGCAAAACCGCTGCAAACAGAACATCACGCTGGATGTGGTCTACTAAAATGGCCAATGCACCACGCATAATGGCCAGAGACGCTGACCCACAACCACAATGTAGAAGCGCGATAGAGTGCCACAAGCAAAACCTCACTTTCAGGAACGCACTAGAGGGAAGAAGGCTTTTATAGAGTCAAATCTCGGTACAACGAACACCACATTAACGAACTTTTCAGATTAACGAGCACTTAAGAAATCCCACGCCGACTGCTTATAGTTTTAATGTAAAATTATTTCACTACTACGTACTTCAGAATAGCGAACTTTTCGAAATAACGATCGTTTTATTTAGTTTCGTGCCATGTTAACAACGCCTCAGTACTACGAACTCACATTCGCAAGGCTGGAGGTTCTTAGATTTCCGTTAAACAATCGCGGCAACCGGAGCCGTATGCTAGCAGACGACACGGCAAAGCGCACCGCAGAAGAGGACGTCTTGCAACTTGCTCCGCGGAATGCGCGAGCTGATTCGAGAGAGAGAAATAAGAAGGTGAGGAGAAGCGAAAAAAGCAAAGCGTGGGTGGCCTCCTCCGCCCAGAAAGCCGCGGCCGCGATGCCCGTCCTGCGGAGGACACCCGAACCTGTACCATTCCACATGGGAATGCCCCAAACCCCCGACCCAATTGCCTATACCCAGCCCCTCACCCTCTGGCTGGGAAGCCGTTCTTTCCAGCTCAGCCTTGGACAACCAGCGCGGACTGATCGACCGGGCAAGACGGATCACAGCAGCAAATGGGGCCCTGGACTAAGGGCACCACCCTCTGAGTGCTAGATAGCCTGACTTTATAATAAAGTTTTCTACTGCTACTACTATTCACGTGCCACCTCGAGTTTTTCTACGTTCCGCCGCTGCTCGGGTTGCTTGTTGGATCTTCACGGGCATCAGCGGAGCTGACCACAGAGGAAAATCTCCAGAGCATGAGCGTTCAGGAAGAAGAAGGCAGCGAGGACGGCATGAACGACGATGCCTCTGGGGGTGCCGCGGCAGCACTCGAAGACTGCGACCAGCATGTGACGACTGCGGATGTGCTGGACAGCGTACTTAAATCACACATTTCCGGGGAAAACCGCGCGGCCACGGAGTTACTCCACAGGAATATGAAAGAGTTGGAGCCCTTCGTGCTAGGAAGCTTGTGCTGCACGCACCAGAAGAAAATTGCCGACTACTTTGAATAAACGTACATTGTTTCATGATCACTTGTGCATTTTTTCTGAAAAATGACTTCAGCGATGCCCAGGTTGGTCGTTTTAGGCATTGAAATGTTATTTGTTGTCCTAAATTTTACGATTTTCGCTACAACGACCTTTCAGAATAGCGAGCAATTTTCTGCGGTCCCCTGAAGTTCGTTATATCGAGATTTCACTACTAGATCTTAAAGGGACCCTGCAACACTCTTTGAGCAGTGCAAGTAAACTTGAGCGACATTTAGATTACACCCCCAGGAATACCTGAGCCAAATATTGCGCGTGTACGTGAAGCGGTAACCGCGCAAATCGCTGTGAAAGACGCGGAAAAACCAACCGCGCTCCTTCCTATTTTCCTCATTATGCAGGTCTGGCATGGCCTAAGGGATGTCACTCGGGCCGTGCTGTTGACGTCACAGTTAAAATGATCAAAATGGCAAAGATCTTTTCCCTTCGTGTTTCCGGTGCAATCCGCTGCCGTCGGTGGCGCTGTGCACTAAACTTATCTAGGGTGCCTTGATGCTCGCGCGCTCCGCTGAGGGTGAGGACAGCCGCGTCGTCTGCTACGGCATCCGCCATTGCGCCTCCCGCGCAGCTGGGTAGCATGCGAAGCGCGCGACCATTTGCGGTGCACGATACGTTCAGGAACAAGCGCACGTTCGCAAGCTTTTCTATTTTTCGAAGCTTAGCCAGCACTTAGTGGTGGTGGTGATGTTTATTGACGGGTGGACCTAGCCTTGCGTGATATGCCGGCAATTTCTCCCCCGATCAGCGCCTTTTTACCTCTATGCGCGGGAATTCACCATGACTCGCTGAGGCTTGTGACATGTAAAAATTGCAGGATCAAACGAAAGATGTCCCTCCCCGTGATCCAATGGCCTTCCGGGAAAATTAAATCGTTCAAAGAGGCATGCGGAGCGGCTATCCTTCGCAGTTCTTTAAACAAAGCTAACCGCTCCCCCGCATGCTCTCGGCAGTCCATAATAAAGTGACCGATGTTGCCTGTAGCACCACACGTTCCACACAGAGGTGAAGAGATAATGCTCAGCTTATGGAGCCACGCCGGTGTCCGCGCTGAGTTGGTCCGGATGCGGAACAGTAAGGTTGCCTCTGTCCTCTTCATTCCTTTGGTGACACAAGGTCGATGTTGTGGTCGCCAAAGAGAGCGGAAATGATTTTGTATAGTGCTGTTGCCTGAATGCTTATCAAAGGAACGAAGTATGCCTTGTAAGCTAATGGTCTGGGCCTGTGTTAGGCGTCAGTAGTTGACGTAGACTTCGATATATTGAAAACGAATCATCTTCCTTAGGCGGGAAACAACAGGCGTTCGATAAGTCTAAACCTTGGCCTATTTTCTTTGTAAAAACGTTGTTCCAAACACGCTACCTATCGCTTAACGCACTTATATACATGCTGCCAGCAGCCGTAAATGTACCTCAACGTAAAAATTTCAGTATTGTGGAGCAAGCTAGTGTTTCAATTAGCGTTTAAATGAGCGCGACAATGGACCTTGCCTGCTGTTAGGGTAATGCTTTGAAACTTTGAACTGAAAATTTATGCGAATAAAAACGATCAGCTGACGAAGAATTTGGTTTGTGGGGCGAGATATTATAAACGGCGTTCCTTGCCTGCTGTTAGGGTAATACGTTAAACATTCGCAGTGAAAATTCTTGCGAAGAAAAAACAATTATCTGGAGAAAGATAAGGTCGTTGGGGCGTATACTTTATAGCAGGCGTTACAGATTTATTTCTATGAAGAGATTGTAGCCACGTCGTGATTTCCTACTAGGGAGAATTTAATTATCCAGTAAGAATGACCCAACACTGCGCAATAGGTGTGGGCTTATTTTTACTTGTCATTTAAAAAGCACCGCTTCAGAAGAACAAAGACGGCGGTAACCGGCCAGGCATAGTAACGCTGAACATTTTTCGCAGTAACAGCATAAGTTTTGTGTCCAAACGTTCTCATTTCGGAAAAGGCATGCAAGTTTTGACGAAGTTGTGGAAAGCGTGCACGAATAAATAATTTCTGAACCCAGGGTGAAACTTTCCCACGCAACGACACTACTCTGAAACGCTCGGTAGTACTTTTGAATGTATCAGAATACTCGGGGCCCCTTAAGCTGTGCCCAATATTGCCCACACGGGTGCTTTTGTATTCAATAAATACTCCGGGCTCCTATCTGGGGCATTTTTTTTACCGCGAGGTCGTTCCCCAAATTCCCCGTACGCTCCACGACGCCTGGCTGGCCGACGTTTGCCCACCCACCCAAATAAAAAATAATGCTGCGCTAAATATTTCTGACTGATGAAACAGCTTCACGCTCAAAAAAAAATGTTTACTAACGAAACAAAGGGATGTTGCTTTGCTGGAATACCGGCGCTTGATTTTCGCTGTCCAAAGAAGCCTTCTTTTCGATCCCCTGGGCAAGCGCTAGAGTTTTCAGCCGTTCCTAGAATAATTTTTGCCCTGCGGCCCGCAGCAGAAGGGCATGGTGATGGAAACGATCGCATAAAACTGGCGGGGAACGAGCATCGAGCGAGCGACAACATGCACACCAAGCGCCGGGGCCCAGCCGGAGGAGTCAAAATGGCGGCCACGCTGCCGCCAAGGCCGCAGAGGCGGCCACGGCCGGGCTGGAGGAGCGGCGGGCGCGCACTGCGCGTTCGCCGCTCCTCCAGTCCGGCCGTGAGGCGGCATCTGCCCTTTCAAAAGCTGACACCACTCTAAGCGGGGGCGCGCGCATCGAGGCATTCTAAACTCATCTAGGCCGCAACCTCTGGCAACCTGCTTGGTATTTGTGGTTCGAAAAATCGCGTACAGCGAGTCTGCGCGAGCGCTTGCGAGGGTATGAGTTGCCCTGTTTCGAGCAAACGGAGTTCCGTCGACGGCGCGTACTGTAGCTGTGAACGTTCCCGCGGGTGTGCCGTGAGTACACTGTACACCGTGAGTGCGCTTGCAACGAGCAGTGAAAAGGATAGGCGCAAACGGTGTTCCGTCGTTGGCTGTGGAGACAGCGATAGAGACCGGAGCAAGCATTCGGTGCCCCAAGAACCAGAGCCGCGGCAAATTTGGTTGCGGCTCATCGGACTAACGCCGTCGGATGCTCGGCGATACATTTACGTTTGTGGGCGCCACTTCGCCAACGAAGCACCACCGCATGTCGTCGTCGGCCTGGTGGGGTGGCTCCGGGCGACCGCCTCCGGCTCTTTTCCCGACTTTGTGGCGAGGAGTGTCCGCATACGGGTCAAAACCCATGTCTGCGCTCGCCGCTTCGAGCCGCGCTCGCAGAGCTGGGTCCATTGCACGACGAAACGCACGGTAGCGAAAGCAGGTATCCGAAAACACAACAGTCGGATAACCCACATGAAGGCAACTATGCCTGAATTGCCGCACCGCTCCTTCCGCCCCGGAAACGAGGGACTACGCGTTGCCCAGATAAAGAGAAAACCTGCCGGCCCATGACATATCGAAGGCTCCCAAAGAGAACGTCACGAGGCTCCCCCCTCTCCGGGAGAGAGCGCGCAGCCTTGACCACGTAGTCTACGCTGAGTTGAGAGGGAACGATTATGCGCGATTTTTCATCGCGCGTATCTACGGTGATACTGAACGGATTTTAATAATTCTTGCGGGAGGAGATACCTGAGACAATAGACTTTATCCAAACATGCATTCCAAATAGTCGGTTGTAAGTGTTGCAGGATCCCTTTAACTAGGCGGATAGCAAGACATTAATGTAAATTGAAGACTGAAGCAATGCATGTGGTTGCGGCACACACTTGCGAGTCGTATGTTTACTTGGAGTTGACGCACGCCACGAATTTGTGAAGATGAAACAGTTGTCTCAAAAAGATAGGCAATTACGCCCCCGCAACCGTCGAGTAGCATGCGACGCTACTGTTACCACGCACTACCACCCGCACCATCACTCACGGCGTTTTTCGATGTCCTGCGCAGCTTAGGGCGGCAGCCTTATATGCCTCACGAGTCGAAAAATCCCCTTTTGCCCACAATCGAAGGGCTTGGAAAATTCACTAGCGACGCGCCATCATCTAAAAAAAAAAAGGAGAGAAAACCGTGGCAGGAACAGAAAACGAGCATGCGCCTCTCATGGCTCCGTAGTGCGTGGTTAAAGAAAGTGCTACATAGTGTTTGCATCTACAGATGAACCTCGTTATAACAAACATTGATATAGCGAATTATCGGCTATAGCGAACAAAATACGAACTCTGGTTGGCCACGCTTTATTTCAGTGACACTTATTCTTTTTATAACGAAACCGAAACCGTGAGAGTCACGCATGATATCGGCTATAATGAAGAAATATTTGGGAAAGACTGATAAGCTAC